>NW_027205448.1:545000-1019856 GCF_024711535.1 Dipodomys merriami | reverse complement strand
GCTGTGTCACGGCTGTGTCCCCTCTGTGTTCCGCTGTGTTCTGTTGTGTCCCTGCTGTCACCCACTGTGTCCCCGCTGTATCCTGCTGTGTCCCCGCTGTGTCCCCTATGTGTCCCGCTGTTTCCCCGCTGTCCCCCGCTGTTTCCCCGCTGTGTCCCGCTGTGTCCCCCTGTGACCTGCTGTGTCCCTGTTGTCGCCTGCTGTGTCCCACTGTGTCCCTGCTCTACCATGGAGTGTCCCCGCTGTGTCCCCGCTGTGTCTCGCTGTGTCCTGTTGTGTCCCGCTGTTTTCTCGCTCTGTCCCCCGCTGTGTCTTCGCTGTGTCCCGCAGTGTCACCCTGTGTCCTGCTGTGTCCCCACTGTGTCCCCGCTGTATCCCCAGTGTGTCCCGCTGTGTCCTCGCTGTGTCCCCAGCTGTGTCCCGCTGTGTCCCGCTGTGTCCCCCAATGTGTCCCGCTGTGTCCCGCTGTGTCCCGCTGTGTCCCGCTGTGAATCCCGCTGTGTCCAACTGTGTTCCCGCTGTGTCGCCGCTGTGTCTCGCTGTGTCCTGCTGTGTCCCGCTGTGTCCTCGCTGTGTCCCCCGCTGTGTCTTCGCTGTGTCCCGCAGTGTCACCCTGTGTCCTGCTGTGTCCCCACTGTGTCCCCCGCTGTGTCCCCTCTTTGATCCGCTGTGTCCCCCGCTGTGTCCCCGCTGTATCCCCGATGTGTCCCGCTGTGTCCCGCTGTGTCCCGCTGTGTCCCCCATGTGTCCCGCTGTGTCCCGCTGTGTCCCGCTGTGTCCTCGCTGTGTCCCCGCTGTGTCCCGCTGTGAATCCCGCTGTGTCCAACTGTGTTCCCGCTGTGTCGCCGCTGTGTAGTCGAGTCCCGCTGTGTCCCCGCTGTGTCCCCCGCTGTGTCCCCCGCTGTGTTCTGCTGTGTCCCCCGCTGTGCCCTGCCGTTTCCGGCTGTGTCCCATTGTGTCCCCCGCTGTGTCCCGCTGTGTCCCGCTGTGTCCCGCTGTGTCCTCACTATGTCCCCGCTATGTCCCCCTGTGTAACACGCTGTGTCCAGCTGTGTCCCCCGCCATGTCCCCGCTGTTTCCCGCTGTGTCCCCCGCTGTGTCCCTGCTGTGCCCGAATGTGTCCCACTGTGTCCCTCTTGGTCCTCACTGTGTCCCCCGCTGTGACCCTCTGTGTCCCCCGCTGTGTCCTGCTGTGTTCCCCGCTGTGTCCCGCTGTGTCCCCGCTGTGTCCCCGCTGTGTCCTCGCTCTGTCCCCCGCTGTGTCCCGCTATGTCCCCCGCTGTGTCCCATGCTGTGTCTCGCTATGTCCTCGCTGTGTCCCTGATCTGTCCCGCTGTGTATCCCGCTGTGTCCAACTGTGTCCCCGCTGTGTCCCGCTGTGTTCCCCACTGATTCCCCCGCTCTGTCCCCGCTGTGTCCCCGCTGTGTCCCACTGTATCCCCGCTGTCCCATGGAGTATCCCTGCTCTTTCCCTGCTGTGTCTCGCTGTGTCCTGCTGTTTCCCGCTGTGTCCTAGCTGTGTCCCCGCTGTGTCCCGCTGTGTCACCCTGTGTCCTGTTGTGTCCCCTCTGTGTTGCTGCTGTGTCCCCGCTTTGATCCCGCTGTGTCACCGCTGTGTCCACGATGTGTCCCGCTGTGTCCTCGCTGTGTCACCAGCTGTGTCCTGCTGTGTCCCCCGTTGTGTCATGCTGTGTCCCCGCTCTGTCCATCAGTGTCCCGCTGTGTCCTGCTGTGTCCTCGCTGTGTCCTCGCTGTGTCCCACTGTGTATCCCGCTGTGTCCAGCTGTGTTCCCGCTGTGTCGCCGCTGTGTCGTCTGTGTCCCACTGTGACCCTGCTGTGTCCCCGATGTGTCCCGCTGTGTCCCGTTGTGTCCCCTCTGTCAACAACTGTGTCCCCGCTGTGTACCGCTGTGTCGCCCCTGTCCCACCGCTGTGTCCCGCTGTGTCCCGCTGTGACCCGATGTGTTCTTGCTGTCCCCCGATGTGTCCCGCTGTGTCCCCGCTGTCCCCTGGAGTGTCCCCCTCTGTCCTGCTGTATCCCGCTGTGTTCCCGCTCTGTCCCCGCTGTGTACCACTGTGGTCCCGCTATGTCCCCCGCTGGGTCCCCCGCTTGTGCCCCGCTCTGTCCCCGCTGTCCCCCGCTGTGTCCCCGCTGTATCCTGCTGTGTCCCCGCTGTGTCCCCACTGTGTCCTTCTTTGTCCCCCGCTGTGTCCGGCTGTGTACTCCGCTGTGTCCCGCTGTGGCCCCGCTGTGTCCCGCTGTGTCTCGCTGTGTCCTAATGTGTCCACTTCTGTGTCCCCGCTGTGTCCCCCGCTGTGTCCCGCTGTGTCCCGCTTTGTCCTGCTGTGTCCCGCTGTGTCCTCGCTGTGTCCCCGATCTGTCCCGCTGTGTATCTCGCTGTGTCCAACTGTGTACCTGCTGTGTCCCGCTGTGTCCCCCGCTGTGTCCCCGCTGTGTCTCGCTGTGTCCCCGCTGTGTCCCCGCTGTGTCCCGGTGTGTCCCGCTGTTTCCCGTGGTGTCCCGGTTTGTCCCACTTTGTGTCCCCCGCTGAGTCCCGGCTGTGTCCCCGACGTGTACCGCTGTGTCCCCAGCGGTGTCCCGCTGCGTACCGGTCTGTGTCCCCGCTGTGTACCCGATGTGTCCCGCTGTGTCCCGCTGTGTCCTCGCTATGTCCTCTGCTGTGTCCCGCTGTGTCCCCCACTTTGTCCCTGCTGTGTCCCCGCTGTGTCCCGCTGTTTCCCGTGGTGTCCCAGTTTGTCCCCAGCTGTGTCCGGATGTGTCCCCCGCTGTGTCCCGCTGTGTACCGGTCTGTGACCCCGCTGTGTCCCCGATGTATCCCGCTGTGTCTCGCTGTGTCCCACACTGTGTCCCCGCTGTGTCCCACTGTGTCATGCTGTTTCCCGTGGTGTCCCGGTTTGTGCCCCACTGTGTCCCCTGCTGAGTCCCCGCTGTGTCCCCGCTGTGTCCCGCTGTGTCCTCCCTTTGTCCCCCGTTGTGTCCCCGCTGTGTCCCGCTGTGTCCCGCTCTGTCCTGCTGTGTCCCCACTGTGTCCCGCTGTTTCCCCGGCTGTGTCCCCCACTGTGTGCTGCTGTGTCCCTGTTGTGTCCCGCTATGTCTTGCTGTGTCCCCCTCTCTGTCCCCTCTGTGTCCCGCTGTGACCTCGCTGTGTCCGCTGATGTCCCCCGCTGTGTCCCGCTGTGTCCCGCTGTGTTCCCCAATGTGTCCCCTGCTGTGTCCCCCGCTGTGTCCCGCTGTGTCCCCATTGTGTCCCCACTGTGTCCTGCTGTGTCCCCTCTT
The DNA here is from genome assembly GCF_024711535.1 of Dipodomys merriami. Taxonomy (NCBI): domain Eukaryota; kingdom Metazoa; phylum Chordata; class Mammalia; order Rodentia; family Heteromyidae; genus Dipodomys; species Dipodomys merriami. Next base: position 1,016,558 of record NW_027205448.1, on the reverse strand, counting down.
TGTCCCGCTGTTTCCCCTGCTGTGTCCAGCTGTGTCCCCGCTGTGTACCTGCTGTGTCCCAGCTGTGTCACGCTGTGTCCCCCGCTGTGTCGCCGCTGTGTCCCCGATGTGTCACGCTGTGTCCCGCTGTGTCCTCGCTGTGTCCCCAGCTGTGTCTTGCTTTGTCCCCCGCTGTGTCCTGCTGTGTCTCCCGCTGTGTCCCGCTGTGTCGCGCTGTGTCCCACTGTGTCCCCCGATTTGTCCCGCTGTCTCACGCTGTGTCCCTCTGTGTCCTCGCTGTTTCCCCTGCTGTGACCCGGTTTGTCCCGCTGTGTCCCCCTCTGTCCCCGCTGTGTCCTGCTGTGTCCCCCACTGTGTCCCCTCTTTGTCCCGCTGTGTCCCGCTGTGTACCGCTATGTCCCGCTGTGTCCCACGCTGTGTCCCCCAGTGTGTCTGCTCTTTGTCCCGCTGTGTCACGCTGTGTACCGCTATGTCCCGCTGTGTCCCACGCTGTGTCCCCCGCTGTGTCCGGATGTGTCCCCCGCTGTGTCCCGCTGTGTACTGGTCTGTGTCCTCGCTGTGTCCTGGCTGAGTCCCCCGCTGTGTCCCCGCTGTATCGCCGCTGTGTCCCGCTGTGTCCCGCTGTGCCAAGATGTGTCACGCAGTGTCCTGCTGTGTCCCCGCTGTTTCCCTTTGTGTCCACAGCTCTGTACCCCGCTGTGTCATCGCTGTGTCTCCCGCAGTGTCCTGCTGTGTCCTCGCTGTGTCCACCGCTGTGTCCCGCTGTTTCACCGCTGTGTCCCACTGTGTCCTGCTGTGTCCCGCTGTGTCCCCGCTGTGTCCCGCTGTGTCGCGCTGTGTCCCCGCTGTGTTCCCGCTGTGTCCTGCTGTGTACCCCACTGTGTCCAGGTGTTTTCCCCCTGTGTCCCGCTGTGTACCCCGCTCTGTCCCCTTCTGTGTCTCGCTGTGTCCCCCGCTGTGTCCCGCTGGGTCCCACTGTGTCCCCCGCTTTGTCCCGCTGTGTCCCCGCATTGTCCCGGCTGTGTCCCGCTGTGTCCCGCTGTGTCCCGTGGTGTCCAACTTTGTCCCCCGCTCTGTTCTGTCCCCCGCTGTGTCCCGCTGTCCCCCGCTGTGTCCCGCTGTGTCCCGCTGTGTCCCTACAGTATCCCCGCTGTGTTGCGCTGTGTCCTGCTGTGTTCCATGGTGTCCCGCTTTGTCCCCCGCTGTGTCCCCAGCTGAATCCCCGCTGTGTCCCCGCTGTGTCCCATTGTGTCCCCAGCTGTGTACCCCGCTGTGTCCCGCTTTGTCCCCAGCTGTGTCCCGTTGTGTCCCTGATGTGTCCCCCGCTGTGTCCCCGCTGTGTCCCGCTGTGTCCCCCGCTGTGTCCCCGCTGTTTCCCGCTGTGTCCTCGCTGTGTTCTGCTGTGTCCCGCTGGGTTCTCGCTGTGTCCCCCGCTGTGTCCGGCTGTGTCCTCGCTGTGTTCCCCACTGTGTAGCGCTGTGTCCCCAGCTGTGTCCCGCTGTGTCCTCGCTGTGTCCTCGCTGTGTCCCTTGCTGTGTCCCCATTGTGTCTCCGCTGTGTACCGCTGTGTCCACAATGTGTCACACAGTGTCCTGCTGTGTCCCCGCTGTTTCCCTTTGTGTCCCCAGCTGTGTACACTGCTGTGTCCCGCTGTGTCCCGCTGTGTCCCGTGGTGTCCAGCTTTGTCCCCCGCTCTGTCCCCCGCTGTGTCCCTCTGTGTCCCCCGCTGTGTCCTGCTGTGTCCCGCTGTGTCCCACGCTGTGTCCCGCTGTGTCCCTACAGTGTCCCCGCTGTGTTGCGCTGTGTCCAGCTGTGTTCCATGGTGTCCCGCTTTGTCCCCCGCTGTGTCCCCAGCTGAATCCCCACTGTGTCCCAGCTGTGTCCCATTGTGTCCCCAGCTGTGTACCCCGCTGTGTCCCGCTTTGTCCCCAGCTGTGTCCCGTTGTGTCCCTGATGTGTCCCCCGCTGTGTCCCCGCTGTGTCCCGCTATGTCCCCCGCTGTGTCCCCGCTGTTTCCCGCTGTGTCTTCGCTGTGTTCCGCTGTGTCCCGCTGTGTTCTCGCTGTGTCCCCCGCTGTGTCCCGCTGTGTTCTCGCTGTGTCCCCCATTTTGTCCTCGCTGTGTCCCTTGCTGTGTCCCCATTGTGTCTCCGCTGTGTACCGCTGTGTCCACAATGTGTCACACAGTGTCCTGCTGTGTCCCCGCTGTTTCCCTTTGTGTCCCCAGCTGTGTACACCGCTGGGTCCCGCTGTGTCCCGCTGTGTCCCCGATGTGTCACCCAGTGTCCCGCTGTGTCCCCGCTGTGTCCATGCTCTGTCATGCTGTATACCCCGCTGTGTCCAGCTAATTCCCCGCTGTGTCCCGCTGTGTCCCCCGCTGTGTTCCCTTCTGTTCACCGATGAGTCCCGCTGTGTCCCGCTTTGTCCCCCGCTGTGTCCCGCTGTGTCCCCGCAGTGTCCCCACTGTGTTCCACTGTGTTCCTCTGTGTCCCGTGGTGTCCTGCTTTGTCCCCCGCTATGTCCCCCGCTGAATCCTCGCTGTGTCCCCGCTATGTCCCGCTGTGTCCTCCCTGTGTCCCCCGCTGTGTCCCGCTCTGTCCACCGCTGTGTCTCCCGTTTTGTCCCCGTTGTGTACACCGCTGTGTAGCGCTGTGTCCCCCGTTGTGTCCCGCTGTGTCCCGCTTTGTCCTCCTCTTTGTCCCGCTGTGTCCCTCTGTGTCCCGCTGTGTCCCCCGCTGTGCCCCGCTGTGACCCCTCTTTGTCCCGCTGTGTCCCGCTGTGTCCCCAGCTGTGTCCCCCGCTGTGTCACCGCTGTGTCCCCCTGTGTTCCGCTGTGTATCCCGCTGTGTCCAACTGTGTCCCCGCTGTGTCCCGCTGTGTTCCCCACTGATTCCCCCGCTCTGTCCCCGCTGTGTCCCCGCTGTGTCCCACTGTATCCCCGCTGTCCCATGGATTATCCCCGCTCTGTCCCCGCTGTGTCTCGCTGTGTCCTGCTGTTTCCCGCTGTGTCCTAGCTGTGTCCCCCGCTGTGTCCCGCTCTGTCCACCGCTGTGTCTCCCGTTTTGTCCCCGTTGTGTACACCGCTGTGTAGCGCTGTGTCCCCCGTTGTGTCCCGCTGTGTCCCGCTTTGTCCTCCTCTTTGTCCCGCTGTGTCCCTCTGTGTCCCGCTGTGTCCCCCGCTGTACCCCGCTGTGACCCCTCTTTGTCCCGCTGTGTCCCGCTGTGTCCCCAGCTGTGTCCCCCGCTGTGTCACCGCTGTGTCCCCCTGTGTTCCGCTGTGTATCCCGCTGTGTCCAACTGTGTCCCCGCTGTGTCCCGCTGTGTTCCCCACTGATTCCCCCGCTCTGTCCCCGCTGTGTCCCCGCTGTGTCCCACTGTATCCCCGCTGTCCCATGGATTATCCCCGCTCTGTCCCCGCTGTGTCTCGCTGTGTCCTGCTGTTTCCCGCTGTGTCCTAGCTGTGTCCCCCGCTGTGTCCCGCTCTGTCCACCGCTGTGTCTCCCGTTTTGTCCCCGTTGTGTACACCGCTGTGTAGCGCTGTGTCCCCCGTTGTGTCCCGCTGTGTCCCGCTTTGTCCTCCTCTTTGTCCCGCTGTGTCCCTCTGTGTCCCGCTGTGTCCCCCGCTGTACCCCGCTGTGACCCCTCTTTGTCCCGCTGTGTCCCGCTGTGTCCCCAGCTGTGTCCCCCGCTGTGTCACCGCTGTGTCCCCCTGTGTTCCGCTGTGTATCCCGCTGTGTCCAACTGTGTCCCCGCTGTGTCCCGCTGTGTTCCCCACTGATTCCCCCGCTCTGTCCCCGCTGTGTCCCCGCTGTGTCCCACTGTATCCCCGCTGTCCCATGGATTATCCCCGCTCTGTCCCCGCTGTGTTTCGCTGTGTCCTGCTGTTTCCCGCTGTGTCCTAGCTGTGTCCCCGCTGTGTCCCGCTGTGTCACCCTGTGTCCTGTTGTGTCCCCTCTGTGTTGCTGCTGTGTCCCCGCTTTGATCCGCTGTGTCACCCGCTGTGTCACCGCTGTGTCCACGATGTGTCCCGCTGTGTCCTCGCTGTGTCACCAGCTGTGTCCCGCTGTGTCCCCCGCTGTGTCATGCTGTGTCCCCGCTCTGTCCATCAGTGTCCCGCTGTGTCCTGCTGTGTCCTCGCTGTGTCCTCGCTGTGTCCCTCTGTGTATCCCGCTGTGTCCAGCTGTGTTCCCGCTGTGTCGCCGCTGTGTCGTCTGTGTCCCACTGTGACCCTGCTGTGTCCCCGATGTGTCCCGCTGTGTCCCGTTGTGTCCCCGCTGTCAACCACTGTGTCCCTGCTGTCCCACCGCTGTGTCCCGCTGTGTCCCGCTGTGACCTGATGTGTCCCTTCTGTCCCCCGATGTGTCCCGCTGTGTCCCCGCTGTCCCCTGGAATGTCCCCGCTGTGTTCCGCTGTGTCCCGCTGTGTTCCCGCTCTGACCCCGCTGTGTACCACTGTGTCCCGCTGTGTCCCCCGCTGTGTCCCCCGCTTTGTGCCCCGCTGTTTCCCCGCTGTGTCCCGCTGTGTCCCCTCTGTATCCTGCTGTGTCCCAGCTGTGTCCCCACTGTGTCCTTCTGTGTCCCCGCTGTGTCTGGCTGTGTACTCCGCTGTGTCCCGCTGTGTCCCCCGCTGTGTCCCGCTGTGTCTTGCTGTGTTCCGATTTTTCCACTTCTGTGTCCCTGCTGTGTCCCGCTGTGTCCTCGCTGTGTCCCCGATCTGTCACGCTGTGTATCTCGCTGTGTCCAACTGTGTCCCCGCTGTGTCCCGCTGTGTCCCCCTCTGTGTCCCCGCTGTGTCTCGCTGTGTCCCCGCTGTGTCCCCGCTGTTTCCCGGTGTGTCCCGCTGTTTCCCGTGCTGTCCCGGTTTGTCCCACATTGTATCCCCCGCTGAGTCTCCGCTGTGTCACCGACGTGTACCGCTGTGTCCCCCGCTGTGTCCCGCTGCGTACCAGTCTGTGTCCCCGCTGTGTCCCCGCTGTGTCCCGCTGTGTCCCTGTGTGTCCTCGCTTTTTCCTCTGCTGTGTCCCGCTGTGTCCCCCACTTTGTCCCTGCTGTGTCCCTGCTGTGTCCGGCTGTTTCCCGTGGTGTCCCGGTTTGTCCCCCGCTGTGTCCGGATGTGTCCCCCGATGTGTCCCGCTGTGTACCGGTCTGTGACCCCTCTGTGTCCCCGATGTGTCCCGCTGTGTCCCGCTGTGACCTCGCTGTGTCCCCCGCTGTGTCCCGCTGTATCCCACACTGTGTCCCCGCTGTGTCCCTGCTGTGTCCCGCTGTGTCCCGCTGTTTCCCGTGGTGTCCAGGTTTGTCCCCCACTGTGTCCCCTGCTGAGTCCCCGCTGTGTCCCCGCTGTGTCCCGCTGTGTCCTCCCTTTGTCCCCCGTTGTGTCCCGCTGTGTCCCCCTCTGTATTCCCCGTTGTGTCCCCGCTGTGTCCCGCTGTGTCCCGCTGTATCCTGCTGTGTCCCTCCTTGTGTCCCGCTGTGTCCCCGGCTGTGTCCCCCGCTGTGTCCTGCTGTGTCCCTGCTGTGTCCCGCTATGTCTTGCTGTGTCCCCCTCTCTTTCCCTGCTGTGTTCCGCTGTGACCTCGCTGTGTCTGCTGATGTCCCCCGCTGTGTCCCGCTGTGTCCCGCTGTGTCCTAGCTATGCCCCCGCTATGTTTTGCTTTGTCCCCCGCTGTGTCCTGCTGTGTCTCTCGCTGTGTCCCGCTGTGTCCCGCTGTGTCCCACTGTGTCCCCTGCTCTGTCCCGCTGTGTCACGCTGTGTCCCGCTGTGTCCTCGCTGTTTCCCCTGCTGTGACCCGGTGTGTCCCGCTGTGTCCCGCTTTGTCCCACTCTGTCCTCACTGTGTCCTGTTGTGTTCCCCGCTGTGTCCCCGCTTTGTCCCGCTGTGTCCCGCTGTGTACCGGTATGTCCCGCTGTGTCCCCCACTGTGTCCCATGCTATGTCCCCCGCTTTGTCCGGATGTGTCCCCCGCTGTGTCCCGCTGTGTCCACAGCTGTGTCCCCGCTGTGTCCCTCTGTGTCCCCGCTATTTCCCGCTGTGTCCTGCTGTGTCCTCGCTGTGTCCTGCGCTGTGTCCACCACTGTGTCCCCCGCTATGTCCCGCTGTGTCGCGCTGTGTCCCGGTGTGACCCCAGTTGTGTCCTGCTGTGTCCCCCCTGTGTCCCCCGCTCTGTCCTGCTGTGTCCCCACTGTGTCCCGCTGTGTCCCGCTGTGTCCCCCGCTGTGTCCCCGCTGTGTCCCGCTGTGTCTCACTGTGTCCCCTGGTTTCCCACTCTGTCCCACTGTGTCTCCCGCTGTGTCCCGCTGTGTCCCCGTTGTGTCCCGCTGTGTCCCCTCTGTGTCCCGCAGTGTTCCCCAATGTGTCCCCTGCTGTGTCCCCCGCTGTGTCCCGCTGTGTCCCCGTTGTGTCCCCACTGTGTCCTGCTGTGTCCCCTCTTTGTCCCGCTGTGTCCCCTGCTGTGTCCAGCTGTGTCCCCGCTGTGTACCTGCTGTGTCCCAGCTGTGTCCCGCTGTGTCCCCCGCTGTGTCCTGCTGTGTCTCCCGCTGTGTCCCGCTGTGTCGCGCTGTGTCCCACTGTGTCCCCCGCTTTGTCCCGCTGTCTCATGCGGTGTCCCGCTGTGTCCTCGCTGTTTCCCCTGCTGTGACCCGATGTGTCCCCCTGTGTCCTGCTCTGTCCACGTTGTGTCCTGCTGTGTCCCCCACTGTGTCCCCTCTTTGTCCCGCTGTGTCCCGCTGTGTACCGCTATGTCCCGCTGTGTCCCACGCTGTGTCCCCAATGTGTCCCCTCTTTGTCCCGCTGTGTACCGCTATGTCCCGCTGTGTCCCCGATGTGTCCCACACTGTGTCCACGCTGTGTCCCGCTGTGTCATGCTGTTTCCCGTGGTGTCCCGGTTTGTGCCCCACTGTGTCCCCTGCTGAGTCCCCGCTGTGTCCCCGCTGTGTCCCGCTGTGTCCTCCCTTTGTCCCCCGTTGTGTCCCGCTGTTTCCCCCGCTGTATTCCCTGTTGTGTCCCTGCTGTGTTCCGCTGTGTCCCGCTGTGTCCTGCTGTGTCCTCCCTTGTGTCCCGCTGTTTCCCCGGCTGTGTCCCCAGCTGTGTCCTGCTGTGTCCCTGTTGTGTCCCGCTATGTCTTGCTGTGTCCCCCTCTCTGTCCCCGCTGTGTCCCGCTGTGACTTCGCTGTGTCCCTCGATGTCCCCAGCTGTGTCATGCTGTGTCCCGCTGTGTCCTCGCTGTGTCCCCGCTGTGCCCCGTTATGAATACGCCTGTGTCCATCTGTGTCCCCGCTGTGTACCTGTGTGTCCCCGATGTTTCCCGCTGTGTCCCGCTGTGTCCTCGCTATGCCCCTGCTGTGTTTTGGTTTGTCCCCCGCTGTGTCCTGTTGTGTATCCCGCTGTGTCCCGCTGTGTCCCGCTGTGTCCCCCGCTGTGTCCCCGCTTTGTCCCGCTGTGTCCCTCTGTGTCTCACTGTGTCCCCTGGTTTCCCAAACTGTCCCACTGTGTCTCCCGCTGTTTCCCGCTGGGTCCCCGTTGCGTCCCGCTGTGTCCCCTCTGTGTCCCGCTGTGTTCCCCAATGTGTCCCCTGCTGTGTCCCCCGCTGTGTCCCGCTGTGTCCCCGTTGTGTCCCCACTGTGTCCTGCTGTGTCCCCTCTTTTCCCGCTGTGTCCCCTGCTGTGTCCCAGCTGTGTCCCGCTGTGTCCCCCGCTGTGTCCCCTCTGTGTCCCCGATGTGTTGCGCTGTGTCCCGCTGTGTCCTCACTGTGTCCCCAGCTGTGTCTTGCTTTGTCCCCCGCTGTGTCCTGCTGTGTCTCCCGCTGTGTCCCGCTGTCTCACGTTGTGTCCCGCTGTGTCCTCGCTGTTTCCCCTGCTGTGACCCGGTGTGTCCCGCTGTGTCCCCCTCTGTCCCCGCTGTGTCCTGCTGTGTCCCCCACTGTGTCCCCCGCTTTGTCCCGCTGTCTCACGCTGTGTCCCGCTGTGTCCTCGCTGTTTCCCCTGCTTTGACCCGGTGTGTCCCCCTGTGTCCTGCTCTGTCCCCGCTGTGTCCTGCTGTGTCCCCCACTGTGTCCCCTCTTTGTCCCGCTGTGTCACGCTGTGTACCGCTATGTCCCGCTGTGTCCCACGCTATGTCCCCCACTGTGTCCGCTCTTTGTCCCGCTGTGTCCCGCTGTGTACCGCTATGTCCTGCTGTGTCCCACGCTGTGTCCCCCGCTGTGTCCGGATGTGTCCCCCGCTGTGTCCCGCTGTGTACCGGTCTGTGTCCTCGCTGTGTCCTCGCTGAGTCCCCCGCTGTGTCCCCGCTGTATCGCCGCTGTGTCCCGCTGTGTCCCGCTGTGCCAAGATGTGTCACGCAGTGTCCTGCTGTGTCCCCGCTGTTTCCCTTTGTGTCCACAGCTCTGTACCCCGCTGTGTCATCGCTGTGTCTCCCGCAGTGTCCCGCTGTGTCCTTGCTGTGTCCACCGCTGTGTCCCGCTGTTTCCCCGCTGTGTCCCACTATGTCCCGCTGTGTGGCGCTGTGTCCCCGCTGTGTTTCCGCTGTGTCCCGCTGTGTACCCCACTGTGTCCAGGTGTTTTCCCCCTGTGTCCCGCTGTGTACCCCGCTCTGTCCCCTTCTGTGTCCCGCTGTGTCCCCCACTGTGTCCCGCTGGGTCCCACTGTGTCTCCCGCTTTGTCCCGCTGTATCCCCGCATTGTCCCGGCTGTGCCCCGCTGTGTCCCGCTGTGTCCCGTGGTGTCCAGCTTTGTCCCCCGCTCTGTCCCCCGCTGTGTCCCTCTGTGTCCCCCGCTGTGTCCCGCTGTGTCCCACGCTGTGTTCCGCTGTGTCCCTACAGTGTCCCCGCTGTGTTGCGCTGTGTCCTGCTGTGTACCATGGTGTCCTGCTTTGTCCCCCGCTGTGTCCCCAGCTGAATCCCAGCTGTGTCCCCGCTGTGTCCCATTGTGTCCCCAGCTGTGTACCCCGCTGTGTCCCGCTTTGTCCCCAGCTGTGTCCCGTTGTGTCCCTGATGTGTCCCCCGCAGTGTCCCCGCTGTGTCCCGCTGTGTCCCCCGCTGTGTCCCCTCTGTTTCCCGCTGTGTCCTCGCTGTGTTCCACTGTGTCCCGCTGTGTTCTCGCTGTGTCCCCCGTTGTGTCCCGCTGTGTCCTCGCTGTGTTCCCCACTGTGTAGCGCTATGTCCCCAGCTGTGTCCCGCTGTGTCCTCGCTGTGTCCTCGCTGTGTCCCTTGCTGTGTCCCCATTGTGTCTCCGCTGTGTACCGCTGTGTCCACAATGTGTCACACAGTGTCCTGCTGTGTCCCCGCTGTTTCCCTTTGTGTCCCCAGCTGTGTACACCGCTGGGTCCCGCTGTGTCCTCGCTGTGTTACCTGCTGTGTAGCGCTGTGTCCCCCGCTGTGTCCCGCTGTGTCCCCGATGTGTCACGCAGTGTCCCGCTGTGTCCCCACTGTGTCCCCGCTCTGTCACGCTGTATACCCCGCTGTGTCCAGCTGATTCCCCGCTGTGTCCCTGCTGTGTCCCCGATGTGTCCGGCTGTGTCCACGCTGTGTCCCCACTGTGTCCTTCTTTGTCCCCGCTGTGTCCTGCTGTGTCCCCGCTGTGTCCCACTGTGTCCCGTTTTGTCCCGCTGTGTCCTGCTTTGTCCCCGCTCTGTCCTCGCTGTCCCCCGCTGTGATTCCCGCTTTTTCCCCCGCTGTGTCCCCGATGTGTCCCGTTGTGTCCTCCCTGTGTCCCCGGCTGTGTCCCGCTCTATCCCCCGCTGTGATTCCCACTTTGTCCCTGCAGTGTCCCGCTGTGTCCCGCTGTGTCCCGCTGTGTCCCCCTCGGTGTCCGGTTGTGTCTTTCTGTGTCCTTGCTGTATCCCCCATTGTGTACCGCTGCGTCCCCAGCTGTGTACCCTGCTTGTCCCGCTGTGTCCCGCTATGTCCCGCTGTTTCTTGTGGTGTCCCAGTATGTCCCCCGATGTGTCCCCCGCTGAGTCCCCGCTGTGTCCCGCTGTGTCCTTGCTGTGTCCCCTGTTGTGTCCCGCTGTGTCCCCCGCTGTGTTCCCCGCTGTGTCCCCGCTGTGTCCTGCTGTGTCCCGCTGTGTCCCGCTGTGTCCCACGTTGTGTCCCGCTTTGTCCCCGGCTGTTTCCCCCTCTGTGTACCACTGTGTCCCTGCTGTGTCCCCACTGTGTCCTGCTGTGTCCTCCGCTGTGTTCCGCTGTGTCCCCCGTTGTGTCACGCTGTGTGTCGCTGTGTCCCGATGTGTCCGCTGCTGTGTCCCCGCTGTGTCCCTGCTGTGTCCCGCTGTGTCCCGCTTAGTCCCACTGTGTCCCTCTGTGTCCTCGCTGTGTCCCCCATGTGTCCCTCTGTGTATCCCGCTGTGTCCAACTGTGTCCCCGCTGTATCCCGCTGTGTTCCCCACTGATTCCCCCGCTGTGTACCCCACTGTGTCCCCGCTGTGTCCCCGCTGTGTCCCCGCTGTGTCGAGCTATGTCCCCGCTGTGTCCCTGCTGTGTCCCCGATGTGTCCGGCTGTGTCCCGTTGTGTCCCCACTGTCACCCACTGTGTCCCCGCTGTGTCCCGCTGTGTCCCCGCTGTGTCCTCTGTGTCCCGCTGTTTCCCTACTGTCCCCCGCTGTGTCCCCGCTGTGTCCCGCTGTAACCCGCTGTGTCCCTGCTGTCCCCCGCTGTGTCCCGCAGTGTCCCGGCTGTCCGGTGGATTGTCCCCGCTGTGTCCCGTTGTATCCTGCTGTGTCATCGCTGTGTCCCCGCTGTGTCCCGCTGTGTATCCCGCTGTGTCCAGCTGTCTTCGCGCTGTGTCGCCTCTGTGTCGTCTGTTTCCCGATGTGTGCCCCGCTGTGTCCTGCTGTGTCCTGCTGTGTCCTGCTGTGTCCCGTTGTGTCCCCTGCTCTGTCCCGCTGTGTCCCCACTGTGTCCCGCTGTGTCCCGCTGTGTCCTGCTGTGTCCCACTGTGACCGCTGGTTTCCCACTCTGTCCCACTTTGTCCACCACTTTTTCCCGCTGTGTCCCACGCTGTGTCACGCTGTGTCCCCACTGAATCCCGCTGTGTCCCCGCTGTGTCCCGCTGTGTTCCCCGCTGTGTCCCCCGCTGTGTCCCCAACTGTGTCCCCCGCTATGTCCCCCACTGTGTCCCCCGCTGTGTCCCCCTCTGTATCCTGCTGTGTCCCGCTGTGTCCCCCGCTGTGTTCCCCACTGTGTCCCGCTGTGTCCCGCTGTGTCCCGCTTTGTCTCCGCTGTATCACCGCTGTTTCCTCCGCTGTGTCCCGCTGTGTCCCTGCTGTGTCCCGCTTTTCCCGCTGTGTCCCTGCTGTGTCCCCGCTGTGTCCCGCTGTGTCCCTCGTCGTGTCCCGCTGTAACACCTGCTGTGTCCCACGCTGTGTCCCTGATGTGTCCCGCTGTGTCCCTGCTCTGTCCCAACTGTGTCCCGCAGTGTCCCCGCTCTGTCTCCGCTGAGTCCCGCTGGGTGCCTGCTGTGACCCCGCTGTGTCCCGCGTTGTCCTCCGCTGTGTCCCGCTGTGTCCCCCGCTGTGTCCCGCTGTGTACCGCTGTGTCCCGCTGTTTCCCGTGGTGTCCCGCTGTGTCCCCCGCTGTGTCCCCCTCTGAGTGCCTACTGTGTCCCCGCTGTGTTCCGCTGTGTCGTCGCTTTGTCAGCCACTGTGTCCCGCTGTGTCCCCCGCTGTGTCCCCCGCTGTGTCCCCGCTGTGTACTGCTGTGTCCTGCTGTGTCCCGCTGTGTCCCCCGCTCTGTCCCGCTGTGTCACGATATGTCCCCGCTGTCCCCCACTGTGTCCCCACTGTGTCCGGCTGTGTCCCCGCTCTCCCCCGCTGTGTCCTCACTGTGTCCCGCTGTGTCACCGCAGTGTCCCGCTGTGTCCCGCTGTGTATCCCGCTGTGTCCAGGTGTGTCCCCGCTGTGTCCTGCTGTGTTCTCCGCTCTGTCCCCCACTGTGACCCCTGCTGTGTGCCCCGCTGTGTCCCCGCTGTGGCCCCCTGTGTCCCCGCTGTTTCGACACTGTGTCCTCGCTGTGTCCGGAGCTGTGTCCCACTGTGTCCCCCGCTGTGTCCCGCTGTGTACCGCTGTGTCCCGCTGTTTCCCGTGGTGTCCCGCTGTGTCCCCCACTGTGTCCCCCTCTGAGTGCCCACTGTGTCCCCGCTTTGTTCCGCTGTGTCGTCGCTTTGTCAGCCACTGTGTCCCGCTGTGTCCGCCGCTGTGTCCCCAACTGTGTCCCCGCTGTGTACCGCTGTGTCCTGCTGTGTCCCGCTGTGTCCCCCGCTCTGTCCCGTTGTGTTCCGCTGTGTCCCGCTGTCCCCCACTGTGTCCCCGCTGTGACCCGCTGTGTATTCCGCTGTGCCCAGCTGTGTCCCGCTGTATCACTGCTGTGTCCCGCTGTGACCCCGCTGTGTCCCCGCTGTGTCCTCGCTGTGTCCCGCGCTGTGTCCCGCTGTGTTCCCCATGTGTCCCCCGCTGTATCCCGCTGTGTCCTCGCTGTGTCCCCGCTGTGTCCCGCTGTGTATCCTGCTGTGTACAGCTGTGTCCCTGCTGTGTCCCGCTGTGTTCCCCGCTATGTCCCCCACTGTGTCCCCCGCTGTGTCCCCCGCTGTGTCCCCGTTGTGTCCCGCTGTGTCCCCGCTGTGTCCCTGCTGTGTCCTCGCTGTGTCCCGCGAAGTGTACCGCTGTGTCCCTTCTCTGTCCACCGCTGTGTCCCGCTGTGTCCTCGGTCTGTCCCTGCTGTGTCCCGCTCTGTATTCCGCTGTGTCCAGCTTTGTCCCGCGCTGTGTCCCACTGTGTCCCCCGCTGTGTCCCCCGCTGTGTCCAGCTGTGTCCCCGCTCTCCCCCGCTGTGTCCTCACTGTGTCCCGCTGTGTCATCGCTATGTCCCGCTGTGTTCAGCTGTGTCCCGCTGTGTCCTCGCTGTGTCCCTGCTGTGACCCGCTGTGTATTCCGCTGTGTCCAGCTGTGTCCTGGTGTATCCCCGCTGTGGCCCGCTGTGGCCCTGCTGTGTCCTGCTATCCCCCGCTGTGTCCCCCGCTATGTGACCCGCTGTGTCCCCGCTGTGTCCCGCTGTGTCCCGCTGTGTCCCCGCTGTCCCCCACTGTGTCCCCAATGTATCCTGCTGTGTCCCCGCTGTGTTCCCACTGTGTCCTGCTGTGTCCCCGCTATGTCCCGCTGTGTCCTCCGCTGTGTCCAGCTGTGTACCCCGCTGTGTCCCGCTGTGTCTCGCTGTGTCCCGATGTGTCCGCTGCTGTTTCCCCGCTGTGCCTCCGTTGTGTCTTCCTGTGTCCCGTTTTGTCCTGCTGTGTCCGGCTGTGTCCTCTCTGTGTCCCCGATGTGTCCCGCTGTGTATCCTGCTGTGTCCAACTGTGTCCCGCTGTGTTCCCCACTGATTACCCCGCTGAGACCCCGCTGTGGCCCGCTGTGTCCCTGCTGTGTCCTGCTATCCCCCGCTGTGTCCCCCGCTATGTGACCCGCTGTGTCCTCGCTGTGTCCCTGCTGTGTCCTGCTGGGTATCCCGCTGTGTCCAGGTGTGTCCCCGCTGTGTTCTGCTGTGTTCCCCGCTCTTTCCCTTGCTGTGTCCCCTGCTGTGTGCCCCGCTGTGTCCTCCGCTGTGTCCCGCGGTGTACCCCGCTTTGTCCTGCTGTGTCTCGCTGTGTCCCGATGTATCCGCTGCTGTGTCCCCTTTGTGTCTCGCTGTGTCCCGCTTTGTCCCGCTGTGTCCCGCTGTGTCCTCGCTGTCTCCCTGATGTGTCCCGCTGTGTATCCCGCTGTGTCCAACTGTGTCCCCGCTGTGTCCCGCTGTGTTCCCCACTGATTTCCCCGCTGTTTCCCCCGCTGTGTCCTACTGTGTCCAGCTGTGTCCCCGTTGTGTCCTGATGTGTCCCTGCTGTGTCCCCCTTTGTCCCCGCTGTATCCCGCTGTGTCATCGCTGTGTCCCCACTGTGTCCCGCTGTGTCCTCCGCTGTGTCCTGCTGTGTCCCGCTGTGTCCGCTGCTGTGTCCCCGCTGTGTTCCCGCTGTGTTCCGCTGTGTCCTGCTGTGTCCCGATGTGTCCCGCTGTGTCCTCGCTCTGTCCCCGCTGTGTCCCGCTGTGTATCTCATTGTGTCCCGCTGTGTCCTCGCTGTGTCCCTCTGTGTCCCCCGCTGTGTCCAGCAGTGTCCCCCGCTGTGTCAGGCTGTGTCCTGCTGTGTACAGCTGTGTCCCTGCTGTGTCCTGCTGTGTCTAGCTGTGTCCCGCTGTGTCCCGCTGTGTCCAGGTGTGTCCCTGCTGTGTCCCTGCTGTGTTCCCCCTGTGTCCCGCTGTGTCCCCCACTCGGTCCCCGCTGTGTCCTGCTGTGTCCCCGCTCTGTCCCCGCTGTATCCCGCTGTGGCGTCGATGTGACCCGCTGTGTCCCGCTGTGTCCCCTGCTGTGTACTGCTGTGTCCCCCCTCTGTCCCGCTGTGTCACGCTTTGTTCCCGCTGTGTCCCACTGTGTCCCCCGCTGTGTCCCCATTGTGTCCCCTGCTGTGTCCCCGCTCTCCCCCGCTGTGTCCTCACTGTGTCCCACTGTGTCCCGCTGTGTCCCGCTGTGTCTCCGCTGTGTCCCGCTGTGTCCCCGCTGTATCCCCGCTGTGTCCCGCTGTGGCCCGCTGTGTCCCCACTGTGTCTCCGCTGTGTCCTCGCTGTGTCCTGCGCTGTGTCCCGTTGTGTCCTCGCTGTGTCCCCCGCTGTGTCCCGCTGTTTCCTCGCTGTGTCCCTGCTTTATCCTCGCTGTGTCCCGGTGTGTCACGCTGTTTCCCGTGGTGTACCGGTTTGACCCCCGCTGTGTCGCCCGCTGAGTCCCCGCTGTTTCCCCCCATATCCCTCTGTTTCCCGGGCTGTGTCCCGCTGTGTCCCGGGCTGTGTCCCGGCTATGTCCCCGATGTGTCCCGCCGTGTCCCGATGTGTCCGCTGCTGTGTCCCCGCTCTCTCCCTGCTGTGTCCCGCTGTGTCCCGCTGTTTCTCGTGGTGTCCCGGTATGTCCCCGATGTGTCCCCCGAAAAGTCTCCGCTGTGTCTCCGCTATGTCCCGCTGTGTCCTCGCTGTGTCCCCTGTTGTTTCCCGCTGTGTCCCCCGCTGTTTTCCCCGCTGTGTCCCCACCTTGTCCTGCTGTGTCCCGCTGTGTCCCGCTGTGTCCCGCGTTGTGTCCCGCTGTGTCCCCGGCTGTTTCCCCCTCTGTGTACCGCTCTGTGGACTCAGCTGGACACAGCGGCGTATACAGCGTGACACAGCGGAGACACAGCGGGGACACAGCGGGACACTGTTTGACACATCGGGGACACAGCGGGACACAGCGGGGGACACAGCGGGACACAGCGGGACTCATCGGTGAACACAAAGGAACACAGAGGGGGGACATGGCGGGGGACGCAGCAGGACATAGCTTGGACTCAGCTGGACACAGCGGCGTATACAGCGTGACACAGCGGAGACACAGCGGGGACACAGCGGGACACTGTTTGACACATCGGGGACACAGCGGGACACAGCCAGACACAGCGGGACACAGCGGGGGACAAAGCGCTACACAGCGGGGGAAACAGTGGGACACAGCGAGGACACAGCGAGGACACAGCGGGATTCAGCAGGACACAGCGGAGGACACAGTTGGGGGACACAGCGTGGACACCCCGGTACACAGCGGGACACAGCGGGGACACAGTGGTGCCACAGCGGGACACAGTGGGACACAGCGGGGACACAGCGGGACACAGCGAGAGAAACAGCGTGGGACACAGCGGGGGAAACAGAAGGGGACACAGCGGGGACATAGCGGGGCTACATCGGGACACAGCGAGGACACAGTGGGACACAGAGGGGACACAGCGAGGAAACAGAGGGACACAGCGGGACATAGCGGGGACACAGTGGGACACTGCGAGAGACACAGCGGGGACACATCGGGGAGCACAGCGGAACACAGTGGAGGAAATAGCGGGGACAAAGCTGGGACACAGCGGGACACAGCGGGGTCACAGTGGGACACAGCGGGGACACAGCGTGACATAGCACGACACAGCAGGACAAAGCGTTGGACACAACGGAACCCAGCGGAGACACAGCGGGACACAGCAGTGTACACAGCTGGGGACACAACGGGACACAGAGTGGGACACAGCGGGACACAGCGGGACACAGTGGGGACAAAGCGGGAGACACAGCGGGGGACAGAGCGGGACACAGCGGGGGACACAGGGAGGACACAGCGGGACACAGGGGGACACAGCGGGGACTCAGCGGTGGACATAGCGGGGGACAAAGCAGGACACCACGGGACACAGCGGAACACAGCGGAACACAGTGGGGACACTGCAGGGACACCTCGGGACACAGCGGGGGACACAGCGGGACACAGCGGGACTCATCGGTGAACACAACGGAACACAGAGGGGGACACAGCGGGGGACACAGCGAGACACAACCTGGACTCAGCTGGACACAGAGGCGTATACAGCGTGACACAGCGGGGACACAGCGGGGACACAGAGGGACACAGTGGGACACATCGGGCACACAGTGGGACACAGCGGGACACAGCGGGGGACACAGCGGGGGACACAGCGAGGACACAGCTGGAAACAGCGGGACACAGCGGGACACAGCGGAGACACAGCGGGGACACAGCGGGACACAGCGGGGGACAAAGCACTACACAGCGGGGAACACAGTGGGGGACAAAGCTGGACACCACGGGACACAGCGGGATACAGGGGGACACAGGACTGACACTGCGGGGACACAGCGGGACAAAGCAGGGGACACAGCCGGACCCAGCGGGACACAGCGGGGGACACAGCGGGGTCACAGCGGGACACAGCGAGAGACACAGCGGGGACACAGTGGGACACAGCGAGAGACACAGCGGGGACATAGCTGGGACACAGCGGGGTCACAGCGGGACACAGCGGGGGAAACAGCGGGACATAGCAGGACACAGCGGGACAAAGCGTGGGACACAGCGGGACACAGCGGGACACAGCGGGACACAGCGGGGACACAGCGGGACATAGCAGTGTACACAGCTGGGTACAAAACGGGACACAGAGTGGGACAGAGCGGGACACAGCGGGACACAGCCAGGACACAGCGGGGACACAGCAGGACACAGTGGGACATAGCGTGGACACCGTGGAACACAGCAAGAGACACAGCGGCGACACAGCGTGGAGCACAGCGGGACACAGATGGGGACAAAAAGGGGACACAGCTGGGAAACAGCGGGACATAGCGGAGTCAGAGCGGGACACAGCGGGGGACACAGCGGGACATAGCAGGACACAGCGGCACAAAGCTTGGGACACAGCGGGAAACAGCGGGACACAGCGGTGACACAGCAGGACTCAGCGGTGTACACAGCTGGGGACACAACGGGACACAGAGTGGGACACAACGGGACACAGGGGGACACAGCGGTACACAATTGGGACAAAGCGGGAGACACAGTGGGGGACAGAGCGGGACACAGCGGGGACAAGTGGGGACTCAGCGGTGGACATAGCGGGGGACAAAGCAGGACACCACGGGACACAGCGGAACACAGCGGAACACAGTGGGGACACTGCGGGGACACAGCGGGACACAGCGGGGACTCAGCTGGACACAGCGGGGTATACAGCATGACACAGCGGGGACACAGCGGGGACACAGCGGGACACTGTGTGACATATCGGGGACACATCCAGACACAGCGTGACACAGCGGGGGACACAGCGCTACACAGCGGGAAACACAGCGAGGACACAGCGGGACACAGCGGGACACAGTGGGGGAAAAACAGTGGGACACAGCAAGGACATAGGGGGGGATACAGTGGGGACACAGCGGGACACAGCGGGGGACACAGCGAGGACACAGCGGGATGCAGCGGGACACAGGGGGGGACACAGTTGGGGACACAGCGGGGACACAGCGGGTACACAGCGGGAAACAGCAGGGACACAGCGGAGACACAGCGGGTCACCGCAGGACACAGCGGGGACACAGCTGGGACACAGAGGGACACAGTGGGACACAGCGGGGACATAGCAGGACACAGCGAGAGACACAGCGTTGGACACAGCAGGGACACATCGGGGGACACAGAAGGGGACACAGCGGGGACACAGCGGGGCTACATCAGGACACAGCGGGGACACAGTGGGACACAGCGGGGACACAGCTGGACACAGTGGGACACAGCGGGGACACAGCGAGGACACAGCGGGACAAAGCGGGACACAGCGGGGACACAGTGCGACACAGGGAGAGACACAGCGGGGACACAGCGGGGAGCACAGCGGGATACAGCGGGGGACATAGCGGGGACACAGCTGGGACACAGCGGGACACTGCAGGGTCACAGTGGGACACAGCGTGGGACACAGCAGGACATAGCACGACACAGCGGGACAAAGCGTTGGACACAGCAGAACACAGCAGTGTACACAGCTGGGGACACAACGGGACACAGAGTGGGACATAGCGGGACACAGCAGGACACAACGGGACACAGTGGGGACAAAGCGGGAGACACAGTGGGGGACAGAGCGGGACACAGCGGGGGACACAGGGAGGACCAGGCGGGACAGAGGGGGGACAGAGCGGGGACTCAGCGGGGGACATAGCGGGGGACAAAGCAGGACACCACGGGACACAGCGGAACACAGGGGAACACAGTGGGGACACTGCGGGGACACAGCGGTGGACACAGCGGGCCACAGCGGGGACTCAGCTGGACACAGCAGGGTATACAGCGTGACACAGTGGGGACACAGCGGGACACTGTGTGACACATCGGGGACACAGCCGGACACAGCGGGACACAGCGGGGGACATAGCGCTACACAGCGGGAAACACAGCGAGGACACAGCGGGACACAGCGGGGGAAACAGTGGGACACAGCAAGGACATAGCGGGGAACACAGTGGGGACACAGCGGGACACAGCGGGGGACACAGCGAGGACACAACGGGATACAGAGGGACACAGGGGGGGACACAGTTGGGGACACAGCGGGGACACAGCGGATACACAGCGGGACACAGCGGGGACACAGCGGGACACAGTGGGACACAGCGGGGACATAGCGAGACACAGCGAGAGACAGCGTTGGACACAGCGGGGACACAGCGGGGGACACAGAAGTGGACACAGCGGGGGACACAGTTGGGGACACAGCGGGGACAGAGCGGTTACACAGCGGGACACAGCGGGGACACAGAGGGAACTCTGTAGGGGACACAGCGGGTGACAAAGCTGGACACCACGGGACACAGCGGGAAACAGGGGGACACATCAGTGACACTGCGGAGACACAGTGGGACAAAGCAGGGGACACAGCGGGACCCAGCGCGACACAGCGGGGGACACAGCGGGGTCACAGCGGGACACAGCGGGACACAGGGGCGACACAGCGGGGACACAGCGAGGACACAGCGACACAGCGGGATACAGCGAGAGACACAGCGGGGACAAAGCTGGGACACAGCGGGACACAGCGGGGTCACAGCGGGACACAGCGGGGGACACAGCGGGACGTAGCAGGACACAGCGGGACAAAGTGTGGGACACAGTGGGACACAGCGGGACACAGCCGGACACAGTGGGGACACAGTGGGACATAGCGGTGTACACAGCTGGGAACACCACGGGACACAGAGTGGGACAGAGCAGGACACAGCGGGACACCTCGGGACACAGCGGGGACACAGCGGGGACACAGCGGGACACAGCGGGACACAGCGTGGCCACCGTGGGACACAGCAAGAGACACAGCGGGAACACAGCGGGGATCACAGCGGGACACAGCGGTGGACATAGCGGGGACATAGCTGGGACACAGCGGGACACAGAAGGGTCACAACGGGACACAGCGGGGGACACAGCGGGACATAGCAGGACACAGCGGGACAAAGCGTGGGACACAGCGGGACACAGCGGGACACAGCGGGGACACAGCAGGACTCAGCGGTTTACACAGCTGGGGACACAACGGGACACAGAGTGGGACACAGCAGGACACAGCTGGACAAAGAAGAACACAGTGGGGACAAAGCCGGAGACACAGCGGGGGACAGAGTGGGGACTCAGCCGGGGACATAGCGGGGGACAAAGCATGACACCACAGCACCCAGCGGAACACAGCGGAACACAATGGGGACACTGCGGGGACACAGCGGGACATAGCGGGACTCATTGTTGAACACAATGGAACACAGAGGGGGACACAGCGGGGGATACAGAGGGACACAGCGGGGACTCAGCTGGACACAGCAGGGTATACAGCGTGACAGAGCGGGGACACAGCGGGGACACAGCGGGACACTGTGTGACACATCGGGCACACAGTGGGACACAGCCGGACACAGCAGGGGACACAGCGGGGGACACAGCGAGGACACAGCTGGAAACAGTGGGACACAGCGGGACACAGCGGGACACAGTGGAGACACAGCGGGGACATAGCGGGGGCACAGCGGGGGACACAGCAAGGACACAGCGGGGACACAGTGGGGAGCACAGTGGGACACAGCAGGGGACATAAGGGGGACACAGCTGGGACAGAGAGTGTCACAGCGGGGTCATAGCGGGACACAGCGGGGGACACAGCGGGACATAGCAGGACACAGCGGGACAAAGCGTGGGACACAGCGGGACACAGCGGGACACAGCAGGGACACAGCGGGACTCAGCGGTGTACACAGCTGGGGACACTACGGGACAGAGATTGGGACACAGCGGGACACAGCGGGACACAGTGGGGACAAAGCGGGAGAGACCGTGAGGGACAGAGCGGGACACAGCAGGAGACACAGGGAGGACCAGGCAGGACACAGCAGGGACAGAGCGGGGACTCAGCGGGCACATAGCGGGGGAAAAAGCAGGACACCACGGGACACAGCGGAACACAGCGGAACAGAGTGGGGACACTGCGGGGACACAGCGGGGGACACAGCGGGACACAGTGGGGACTCAGATGTACACAGCGGGCTATACAGCGTGACACAGCGGGGACACAGCGGGGACACAGCGGGACACTGTGTGACACATCGGGGATACAGCGGGGTATACAGCGTGACACAGCGGGGACACAGCGGGGACACTGCGGGACACTGTGTGACACATCGGGGACACAGCCGAACACAGCGGGACACAGCGGGGAACACAGAGCTATACAGCGGGAAACACAGCGAGGACACAGCGGGACACAGCGGGACACAGCGGGGGAAACAATAGGACACAGCGAGGACATAGCGGGGGACACAGTGTGGACACAGCTGGACACAGCGGGGGACACAGCGAGGACACAGCGGGATACAGCGGGACACAGCGGGGACACAGTTGGGGACACAGCGGGGATACAGTGGTTACACAGCGGGACAAAGCGGGGACACAGCGGGACACAGCGGAGACACAGCGGGGGACACATCGCTACACAGAGGGGAACACAGCGAGGACACAGTGGGACACAGCCGGGGAAACAGCGAGAACACAGCGGGACACAGCGGAACACAGGGAGGACACAGTGGGACACAGCATGGGTTACAGGGGGACACAGCAGAGGACACAGCGGGATCCAACCGGGGAAACAGCGGTACACAGCGGGAGACACAGCAAGACACACCGGGACACAGTGGGACACAGCGGGGCCACAATGGGAACACAGCGGGACACAGCGGGGGACACAGCGGGACACATCGGGGAACAAAGCTTGAAACAGCGGGATACACGGCGGGACACAGTGGGCACACAGAGAGGACACAGCGGGACACAGCGGGACACATCGGGACACAGCGGGACACAGCGGGGACACAGGGGACACAGCGGGACACAGCGGGACACAGCGGGGGACACAGGGGGGACACAGCGTGGACACAGCGGGACACAACGGGGACACAGCGGGACACAGCGGGACACTGCAGGGACACAGCGAGGACACAGCGGGACAAAGCGGGACACTGTGGGACACAGCGGGGGACACAGCGAGACACAGCGGGGGACACAGCGGGGACACAGCTTGACACAGCGGGATAGACAGCGGGACACAGCGGGGACAGAGCGAAGACACAGCGGGACACAGCGGGACACATCGGGACTCAGTGGGACACAGCGGGGACACAGGGGACAAAGCGTGACACAGCGGGACACAGTGGAACACAGCGGGGGACACAGTGGGGGACACAGCGGGACACAGCGGGGACAGAGCGGAGACAGAGCGTGGACACAGCAGGCCACAGCTGGGACACAGCGGGGACACAGCGGGGAAACAGCGGGACACAGCGTGACACAGTGGGGTCACAGCGGGACACAGCGGGACACAGCTGGGACACATCGGGACACGGGGGGGACACAGCGGGACACAGCCGGACACAGCGAGGACACATCGGGACACAGCGTGGGACAAAGCAGGACACAGCGGGGACACACGGGTACACAGCGGGGACACAGCGGGACAAGGCGGCACACAGCGGGACACAGCGTGGGACACAGCGGGACTCAGCAGGGGACACAGCGAGAAACAGCGGGGGACACAGTGGGGAAATATCGGGACACAGCGGGACACATTGGGGGACACAGCTTGACACAGCGGGATACACGGAGGGAAACAGCGGGGACACAGCGAGGACACAGCGGGACACCGCGGGACACATTGGGACACAGCAGGACACAGCGGGGACAGAGGGGACACAGCAGGACACAGCGGGACACAGCGGGGACACTGCGGGACATAGTGGGACACTGCGGGGGACACAGCAGGACAAAACGGGGACACATCGGTACACGGCGGGGGACACAGCGGGACACATCGGCACACAGCAGGACACAGCGTGGGACACAGCAGGACACAGCGGGGGACATAGCGGGACACAGCGGGGGACACAGCAGGGACAAATCGGGACACAGTGGGACACATTGTGGGACACAGCTTGACACAGCGGGATACATGGCGGGACACAGCCGGGACACTGCTGGACACATCGGGACACAGCAGGACACAGCGGGGACACAGGGGACAAAGCGGGACACAGCAGGACACAGCGGGACACAGCGGGGGACACAGCGGGTGACACAGCGGGGACACAGCAGGACACAGCGGGGACGCAGCGGGGACACAATGGGACATAGAGGGACACTGAGGGGGACACAGCGAGGACAAAGCGGTACACAGCGGGACACAGTGGGACACAGCGGGGAGACAGCTGGGGATACAGCGGGGAAACAGCGGGACACAGTGGAGGACACAGCGGGACACAGAGGGACACAGCGTGGGACACAGCGGGACACAGATGCAGACACTGCGGGGGACATAGCGGGACAGAGCGGGGGACACAGGGAAGACACAGCGGGACACAGCGGGATACAGCGGGGTCACAACGGGGACACAGCGGTGGACACAGAGAAAACACAGGCGGACACAGCGGGATACAGCAGGTACACAATGGGGACACAGCGGGGGACACAGGGAGGACACAGCAGGACACAGCGGGACACAGCGGGACACAGCGAGACACTGAGGGGGTCACAGGTGGGACACAGCGGGGACACAGAGGGACACAGAGGGGACACAGCGAGGACACAGCGGGGACACAGAGGGACACAGCGGGACACAGCGGGGGACACAGCGGGGGACACAGCGAGGACACAGCGGGACACAGCGGGACACAGCGGGGGACAAAGCAGGGGACAGCCTCGGACACAATGAAGACACAGCGGGACACAGCGAGGACACAGAGGGGACTCAGCGGGGGACACAGCGTGGGACAAAGCTGGACACCACAGGACACAGTAGGAAACAGGGGGACAAGCAGTGACACTGCGGGGACACAGCGGGACAAAGCTGGGGAAACAACGGGACCCAGCGGGACACAGCAGGGGACACAGCGGGGTCACAGCGGGACACAGCGGCGACATAGTGGGACACAGCGAGAGACACAGCGGGGACACAGCGGGGACACAGCGGGACACAGCGGGATCACAGCGGGACACAGAGGGGGAAACAGCGGGACATAGCAGGACACAGGGGGACAAAGCGTGGGACACAGTGGGACAAAGCCGGACACAGCGGTGACACAGCGGGACATAGCGGTGTTAACAGCTGGGGACACAACGGGACACATAGTGGGACAGAGCGGGACAGAGCGGGACACAGCGGGACACAGCGGGGACACAGCGGGGACACAGCGGGACACAGCGGGACACAGCGGGGACACAGTGGGACACAGCGAGTGACACAGCGGGAACACAGCGGGGAGCACAGCGGGACACAGTGGGGGACACAGCGGGACACAGAGGGACACAGCGTGGGACACAGCGGGACACAGATGCAGACACTGCGGGGGACATAGCGGGACACAGCGGGGGACACAGGGAAGACACAGCGGGACACAGCGGGATACAGCGGGGTCACAACGGGGACACAGCGGTGGACACAGAGAGAACACAGACGGACACAGCGGGATACAGCGGGTACACAATGGGGACACAGCGGGGGACACAGGGAGGACACAGCAGGACACAGCGGGACACAGCGGGACAGAGCGGGACACAGCAGGGACACAGTTGGGGACACAGCGGGACACAGCGGAGGACACAGCGGGATCTAGAAGGGGACACAGCGGGATACAGCGGGGGCACAGCGGGGAAACAGCGGGACACAGTGGGACACATCGGGGGACACAGCTTGACACAGCGGGATACACGGCGGGACACAGTGGGGACACAGCAGGACACAGCGGGACACAGCGGGACTCAGCGGGGGACACAGTGGGGACACAGCGGGAAACAGTGGGACACAGCAGGGACACAGGGGACACAGCGGGACACAGCGGGACATAGCGGGACACAGCGAGACACAGAGGGGGTCACAGGTGGGACACAGCGGGACACAGAGGGACACAGAGGGGACACAGCGGGGACACAGCGGGGACACAGCGGGGACACATCGGGTGACACAGCTGGGGATTCAGTGGTGAACACAGCAGGACACAGCGGGGACACAGTTGGACACACTGTGACAGACAGCGGGACACATCGGGGACACAGCGAGGACACAGAGGGACACAGCGGGACAACGCGGGACACAGCGGCACACAGCAGGGGACACAGCGGAGGACACAGCGGGACACAGAAGGACACCGTGGGGACACAGCAGGGACACAGCGGTACACAGCGGGGGAAACAGCCGGGGACACAGCGGGACACACCGGGACACAGCGGGACAGAGCGGGACACAGCAGGGACACAGCTGGGGACACAACGGGACACAGCAGGTGACACAGCGCGACACAGCGGGACACAGCGGGGACACAGCGGAGACACAGTGGGAAACAGCGGGACACAGCGGGGGACAAAGCGGGAGACAGCGGGGGACACAGCAGGGGACACAGCGGGGACACAGCGGACACAGCGGGACACAGCGGGGACACAGCTGGACACAGCGGGATACAACAGGAGACATAGCGGAGACACAAAGGGACACAGCGCGGGACACAGCGGGATAAAGCAGGGATATAGCGGAACACAACAGGACACATCGGGGGACACAGTGGGGACATAGAGGGGGACCCAGCGAGGACACAACGGGACACAGCGGGACACAGCGGGACACAATGGGGTACATAGCGGGGAACAGCAGGCACACACCGGGGGACAGCGGGGACACAGCAGGATACAGCGTGGACAGAGCAGGACACATCGGGGGACACAGCGGGGACACAGCGTGACACAGTGGAACACAGCGGTGACACAGCGTGACACATCGAGAGACACAGCGGGTACACAGCTGGGAACAAAGCGGGACACAGCGGTACATAGCGGGGACACAGCGGGACAAAGCGGGGCACACAGCGGGACATAGCGGGACACAGCGGGACACAGCATTGGACACAGCTGGGGACACAGCAGGACACAGCGCGACACAGCGGGTCCACAACGGGGACACATCGGGGAGCACAGCAGGACACAGTGGGGGACATAGCGCGGACACAACTGGGACACAGCGGGACACAGTGGGCTCACAGCGGGACACAGCGGGTAACACAGTAGGCGACAAAGCGGGAGAGAGCGGGGGACACAGCGAGGATACAACGGGACACAGGGGGACACAGAGGGGACTCAGCGGGGGACACAGTGGGGGACAAAGAGGGACACCACGGTACACAGTGGGACATTCGGGACACAGAGGGGACACTGCGGGGACACAGCGGGACAAATCGGGGGACACAGCGGGACACAGCGGAACACAGCGGGGGACAAAGCTGGACACAGCGGGGGACAGACGGGAGACACAGCAGGGACAAAGCGGGACACAGCGGGACACAGCAGGGACAGAGCGGGACACAGAGTGACACAGCGGGGACATAGCGGGACACAGCGGGGACACAGCAGGGACACAGGGGGGCACACAGCGGGACATAGCGGAACACAGTGGGACATAGCGGAACACAGTGGGACAAGCAGGGGACACAGCTGGGGACACAGCGGGACACAGTGGGGGATACAGCGAGGACACAGAGGGACACAACGGGACACCGAGGGGGACACAGCGGGACACAGCGGCACACAGCAGGGACAAAGAGGGAATCACAACGGGGGATAGAGCGGGACACAGAGGGGAACACAGGGAGGACACAGCGGGACACAGTGGGGACACAGCGGGGACTCAGCGGGGGACACAGCGGGGGACATATGGGGACAGAGCTGGGACACAGGGGGACACAGCGGGACACAGAGTGGGACACAGCGGGACACAGTGGGGACACAGTGTGAACACAGCGGGACACAGCGGGACACCACGGGGGACACAGCGTGACACAGCTGGGGACAGTGCTGGGGACAAAGCGGTACACAATGGGGAACGAAGCAAGGACACAGCGGGACACAGCGGGACACAGCGGGGTATACAGGTGGGGACACAAAGGGAAAGAGCTGGGGACACAGCGGGACACAGCTGGACACCATGGGGGACACAGCGTGACACAGCTGGGGACTGCGCAAGGGACACAGTGAGACACATAGGGGGACACAGCGGGACACATCATGGACACAGGGGGGAAACAGCGGGGACACAGCGGGGGACACAGTGGGGAACACAGTGGGACACAGCCGGACACAACGGGACACAGCGAGGGACACAGCGGGGCACAGTGGTCACACACAGGGGGACAATGGGGACACAGCGGGACACAGCGGGGGACAGCGGTGACACAGTGGGACACAGCGTTGGACACAGCGTGGGACACAGCGGGACACAGCGGAACACAGTGGGGACACTGCAGGGACACAGCGGAACACAGCGGGGGACACAGCGGGACACAGCGGGGACTCAGCTGGACACAGCGGGGTATACAGCGTGACACAGCGGGGACACAGCGGGACACTGTGTGACACATCGGGGACACAGCCGGACACAGCGGGACACAGCTTGGGACACAGCGGGACACAGCGGGGACACAGCGGGACACAGCAGGGATACAGCGGGTCACAGCGGGACACAGCGGGGACACAGCGGGGACACAGAAGTACACAGTGGGACACAGCGGTTACACAGCGGTACACAGCGAGAGACAGAGCATGAGACACAGCGGGGACACAGTGGGGGACACAGAAGGGGACACAGCGGGGCTACATCGGGACACAGCGGGGACACAGTGGGACACAGCGGGGACACAGCGGGACACAGCGGGGACACTACGACGACACAGCGGGACACAGCGGGACACAGTGGGGGACACAGTTGGGGACACAGGGGGGACACAGCGGTTCCACAGTGGGACACAGTGTGGACACAGCACGGGACACAGCGGGACTCAGCAGGGGACACAGCGAGACACAACGGGGGACACAGTGGGGTCATATCGGGACACAGCGGGACACATCGGGGGACACAGCTTGACACAGCGGGATACACCGAGGGACACAGCGGGGACACAGCGAGGACACAGCGGGACACCGCGGGACACATTGGGACACAGCGGGACACAGCGGGGACACAGGGGACACAGCAGGATACAGCGGGACACAGCAGGGACACAGCAGGACATAGCGGGACACTGCGGGGACACATCGGGACACAGCGGGGGACACAGCGGGACACAACGGGGACACAGGGGACACAGCGGGACACAGCTACGACACAGCGGGACAAAGCGAGACACAGCGAGGACACAGCGCGACACAGAGGAACACTGCCGGGGACACAGCGAGGACACAGCGGGACACAGCGGGACACGTGGGACACAGCGGGGACACAGCGGGGGACACAGGGAAAAACAGCGGGACACAGCCGTACACAGTGGGGGACACAGCGGGACACAGCGGGCCACAGCTGGGACACATCTGGACACAGCGGGGGACACAGCGGGACATAGCGGGACACAACAGGGACACATCGGGACACAGCGGGGGACACAACAGGACACAGCGGGAAAACATCGGTACACAGCAGGGGACACAGCGGGACACAGCGGCACACAGGGGGACACAGCGTGGCACACAGCGTGGGACACAGCGGGACTCAGCGGGGGACACAGAGAGACACAGCGGGGGACAGAGTGGGGACACATCGGGACACAGCGGGACACATCGGGGGACACAGCTTGACACAGCAGTATACACGGAGGGACACAGCGGGGACACAGCAAGGACACAGCGGGACACCGCGGGACACATCGGGACACAGCAGGACACAGCGGGGCACAGGGGACACAGCGGGACACAGCGGGACACAGCGGGGACACAGCGGAACATAGCGGGAAACTGCGCGGACACAACGGGACACTGTGGGGGACACAGCAAGATAAAGCAGGGACACATTGGTACACAGCGGGGGAAACAGCGGGACCCAGCAGCACACAGTGGGACACAGCGTGGGAAACAGCAGGACACATCGGGGGACACAGCGAGACACAGTGGGGGACAAAGCAAGGACAAATCGGGACACAGCAGTACACATCGGGGGACACAGCTTGACACAGTGGGATACACGGCGCGACACACCGGGGACACCGAGGACACAGCGGGACACAGCGGGACACATTGGAACACAGCGGGACACAGCGGGGACACAGCGGACACAGGGGGACACAGAGGGACACAGCGGGACAGCGGGGGACACAGCGGGGACACAGCGAGGACAGAGCAGGGACACAGCGGGACACAGCGGGGACACAGCGGGACACAGCGGGGACACAGCAGGGACACAGCGGGGACACAGCGGGGACACAGCAGGACACAGCGCAACACAGCGGGGACACAGCGCGGACACAGTGGGGACACAACGGGACACAGCATGCTACACAGATGGACACAGCAGGGACACAGCGGGACACAGCGGGACACAGTGGGGTACATAGCGGGGAACAGCAGGGACACACCGGGGGACAGCGGGGACACAGCAGGACACAATGGCGACACAGCAGGGGACAGCGGGGGACACAGCGTGGACACAGTGGGTACACAGCAGGACACAGCGGGACACAGCGGTGACACAGCGGGACACAGCGAGAGACACAGCGGGTACACAGCGGGGCACACAGCGGGACATAGCGGAACACAGTGGAACAAGCAGGGATCACAGCTGGGGACACAGCGGGACATGGTGGGGGATACAGCGAGGACAGAGAAGGACACAACGGGACACCGAGGGGGACACAGCGGGACACACCGGGGGACACAGCGGGACACAGGGGCACACAGCTGGACAAAGCAGGGGACACAGCGGGACACAGCGGGGGACACAGCGAGACACAGCTGGGGACACAGGGGAGACACAGCTTGAAACAGCGGGATACACGGCAGGAAACAGCGGGGACAGAGGGAGGACACAGCGGGACACAGCCGGCCACATCGGGACACAGCGGGACACAGCATGGACACAGCGGCACACAGCGGTGACACAGCGGAGACAGCGGGACACAGCGGGACACAGCAGGACAGAGTGGGGTACATAGCGGGGAACAGCAGGGACACACCGGGGGACAGCGGGGACACAGCAGGACACAGCGGCGACACAGCAGGGGACAGCGGGGGACACAGCGGGGACACAGCGGGGACACAGCAGGACACAGCGGGACACAGCGGTGACACAGCGGGACACAGCGAGAGACACAGCGGGTACACAGCGGGGTACACAGCGGGAAATAGCGGAACACAGTGGGACAAGCAGGGGACACAGCTGGGGACACAGTGGGACATGGTGGGGGATACAGCGAGGACACAGAGGGACACAATGGGACACTGAGGGGGACACAGCGGGACACACCGGGGGACACAGCGGGACACAGCGGCACACAGCTGGACACAGCGGGGGACACAGCAGGACACAGAGGGGGACACAGCGAGACACAGCGGGGGACATATCGGGGACACAGCTTGAAACAGCGGGATACACCGCGGGACACAGCGGGACACAGCGGGGACACAGCGGGGACACAGCAGGACACAGCGAGGGACAGCGCGATGAAACATCGGGACACAGGGTGGGAAACTGCGGGGACACAGTGGGGGACATAGCGGTACACAGCAGGGACACAGCGGAGACACAGCGGGGGCAACAGCGGGGGACACAGCAGGAAACAGCTGGACACAGGGGGGAAACAGCAGCGACACAGCAGGACACAGCAGGACACAGCGGGGACACAGCGGGGGACAGCGGGGACACAGCGGGACACAGCGGGAAACACAGAGGGGGACACAGCGGGACACAGCGGGACACAGAGGGGGACACAGCGGGACACAGTGGGGACACAGCGGGGGACAAAGCGAGGACACAGCGGGACACAGCGGAGACACAGCTGGACACAGTGGGATACAGCAGGAGACGCAGCGGGGACACAACGGGACACAGCGCGGGACACAGCAGGGACACAGCGGGACACAGCGGGGACACAGCAGAGACACAGCGGGGACACAGCGGAGACACAGCGGGACACAGTGGGGTACATAGCGGGGAACAGCAGGGACACACCGGGGGACAGCGTGGACACAGCAGGACATAGCGGGGACAGAGCGGGAAACAGCGGGGGACACAGCGGGAACACAGCGGGGGACAAAGCGGGGGAACAGCAGGAGACAGCAGGGGACACAAGGAGGACACAAGGGGGGACAGCGGGACACAGCGGGGGCCACAGCGAGACACAGCGGGGGACACAGCGGGGACCAAGCTTGACACAGCGGGATACACGGCGGGACACAGCGGGGACAGAGGGAGGACACAG
Source organism: Dipodomys merriami (assembly GCF_024711535.1). Classification (NCBI taxonomy): domain Eukaryota; kingdom Metazoa; phylum Chordata; class Mammalia; order Rodentia; family Heteromyidae; genus Dipodomys; species Dipodomys merriami. The sequence goes on along the minus strand of NW_027205448.1, from coordinate 985,378 downwards.
CGGGACACAGCAGGACACATCGGGGCACAGCGGGACACAGCGGGGACACAGGGGACATAGCGGGACACAGCAGGACACAGCGGGACACAGCGGGGGACACAGCGGGGAACACAGCGGGACACAGCGGGGACACAGCGAGACACAGCGGGGGACACAGCGGGGGACAAAGCGAGGACACAGCAGACACAGCGGGACACAGCGGAGACACAGCTGGAAACAGCGGGATACAGCAGGAGACGCAGCGGGGACACAACGGGACACAGCGCGGGACACAGCAGGGACACAGCGGGACACAGCAGGGACACAGCGGAGACACAGCGGGACACAGTGGGGTACATAGCGGGGAACAGCAGGGACACACCGGGGGACAGCGTGGACACAGCAGGACACAGCGGGGACAGAGCGGGACACAGCGGGGGACACAGCGGGGGACAGCGGGGAAACAGCGGGACACAGAGGGGACACAGCGGGGAGACAGCAGGGACAAATCGGGACACAGCGGGGACAGAGCGGTGGACACAGCGAGGAAAACAGCGGGGGACACAGCGGGATACAGCGGGGGACACAGAGGGACACAGCGGGGACACAGTGAGGACATAGCGGTACACATCAGGGATACAGCGAGGACACAGAGGGACACAGTGGGTCTAAGCGGGACACAGCGGGGACAAAACGGGGACACAGCAGGGGACACATCGCGACACAGCGAGACACAGGGTGACATAGCGGGGCACAGAGCGGGACACAGCGGAGGACACAGCGGGACACAGCGGGGACACAGCAGGAAACATTGGGGACACAGCAGGGACACAGCGGTACACAGCGGGGGAAACAGCCGGGGACATGGCGGGACACAACGGCAGACACAGCGAGGACACAGCGGGACACAGCAGAGACACACCGGGGACTCAGCTGGGGACACAGCGGGGGACATACCGGGACACCACGGGAAACAGCGGGACACAGCGGGACACAGCAGGAACACAGCGGGGACACAGCGTGGGACATAGCGGGACACAGCGGGGGACACAGCGAGGAAAGAGCGGGAAACAGCGGGACACATCGGGGACACAGCGGGGACACTGGCTGGGACACAGCGGGACACAGCGGGGGACACATCGGGACACGGCGGGGACACAGCAGGGACTCAGCGGGGGACACAGCGGGGGACAAACCGGGACACCACGGGAAACAGCGGGACACACCGGGACACAGCGGGGATACAGCGGGGACACAGCTTGGAAACAGCGGGACACAGCGGGACACATCCGGGACACAGCGGGGACACAGCCCGGGATACAGCGAGACACAGTGGGGACACAGGGGGGACACAGCAGGGACACAGCTGGACACAGCGTGATAAACAGCGGGACAAGCGGTTACACAGCGAGGAAACAGCACGACACAGTGGGACACAGCGGGACACAGCAAGGACACAGCGGGACATAGCAGGGTACTCAGCGGGACACAGCGGGGGACACAGCGGGACACAGCGGGGACAGAGCAAGGACACAGCGGGACACAGCGGGACAGAGCGGGGGACACAGTGGGACACAGCGGGGGACACAGCGTTACACAAGCCGGGGACACAGCGGGACACAGCGGGACAGAGCGGGGGACACATCGGGGACACAGCGGGGACACAGCCGGGGACAGAGCGGGACAGCGCGGGGACACAGCCGGGACAAAGCGGGGACACAGCAGGACACAGGGTGACACAGCGGGACACAGCGGGGATACAGCGGGGGACACAGCGAGACACAGCGGGGACACTGCGGGGACGCTCCAGGGCACAGCGCGGACAGAGCGGGACACAGTGGGGGACAGCAGGGACACAGAGGTTCACAGCGGGACACAGCGGAACACAGCGGGGGACAGCGGGGACACAGCGGGGGACACAGCGGGACACAGCATGGGACACAGTGGCACACAGCAGGACACAGCAGGGACACAGCGGGACACAGCGGGGACACTCCGGCGGACAGCGGGGACACAACCGGACACAGCGGGGGACAAATAGTGCAGAGCAGGACACAGCTTGACACAGCGGGATACAGCAGGGATACAGCGAGGGACAGCGGGAGACACAGCGGGGGACACAGTGGGAGACACAGCGGGACACAGCGGGACACAGCGGGGACACAGCGGGGGACACAGCGGGGACACAGCGTGACACAGCCGGGACACAGCCGGGACACAGCGGGAAACAGCGGGAAAGAGCAGGACACAGCGGGGACACAGCGTGGACACAGCACGTGACACAGTGGGACACAGCGGAACACAGCGAGGCACAGCGTGGGACACAGCGGGACACAGCGGGGACACAGCTGGACACAGCTTGATACACAGCGGGACACAGCGGGGGACACAGCTGGGGTCACAGCGGAAAACAACTAGGGACACAGCGGGACACAGCAGGGACACAGCGGGGACACAGCGGGACACAGCGGGACACAGCGGGGACACAGCAGGACACAGCGGGACACAGCGGGGACACAGAGGGGACTCAGCGGGGACACAGTGGGGTACAAAGCAGGACACCACGGGACAAAGTGGGACACAGCTGGACACAGAGGGGACACTGCGTGGACACAGTGGGACAAATCGGGGGACACAGCGGGACACAGCGGGACACAGCGGGGGACACAGCGGGACACAGCGGGGGACAGAGCGGGCGACTCAGCGGGGGACATACCGGGACACCACGGGAAACAGCGGGACACAGCTGGACACAGCAGGGACACAGCGGGACACAGAGGGACAGAGCGGGGTACACAGCGCGACACAGCCGGGGACACAGCGTGACACAACTGGGGACACAGCGGGGGTCACAGCGAGGACACAGCGGGACACATCGGGGACACAGCGGGGACACAGCCGGGGACAGAGCCGGACAGCTCAGGGACACAGCCGGGACAAAGCGGGGACACAGCAGGACACAGGGTGACACAGCAGGACACAGCGGGGACACAGCGGGGGACACAGCGAGGACACAGCGGGCCACATCGGGGACACAGCGAGGACACAGAGGGACACTGTGGGACTAAACGGGACACAGCGGGACACAGCGGGGACACAACGGGGACACAGCAGCGGACACATCGGGACACAGCGAGACACAGCTTGACATAGCGGGGGATACAGCGGGACACAGCGGAGGACACAGCGGGACACAGCGGGGACACAGAAGGACACAGTGGGGACACAGCAGGGACACAGCGGGACACAGTGGGGGAAACAGCCGGGGTCACGGCAGGACACAAGGGGGGACACAGCGAGGACACAGCGGGACACAGCAGAGACACAGCAGGGACTCAGCTGGGGACACAAGGGGGGACATAACGGGACACCACGGGAAACAGCGAGAAACAGGGGACCCAGCAGGGACACAGCGGGTACACAGCGTGGGACACAGCGGGACACACCGGGGGACAGAGCGGGACACAGCGGGGACACAGCGGGGACTCAGCGGGGACAGAGTGGGGTACAAAGCAGGACACCACGGGACAAAGTGGGACACAGCAGGACACAGAGGGGACACTGCGTGGACACAGCGGGACAAATCGGGGGACACAGCGGGACACAGCGGGGGACACAGCGGGACACAGAGGGGGACAGAGCGGGGGACTCAGCGGGGGACATACCGGGACACCACGGGAAACAGCGGGACACAGATGGACATAGCAGGGACACAGCGGGACACAGCGGGACAGAGCGGGGGACACAGCGGGACACAGCGGTGGACACAGCGGGACACAGCGGGTACACAGCGAGGACACAGCAGAACACAGCAGGGACAGAGAGGAGGACACAGCAAGACATAGCGGGTCACAGCAGGGACACAGCGGTACACAACGGGGGACACAGCAGGGGACACGGCAGGACACAAGGGGGGACACAGCGAGGACACAGCGGGACACAGCGAGGACACAGCGGGACACAGCAGAGACACAGCAGAGACTCAGCTGGGGACACAACGGGGGACATAACGGGACACCACGGATAACAGCGGGACACAGCGGTTCACAGCAGGGACACAGAGGGTACACAGCTTGGGACACAGTGGGACACAGCGGGGGACACAGCGGGACAGAGCGGGACACATCAGGGACAGAGCGAGGACACAGCCCGGGACACAGAGGGATACAGCAGGGGACACAGCGAGGATACAGCGGGACACAGTGGGACACAGCGGCGACACAGAGGGACACAGCGGGGGACACAGCTGGGGACAGCGGGGACACACGGGATGACAGCAGGGACACAACTGGACACAGCAGGGGACACAGCGGGACAAGCAGAGGACTGCAGGGACACAGCGGGTCACAGCGAGACACACAGGGACACAGTGGGGACACAGTGGGGGACAGCGGGGAAACAGCGGGACACAGAGGGGACACCGCGGGGATACAGCGGGGACAGAGCGGTGGACACAGCGGGGAAAACAGCGGGGAACACAGCGGGACACAGCGGGGGACACAGAGGGACACAGCGGGGGACACAGTGAGTACACAGAGGGATACAGTGGGACACATTGGGGACACAGCGGGACACAGCGGGACACAGCGGGGACACAGTGGCGGACAGCGGGGACACAACGAGACACAGTGGAGACACTGCGGGGACTCTCCAGGGGACAGCGGGGACACAGCGGGACACAGTGGGGGACAGCAGGTACAAAGCGGGTCACAGCAATACACAGCGGAACCCAGCGGGGGACAGCGGGGACACAGTGGGATACAGCGGGGACACGGTGGGGGACAATGGGGACTCAGCGGTACACAGCTGGGACAAAGCGGGGGACACAGCGTGGGATTCAGTGGGGAACACTGAGGGACACAGCGGGGACACAGTTGGACACAGCGGGATACACAGCGGGACACATCGGGGAAACAGCGGGGACAATCCAGGGGACAGCAGGAACACAACAGGACACAGTGGGAGACAGCAGGGACACAGCGGGTCACAGCAGTACACAGCGGGACACAGCGGGGGACAGCGGGGACACAGCGGGACACAGCGGGGGACACAGCAGGGACACAGCGGGACACAGCGGGAGACACAGCGGGACACAGCATGGGACACAGTGGGACAGAGCAGGACACAGCGAGAGAGAGCGGGAAACAGCGGGGACACTCTGGGGGACAGCGGGGACACAGCGGGACACAGCGGGGGACAGTGGGTACACAGCAGGACACAGCTTGACACAGCGGGATACAGCAGGGATACAGCGAGGGACAGCGGGGACACCGTGGGACACAGCGGAGACACAAAGGGGACACAGTGGCGGACAGCGCGGACACAACGGGACACAGCGGGACACATTGGGGAACAGCAGGGTCACAGCGGGGGACACAGTGGGACACAGCAGGGACACAGCGGGGACTCAGTGGGACACAGCAAGGACAAAGCGGGGGACACAGCGGGGGATTAAGTGGGGAACACAGCGGGACACAGCGGGGACACAGTTGGACACAGCGGGATACACAGCGGGAAACAGCGGGGAAACAGCGGGGACAATCCCGGGGCCAGCGGGAACACAGCAGGACACAGCGGGAGACAGCAGGGACACAGCGGATCACAGCAGTACACAGCGGGACACAGCGGGGGACAGCGGGGACACAGCGGGACACAGCGGGGGACAGCGGGGACACAGCGGGACACACCGGGGGACACAGCGGGACACAGCATGGGACAAAGTGGGACACAGCAGGACACAGCAGGGACACAGAGGGACACAGCGGGGACACTCCAGGAGACAGCGGGGACACAGCGGGACAGAGCAGGGAGCAGCAGGTACAGAGTAGGACACAGCTTGACACAGCAGGATACAGCAGGGATACAGCGAGGGACAGTGGGGACACCGCAGGACACAGCGGAGACACAAAGGGGGACAGAGGGGACACAGCGGGACACAACGGGACACAGAGGGGACACAGCGGGGACACAGCGGGGGACACAGCGGGACACAACAGGGGACACAGCGGGACACAGCGGGACACAGCCGGGACACAGCCAGGACACAGCGGGACACAGCAGGACACAGCGGAACAGAGCAGGACACAGCGGGGACACAGCATGAACACAGCAGGTGACACAGTGGGACACAGCAGGACACAGCGGGACACAGCGGGGGACACAGCGGGGGTCACAGCCGGAAACAACGGGGGACACAGCGGGACACAGCGGGGACACAGCGGGGACACAGCGGGACACAGCGGGACACAGTGGGGACACAGCGGGACACAGCGGGGATACAGCGGGGACAAAGCGGGACACAGCGGGGACAGAGCGGGGGACAGAGTGGGGAACACAGCGGGGGACACAGCGGGACACAGCGGGGGACACAGCGGGGACACAGCTGGTCACAGCGGGGGACACAGTTGGGGACAGCGGGGACACACGGGATGACAGCAGGGACACAGCTGGACACAGCGTGGGACACAGCGGGACACAGAGGGGACACAGCAGGACACAGTGGGGACACAAGGGGGACACACCGGGGACACAACGGGCAACACAGCGGGACACAGAGGGGACACAGCGGGACACAACGGGGACACAGCGGGACATAGCGGGGGACACAGCGGGACAGATGGGGCAACCAGGGCACACAGTGAGACACAGCGGGGGACACAGCGGGACACAGCGGGACACAGTGGGGACACAGCGGGACACAGCGGGGGACACGGGGGGGACACAGCGGGAAACAACTGGGGTCAAACCGGGACACAGCGGGACACAGCGGTGGACACAGTGGTGGACACAGCGGGGGACAGAGCAAGGACAAAGCAGGACACAGCGGGACATAGCGGGGCACAGAGTGACACAGCGGGGACACAGCTGTGGACACAGTGGGACATAGCGGGGGACATATCCGGACACACCAGGGGACATAGCGTGGGACACAGCAGGACATAGCGGTTCACAGTGGGACACAGTGGGACAAAGCGGGGACACAGCGGGGGACAGAGCAGGACACAGCGGGGACAGAGAGGGACATAGTGGGACACAGGGAACACACCGGGTCAAAGCAGGGGAAACAGCGAGGACACAGCGGGACACAGCGGGACACAGCGGGACAGAGCAGGGGACACAGTGGTACACAGCAGGTCACAGCGGGACACAGCGGGACACAGCGGGGACACAACGGGGGACACACAGCGGGGGACACAGTGGTACACAACGGGGGACACAGGGAGGACACAGCGAGACAAAGTGGGGACACAGCAGGGACTCAGCAGGGGACACAGCGGAGGACAAACCGGGACACCACGGGAAACAGCGGGACACAGGGGGACACAGTAGGGACACAGTGGAGACACAGTGGGGGACACATCGGGACACAGCGGGAGACACAGCGAGGTCACAACGGGACACAGAGCGACATAGCGGGGACACAGCGGGGACAGACCAGTACACAGCGGGAAAAAGTGGGGGACACATGCAGACACAGCGGGGGACACAGCGTGGGACACAGTGGGGGACACAGCGTGGGACACAGCGGGACATAGCGGTACACAGCGGGACACAGCGGGACAAAGAGGGGACACAGCGTGGGACACAGCAGGACACAGCCAGGACAGAGCGGGACACAGCGGGACACAGCGGGACACACCGGGTCACAGCAGGGGAAACAGCGAGGACACAGTGGGACACAGCGGGACACAGCGGGACAGAGCGGGGGACACAGTGGGACACAGCGGGACACAGCGGGACACAGCGGGAGACACAGCAGGACACAGTGGCGGACAAAGCAAGACACAGCGGGGGACACAGCGAGGACACAGCGGGACACAGCAGGACACATCGGGGACACAGCGGGGACACAGCGGGGGACACAGCGGGACACACCGGGGACAGAGCAGGTACACAGCGGGGACACAGCTGGACACAGGCGGATTCACAACGGGCCACAGCGGGGACACAGCGAGGACACAGCGGGACATAGCGGGACACAGCCAAGGACAGCGGGGGACACAGCAAGGACACAGCAGGACACAGCGGGTACAGAGCGAGGACACAGCAGGACACAGCAGGGACAGAGAGGGGGACACAGCAAGACATAGCGGGACACAGCAGGACACAGCGAAATACAAAGCCGGGGACACTGCGGGACACAACTGGGAACACAGCGGGACACAGCTGGACACAGCGGGACACAGCGGGGACACAGCGGGGGACACAGCGGGGGACAAAGCGGGACACAACGGGGGACACAGCGAGGACACAGCGGGACACAGCGGGGGACACAGCGGGACACAGCGGGGACACAGCAGGACACAGCGGGACACAGCGGGGTACACAGCGGGGGAATCAGTGGGGAACCCAGGGGGACACAGCGGGGACACAGTTGGACACAGCGGGATACACAGCGGGACACATCGGGGAGACAGTGAGGACACAGCGGGACACAGCGGGACAAAGAGGGACACAGCGAGACACAACGGGGACACAGCGGGGACACAGCAGGGGACACATCAGGACACAACGAGACACAGCGGGACACAGCGGTGTACACGGTGGTACACAGCGGAGTACACATCAGGGCACACAGCGGGGGACACAGTGGGGGACACAGGGGGGAACACAGCGGGACACAGCTGGACACAGTGAGATACACAGCGGGACACAGCGGGGACAGAGCGAGGACACAGCGGGACACAGTGGGGGACACAGCGGGGGACACAGCGGGACGCAGTGCGGGACACAACGAGGACACAGCGGAGACACAGCAGGGACACAGCAGGCCACTGCGGGACACAGCGGGGATACAGCGGTACACAGCTGGACACAGCGGGATACACAGCGGGACACAGCGGGGACACAGCAGGACACAGCGGGACACAGCGGGACACAGCGGGAAACAGCGGGGACACAGCGGGACACCATGAGGACACAGCGGGCGAGAGCGGGGACACAGCGGGACACAGCGGGGACACAGCAGGGGAGAGCGTGGACACAGCGTGACACAGCGGGGGACAGCGGGGACACAGCAGGGGACACATCGGGGACACAGCGGGGGAAACAGTGGGGGACACAGCGGGGAAAACAGCAGGACACAGCGGGGACACAGCTGGACACAGGGAGATACACAGCGGGACACAGCGGGGACAGAGCGAGGACACAGCGGGACACAGTGGGGGACACAGCGGGGGACACAGCGGGACAAAGCCCAAGACACAGCGAGGACACAGCGGAGACGCAGCGGAGACGCAGCGGGCCACAGTGGGACACAGTGGGGATACAGCGGGACACAGCTGGACACAGCGGGATACACAGTGGGACAGAGCGGGGACACAGCGAGGACACAGCGGGACACAGCGGGACACAGCGGGACACAGCGGGAACACAGCGGGACACAGGGGGGACACAGCGGGACACAGCGGGGACACAGCGGGACACAGTGAGGACACAGCGGGGGAGAGCGGGGACACAGCGGGACACAGCAAGGACACAGCGGGGGAGAGCATGGACACAGCGGGAACACAGCGTGACACAGTGGTTCAGAGGTGGGACACAGCAGTCCACACTGGGGGACACAGCGGGACACAGCGGGACACATCGCCGACACAGCGGGATACAGCGGGGACAGAGCGGGGACACAGCAGGACACAGCGGGGACAGAGTGGGAGACACAGCGGGACACAGGGGGAACACAGCGGGAACACAGCTGGACACAGCGGGGGACACAGAGGGACACAGCGAGGACACAGCGGGACACAATGAAATACACAGCGGGACACAGCGGGGACAGAGCGAGGACTCAGCGGGACACATCGGGACACAGCAGGACACAGCGGAACACAGCGGGAACACAGCGGAGACACAGCAGCTTACACAGCGGGACACAACAGGACACAGTGGGACACAGCGGGGGACACAGCGGGTGACACAGCGGGACACAGCGGGGAAACAGCAGGACACAGTGGGGACACAGCGATGACACAGCGGGATACAGCGGGGACAAAAGGAACACAGCGGGGACACATCGGGACACAGCGGGGCCACAGCAGGACACAGCTGGACACAGCGGGGCACACAGCGAGGGAATCAGTGGGGAACACAGCGGGACACAGCGGGGACACAGTTGGACACAGCGGGATACACAGCGGGACACATCGGGGAGACAGCGAGGACACAGCAGGACACAGCGGGACAAAGCGGGACACAGCGAGAAACAACGGGACACAGCGGGGACACAGTGGGACACAGCGGAGGACACAGCGGGGCACACAGCGGGGGACACAGCAGGGGACAGAGCGGGGAACACAGCAGGACACAGTGGGGACACACCTGGACACAGCGGGATACACAGCGGGACACAACGGGGACACAGCGAGGACACAGCAGGACACAGCGGGGGACACAGCGGGGGACACAGCGGTACACAGAGGGGGATTCAGCGGGGACACAGAGGGGACACAGCGGGGACACAGCGCGGGAAACAGTGGGGAGCACAGCGGGACACAGCGGGGACACAGTTGGACACAGCGGGATAAACAGCGGGACACATCGGGGACACAGCGAGGCCATAGCGAGGACACAACGGGACAGAGCGGGACACAACGGGACACAGCGGGACACAGCGGGGACACAGCGGGGACACAGCAGCGGACACAGCGGGACACAGCGGGACACAGCGGGACACAGCGGGAGACACAGCAGAACACAGTGGGGACATAGCTGGGACACAGCGTGATACAGCGAGGACACAGCGGGACACAGCGGGAACACAGCGGGACACAGCGGCTGACACAGCGAGGACACAGCGGTACACAGCGGGACACATCGCGGACACAGCGGGACACTGCGGGGACACAGCGGAGGACAGCGGGGACACAAGGGGACACAGCGGGACACATCGGGTACACAGCAGGGAAACAGCGTGGGACACAGCGGGACACAGGGGGAACACAGTGGGGACACAGCAGGGCCACAGCTGGACACAGCGGGATACACAGCGGGACACAGCGGGGACACAGCAGGGACACAGCGGGACACAGCGTGGAATACAGCGGGACACAGCGGGGACACAGCGGGAACAGAGCCGGGACACAGCAGGACACAGCGGGAACAGAGCGGGGGACACAGTGGGACACAGCGTGACACAGCGGGGACTCAGCGGGGACACAGCGGGCACAGAGCAGAGAAACAGCAGGACACAGCGCGGACAGAGCGGTGGACACAAGGGTACACAGCGGGACACAGCAGGGTAACAGCGGGACACAGCGGGGGGCACAGCAGGGGACACGGCGGGACACAGCGGGACACAGCGTTACACAGCGTGGACACAGCGGGGGACACAGCGGGACACAGCGGGGGACACAGCGATTATACAGCGAGACACAGCAGGGACACAGTGGGGACTCAGAGGGGGACACAGCGGGGGACAAAGCGGGACACCACGGGAAATAGTGGGACACAGCGGTACACAGCGGGACACAGCGGGGGACACAGCGGGTTACAGCAGAGGACACAGCGAGACACAGCAGAGGACACAGCGGGACACAGCGGGGACACAGCAGGACACAGAGTGGACACAGCGGGGACACAGGGGGATACAGCAGGGACACAGCGGGACAAAACGGGGACATAGTGGGGGACATAGTGGGGGAAACAGCGGGGGACCTAGCGGTATACAGAGGGGGAATCAGTGGGGACACAGCGGGGACAGAGCGGGGACACAGCGGGGGACACAGCGGGAAACACAGCGGGACACATCGGGGACACAGCGAGGACACAGTGAGGTCAAAGCAGGACACAGCGGGACACAACGGGACACAGCGGGACACAGCGGGGACACAACGGGGACACAGCAGCGGACACAGCGGGACACAGCGGGACACAACGCGGGACACAGCGGGACACAGCGGAGAACACAGAGGGACACAGCGGGGACACAGCAGGACACCTTGGGGACACAGCTGGGACACAGAGGGATACAGAGGGGACACAGCGGGACACAGCGGGATACAGCGGGGACACAGCGGGACACAGAGGGGACACCGCGGGGGACACAGCGGGGGACACAGTGGGGGACACAGCAGGAAACACATCGGGACACAGCGGGGACACAGCTGGACACAGCAGGATACACAGCGGCACACAGCGGGGACACAGCGAGGACACTGCGGGACACAGCGGGGGACACAGCGGGACACAGCGGGACACAGAGGGGACACAGCGGGGACAGAGCGGGCACAGAGCAGGGACACAAATGGACACAGCAGCATACACAGCGGGACACAGCGGGGACACAGCGAGGATACAGCAGGACACAGCGGGACACAGCGGGACACAGCGGGGACACAGCGGGGACAAAGCGGGCACACAGCAGGACACAGCACGGACAGAGCGGGGGACAGAACGGGTCACAGGGGGAACACAGCGGGACACAGCAGGGACACAGCTGGCCACATCGGAATACACAGCGAGGACACATCAGGGACACAGCGGGGACACAGTGGGGGACACAGCAGGACACATGGGGAACACAGTGGGGACACAGCAGGGACACGGCTGGACACAGAGGGATACACAGCGGGATAAATCGGGGACACAGCAGGGACACAGCGGGACACAGCGGGGACAGCGCGGGCGACACAGCGGGACACAGGAGGAACACAGTTGGACACAGCAGGGACACAGCTGGAAACAGCAGATACACAGCGAGGACACACCGGGACACAGCGGGACACAGCGGGACACAGCGGGGACACAGTAGCAGACACAGCTGGAAACAGCGGGACACAGCGTGGGACACAGCGGGACACAGCAGGGGACACAGCGGGACACAGTGGGGACACAGCGGGACACAGCGGGATACACAGCGGGACATAGCCCGACACATCGGGACACAGCAGGACCGTGCGGAACACAGCGGGAGCACAGCGGGGACACAGCAGCGGACACAGCGGGACACAGCAGGACACAATGGGATACAGCGGGGGACACAGCGGGTGACACAGCGGGACACAGCGGGGACACAGCAGGACACAGCGGGGACAGAGCGGGATACAGCGGAGACACAGGGGGACACAGCGGGGACACATCGGGACACAGCGGGGACACAGCTGGACACAGCGGGACACAGCGAGGGACACAGCAGGGGAATCAGTGGGGAACACAGCGGGACACAGTTGGACATAGCAGGATACACAGCGGGAAAAATCGGGGACACAGCGAGTACACAGTGGTACACAGCGGGACAAAGCAGGACACAGCGTGACACAGCGGGGACACAGCCGGGACACAGCAGCGGACACATCGGGACACAGGGAGACACAGTGGGACACAGCGGTGGACACAGCGGGACACAGTGGAGGACACAGCGGGACACAGCGGGGAGACAGCAGGACACTGGGGACACAGCGGGGACACAGCAGGATACAGCGGGGACACAGCGGGACACAGCGGGGACACAGCGGGGCACAGAGCGGGGGCAACAGCTGGGGAAAAGCGGGGAACACAGCGGGACACAGTGGGGACACACCTGGACACAGCGGGATACACAGTGGGACACAGCGGGGGACACAGCTGGGGACACAGCGGGACACAGCGGGGGACTCAGCGAGGACACAGCGGGGTCACAGCAGGGACACAGCGGGACACAGCGGGACACAGCGGGGGACAGAGCAGGACACAGCCAGGGACACAGTGGGACAAAGTGAGGCACAGCGGGACACAGCGGGACACAGTGAGGACACAGCGGTGGAAAGCGGGGACACAGCGGGACACAGCGGGGACACAGTGGGGGAGAGTGTGGACACAGCGGGACACAGCGGGGACACAGCGGAGGACAGCGGGGACACAGCAGGGGACATATCGGGGACACAGTGGGGGACACAGTGGGACACAGCGGGGACACAGCGTGACACAGCGGAACAGAGCGGGGTCACAGCAGGACACAGCGGAGACAGAGCGGGGGACAGAGCGGGACACAGCTGTATACAGCGGGACACAGCGGGGGACACAGCGGGACACAGCGGGGGATACAGAGGGACAGAGCGAAGACACAGCGGGACACAGCGAAATACACAGCAGGACACAGCGGGGACAGAGCGAGGACACAGCGGGATACAACGGGACACAGCAGGACACAGCGGAAAACAGCGGGAACACAGTGGGGACACAGCAGCGGACACAGCGGGACACAGTAGGACAAAGCGGGACACAGCGGGGGACACAGTGGGGGAAACAGCGGGTGACACAGCGGGACACAGCGGGGAAACAGCAGGACACAGTGGGGACACAGCGATGACACAGCGGGATACAGCGGGGACAAAAGGAACATAGCGGGGACACCGGGACACAGCGGGACCACAGCAGGACACAGCTAGACACAGCGGGGCACACAGCGAGGGAATCAGTGGGGAACACAGCGGGATACAGCGGGGACACAGTTGGACACAGCGGGATACACAGCGGGACACATCGGGGAGACAGCGAGGACACAGCGGGACACAGCGGGACAAAGCGGGACACAGCGAGACACAACGGGGACACAGCGGGGACACAGTGGGACACAGCGGAGGACACAGCGGGGCACACAGCGGGGGACACAGCAGGGGACAGAGCGGGGAACACAGCAGGACACAGTGGGGACACACCTGGACACAGCGGGATACACAGCGGGACACAACGGGGACACAGCGAGGACACAGCAGGACACAGCGGGGGACACAGCGGGGGACACAGCAGTACACAGCGGGGGATTCAGCGGGATACAGCGGGTACACAGCGGGACACAGCGGGGAAACAGCGGGGGACATAGTGGGGGACACAGCGGGGAACACAGCGGGACACAGCGGGGACACACCTGGACACAGCGAGATAAACAGCAGGACACAGCGGGGACAGAGCGAGGACACAGCGGGACACAGCGGGGGACACAGCGGGGGACACAGCGGGACGCAGCGCGGGACACAGCCAGGACACAGCGGAGACACCGCAGGGACAAAGCGGGCCACAGCGGGCCACAGCGGGGATACAGCGGGACACAGCTGGACACAGCGGGACACAGAGGGACACAGCGGGACACGGGGTGGACACATCGGGGGAGAGCGGGGACACAGCGGGACACAGAGGGGACACAGCGGGGGAGAGCATGGATACAGCGGGACACAGCGGGGACACAGTGGGGGACAGCGGGGACACAGCAGGGGACACATCGGGGACACAGCGTGGGACACAGTGGGGGACACAGAGGGGAACACAGCGGGACACAGCGGGAACACAGCTGGACACAGCGAGATACACAGCGGGCCACAGTGGGGACAGAGCGAGGACACAGCAGGACACAGTGCGGGACACAGCGGGGGACACAGCAGGACACAGCGCAGGACACAGCGGAGACACAACGGGGACACAGCGGGCCACAGTGGGCCACAGCGGGGATACAGCGGGACACAGCTGTACAAAGCGGGATACACAGTGGGACACCGAGCACACAGCGAGGACACATCGTGACACAGCGGGATACAGCGGGACACAGCGGGACACAGCGGGACACAGCGGAGACACAGCGGGACACAGCGGGGACACAGAGGGACACAGTGAGGACACAGCGGGGGAGAACGGGGACACAGCAGGGGACACAACGGGGACACAGCGGGGGACAGAGTGGGACACAGCGGGGACAAATCGTGACACAGCGGGACAGAGGGGGGACAGAGCAGTACACAGCGGGGGACACAGAGGGACACAGCGGGACACATCGCCGCCACAGCGGGGACAGAGCGGGGACACAGCAGGACACAGCGGGGACATAGTGGGGGACACAGCGGGACACAGGGGGAACACAGCGGGGACACAGCAGGGACACACCTGGACACAGCGGGATACACAGCGAGGACACAGCAGGACACAGCGGGACACAGCTAGACACAGCGGGACACAGCAGGGACACAGCTGTACACAGCGGGACACAGCCTGACACAGCGGGGGACACTGCGGGACACAGCGAGGACACAGCAGGAAACAATGAGATACACAGCGGGACACAGCGGGGACAGAGCGAGGACACAGCGGGACACATCGGGACACAGCAGGACACAGCGGAACACAGCGGGAACACAGCGGGGACACAGCAGCGGACACAGCCGGACACAGCAGGACACAGCGGGACACAGCGGGGGACACAGCGGGGGACACAGCGGGTGACACAGCGGGACACAGCGGGGAAACAGCACGACACAGTGGGGACACAGCGATGACACAGCGGGATACAGCGGGGACAAAGGGGGACACAGCAGGGACACATCGGGACACAACGGGGACACAGCTGGACACAGTGGGACACAGCGGGGGAAACAGCGGTGAAATCAGTGGGGAACACAGCGGGACACAGCGGAGACACAGTTGAACACAGCGGGATACACAGCGGGACACATCAGGGAAACAGCGAGGACACAGCGGGACACAGCGGGACAAAGCGGGACACAGCGAGACACAAAGGAGACACAGCAACGGACACATCCGGACACAGCGAGACACAGCGGGACACAGCGGGGTACACCGCGGGACACAGCGGAGGACACACCGGGGCACACAGCAGGGGACACAGCAGGGGACAGAGCGGGGAACACAGCAGGACACAGTGGGGACACAGCGGGATACAGCGGGGACACAGCGGGACACAGCAGGGAAACAGCGGGGGACATAGTGGGGGACACAGCGGGGAACACAGCGGGACACAGCGGGGAAACACCTGGACACAGCGAGATACACAGCGGGACACATCGGGGACAGAGTGAGGACACAGCGGGACACAGCGGGGGACACAGCGGGGGACACAGCGGGACGCAGCGCGGGACACAGCGAGGACACAGCGGAGACACCGCAGGGACAAAGCGGGCCACAGCGGGCCACAGCGGGGTTACAGCGGGACACAGCTGGACACAGCGGGATACATAGCGGGACACAGCGGGGACACAGCGAGGACACAGCGGGACACAGCGGGACACAGCGGGGACACAGCGAGACACAGCAGGGACACAGCGGGACACCGTGAGGACACAGCGGGGGAGAGCGGGGACACAGCGGGACACAGAGGGGACACAGAGGGGGAGAGCGTGGACACAGCGGGACACAGCGGGGACACAGCCGGGGACAGCGGGGACACAGCAGGGGACACATCGTTGACACAGCGTGGGACACAGTGGGGGACACAGCGGGGAACACAGCGGGACACAGCGGGGACACAGCGGGACACAGCGAGATACACAGCGGGCCACAGCGGGGACAGAGCGAGGACACAGCGGGACACAGTGGGGGACAGAGCGGGGGACACAGCGGAGAACAAAGCGGGACACAGTGGGGACACAGCAGGACACAGTGGGACACAGCGGGGACACAGCGAGCTACAGCGGGGACACAGCAGGACACAGCAGGGACACAGTGGGGGACACAGCGGGGGACATAGTGGTGGACACAGCGGGGAACCCAGGGGGACACAGCGGGTACACAGCTGGACACAGTGGGGACACAGCGGGGACACAGCGGGATACAGCGGGACACAGCGGGACACAGCGGGGACACAGCGAGGACACAGCAGGACACAGCGGGACACAGCGGGACACACAGCGAGGACACAGCGCGACACAGCGGGGACACAGCAGGGACACAGCAGGACACAGCCTGAAATACAGCGGGACACAGCGTGGACAAAGCGGGGACACAGCGGGTACACAGCGGGACACAGCGGGTTACAGGGGGACACAGCCGCGGACAGCGGGGACACAGGGGGACACAGCGGGGGACAGCGTGGACACAACGGGACACATCGGGACACATCGGGGATACAGTGGGGTCACAGCGGGGGACACAGCGGGACACAGCGGGGACACAGCCTGTACACAGCGGGACAAAGCGGGGACACAGCGGGGGACACAGCGAGGGAAAAAGTGGGGAACACAGCGGGACACAGCGGGGACACAGTTGGACACAGTGGGATACACAGCAGGACACATCGGGGACACAGCGAGGACAAAGAGGGACACAGAGGGACCCAACGGGATACAGCGGGACACAGCGGGGACACAGCGGGGACACAGCAGCGGATACAGCGGGACACAGCGGGACACAGTGGAGAACACAGTGGAACACAGAGGGTACAGAGCAGGACACAGTGGGGACACAGCGGGGACACAGCAGGATACAGCAGGGACACAGCGGGACACAGCGCGGTCACAGCGTTGCACACAGCGGGGGACACAGCGGGAAACACAGCGGGACACAGCGGGGACACACCTGTACATAGCGTGATACACAGCCGGACACAGCGGGGACACAGCGAGGACACAGCGGTTCACAGCTGGAGACACAGTGCAGGACACAGCGAGACACAGAGGGGGACACAGCAGGACACAGCAGGGGACACAGTGAGGACACAGCGGGACACAGCGGGGACAAAGCGGGTGACAGCCGGGACACAACGGGACACATGGGGACACATCGTGTGCCTGCTGTGTCCCCCGCTGTGTCCTGCTGTGTCCCCGCTGTCCCCCGCTGTGTCTTCGCTGTGACCCCGTTGTGTCCCGCTTTGTCCCGCGCTGTGTCCCCCGCTGTGTCACCGCTGTGTCCCCCTGTGTTCCGCTGTGTCCTCGCTGTGTCCCGCTGTGTCCCGCTGTGTTCCCAGCTGTGTCCCGCTCTATTCCCGGCTGATTCCCACTTTGTCCCTGCTGTGTCCCGCTGTGTCCCGCTTTGTCCCGCAGTGTCACCCTCGGTGTCCCGTTGTGTCCCTCTGTGTCCTCCTGGTATCCCCCACTGTGACCCGCTGTGTCCCCAGCTGTGTCCCCTGCTTGTCCCACTGTGTTCCGCTATATCCCGCTGTGTGCCCTGCTGTGTCCCGCTGTGTCCCCGCTGTGTCCCGCTGTGTCCCGCTGTGTTCCCAGCTGTGTACCCGCTGTGTCTCTCGCTGTGTCCCGCTGTGTCACCGCTGTGTCCTGCTGTGTCCCCGCTGTGTCCCTGCTGTGTCCCGCGCTGTCCCACGCTGTGTCCCCGCTGTGTCCTGCTGTGTCCCCGCTGTCCCCCGGTGTGTCCCTGCTGTTCCCCGCTATGTACCCCACTGTTTCCCGCTGTGTCCCGCTGTGTCTCCGCTGTGTCCCCGCTGTGTGCCCCTGTGTCCCTGCTGTGTCCCGCTGTGTCCCTGCTGTGTCCATGCTGTGTCCCCGCTGTGTCCCGCTGTGTCCCCGCTGTGTCACTCTGTGTCCGGCTCTGTCCCCGCTATGTCCTGCTGTGTCCCGCTTTGTCCCTGCTGTGTCCCCCGTCTGTCCCCCGCTGTGTCCAGCTTTGTCCTCCGCTGTGTTCCGCTGAGTCCCGCTGTGTCCCCCGATTTGTCCCGCTGTGTCCCCGCAGTGTCCCCTCTGTGTCCGGCTATGTCCCACTGTGTCCCGTGGTGTCCCTCTTTGTCCCCCGCTGTGCCCCCCGCTGAGTCCCCTCTGTGTCCCCGCTGTGTCCCGCTGTATCCTCGCTGTGTCCCCCGCTCTCTCCCGCTTTGCCCCCGCTGTGTCCCGCTGTGTCCCGCTGTGTCCTCGCTGTGTCCCCCGCTGTGTCCCGCTGTGACCCCGCTTTGTCCCGCTGTGTCCCAGTTGTGTCCGCGCTATGTCCGCCACTGTGTCCTGCTGTGTTCCCCGCTGTGTCCCCGCTGTGGAGCCGCTGTGTCGCGCTGTGTCCTGCTGTGTCCCCCGCTGTGCCCCGCTGTGTCGCGCTGTGTCCTGCTGTGTCCCCAGCTGTGTCCCCCGCTGTGTCCCGCTGTGTCCCACTATGTCCCGCTGTGTGCCCCGCTTTGTCCCGCTGTGTCCCCGCTCTGTACCGCTGTGTCCCGCTTTGTTCCCAGCTGTGTACCCGCTGTGTCTCTCGAAGTGTCACGCTTTGTCACCGCTGTGTCCCGCTGTGTCACGCTGTGTCCCCGCTGTGTATCCCACTGTGTCCTGCTCTGTCCACGCTGTGTCCTGCTGTGTCCCCGCTGTCCCCCGGTGTGTCCTGCTGTTCCCCGCTATGTACCCCACTGTGTCCCGCTGTGTCCCGTTGTGTCCTCGCTGGGTCCCCTTCTATGTCCCCACTGTCTCCCCCGCTGTGTCCTGTTGTGTTCCGCTTTGTCCCTGCTTTGTCCCGCTGTGTCCCTCGCTGTGACCCGTTGTGTCCCCGCTGTGACTCCTGCTGTATCCCGCTGTGTCCAGCTGTGTCCCCGCTGTGTCCCGCTGTGTCCCTCACTCTGTCCCCTGCTTTGTCCCACTCTGTCCTCCGCTGTGTCCCTCTGTGGCCCGTTGTGGCCCCCACTCAGTCCCCCGCTGTGTCCCGCTGTGTCCCCCGCTGTGTCACGCTGTGTCACACGCTGTGTCCAGCTGTGTCCTTACAGTGTCCCTGCTGTGTTCCGCTGTGTACTGCTGTGTTCCGTGGTGTCCCGCTTTGTCTTCCGCTGTGTCCCCCGCTGAATCCCCGCTGTGTCCCCGCTGTGTCCCGTTGTGTCCCCAGCTGTGTACCCTGCTGTGTCCTGCTGTGTCCCCAGCTGTGTCCCGTTGTGTCCCTGCTATGTCCCCCGCTGTGTCCCCGCTGTTTCCCGCTGTGTCCCCTGCTTTGTCCCGCTGTGTCCCGCTGTGTCCCCGTTGTGTCTCCACTGTGTCACGCAGTGTTCCTCCTGTGTCCCCCTGTGTCCCGTGGTGTCCCGCTTTGTCTCCCGCTGTGTCCCCTGCTGAGTTCCGCTGTGTCCTGCTGTGTCCCCGCTGTGTCCCCACTGTGTCCCGCAGTGTCCCCGCTGTGTCCCGCTGTGTCCTGCTCTGTCCCTGCTGTGTCCCGCTTTGTACCCACTGTGTCCTGCTGTGTCCCCCGCTGTCTCCCCGCTGTGTCTGGCTGTGTCCCCGCGCTGTCTCCTGCTGTCTCCCCGCTGTGTCCCCAGCTGTGTCCCAGTGTGTCCCCTCTGTCCCCCGCTATGTCCACCTGTGTCCCCCGCTGTGTACCCCTGTTTCCCCAATGTCCCCCGCTGTGTCGCCGCTGTGTCCCCCTGTGAAGCTGCTGTTTCTCCGCTGTGTAACACTGTGTCCCCCGCTGTGTCCCACGCTGTGTCCCACGCTGTGTCCCACTGTGTCCCCGCTGTCCCCCGCTGTGTCCCTCTGTGTCCCCGTTGTCCCCCGGTGTATCACCACTGTCCCCCGCTGTGTCCCCCGCTATGTCCCGTTGTGTCCCGCTGTGTCCCACTCTGTCCCCCACAGTGTCCCCCGCTGTGTCCCTGCTGTTTCCCCCCTGTGTCCATGATGTGTCCCGCTGTGTCCCCTTATGTGTCTCGCTGTGTCCCCAGCGCTGTCCCCAGCTGTGTCTCGCTGTGTCCCCCGTGGTGTCCCACTGCGTCCCCCGCTGTTTCCCTTTGTGTCCCCAGCTGTACACCCGCTGTGTCCCGCTGTGTCCCGCTTTGTCCTCGCTTCGTCCCCCACTGTGTAACGCTGTGTTCCCAGCTCTGTCCCCAGCTGTGTCACGCTGTGTCCCCCGTGGTGTCCAGCTGTGTCCCGCTGTGTCCCCGCTGTGTCCCAAGCTGTGTCACGTTGTGTCCCCAGCTGTGTCACGTTGTGTCCCCCTCTGTGTCCCGCTGTGTCCCGCTGTGTCCCCCTCTGTGTTCCCCGCTGTGTCCCGCTGTGTCCCCGCTGTCCCCCGCTGTGTCCCCGCTGTGTCCTGCTGTGTCCCGCTGTGCCGCCGCTGTGTCCACCCTGTGTCCCGCTGTGTCCTGCTGTGTGCCCCGCTGTGTCCCCCGCTGTGTCCCCCGCTGTGTCTCCGCTGTGTCCCTGCTGTGTCCCGCTGTGTCCCCCACTGTGTCCCCGCTGTTTCCCCCCATGTGTCCCGATGTGTCATCGCGCTGTCCCTCTCTGTGTCCAGCTGTGTCCCTGCTGTGTCCCCGCTGTGTCCCGCTGTGTCCTGCTGTGTCCCCCGCTGTGCCCTGCTGTGTCGCGCTGTGTCCTGCTGTGTCCCAAGCTGTGTCCCCTGCTGTGTCCCGCTATGTCCCGCTGTGTGCCCCGTTCTGTCCCACTGTGTCCCCGCTCTGTCCCGCTATGTCCCGCTGTTTTCCCCGCTGTGTACCCGCTGTGTCTCTCGATGTGTCACGCTGTGTCACCGCTGTGTCCCGCTGTGTCATGATGTGTCCCCGCTGTGTCCTGGTGTGTCCCCGCTGTCCCACGGTGTGTCCCTGTTGTTCCCCGCTATGGACCACACTGTGTCCCGCTATGTCCCGCTGTGTCCCATTGTGTCCTCGCTGGATCCCCCTCTATGTCCCCACTGTGTCCCCTGCTTTGTCCTGTTGTGTCCCGCTGTGTCCCTGATGTGTCCCGCTGTGTCCAGCTGTGTCCCCGCTGTGTCCCGCTGTGTCCGCTGTGTCCTCGCTTTGTCCCCTGCTGTGTCCCGCTGTGTCCTGGCTGTGTCCCCAGCTGTGTCCCACTGTGTCCCGCAGTGTCCCCGCTGTGTCCCCTGCTGTGTCCCCCGCTGTCTCCCTCTTTGTCCCCCGCTGTGTCCCGCTGTTTATCACTGTTTCCCCGCTGTGTCCCCGCTGTGTCCCGCTGTGTCCCCGCTGCGTCACCTGCTGTGTCCCGTTGTGTCCCCAGCTGTGTCCCCGCAGTGTCCCCGCTGTGTCCCGCTGTGTTTCCGTGGTGTCCCGCTTTGTCCCCCGCTGTATCCACCGCTCAGTCCCCGCTTTGTCCACGCTGTGTCCCCTCTGTGTTCCCCGCTGTGTCCCGCTCTGCCCCCACTTTGTCCTGCTGTGTCCCCGCTGTCCCCCGGTGTGTCCCTGCTGTTCCCCGCTATGTACCCCACTGTGTCCCGCTGTGTCCCGCTGTGTCCCGCTGTGTCTCCAATGTGTCCCCGCTGTGTCCCGCTGTGTCCCTGCTGTGTCCCGCTGTGTCCTGCGCTGTGTCCCGTTGTGTCCCCGCTGTGTCCCCGCTGTGTCCCCGCTGTGTCACGCTGTCATGCTGTGTCCCCGCTGTGTCCCGCCGTGTGCCTGCTGTGTCCCTGCTGTGTCCCCGCTGTGTCCCGCTGTGTCCCCGCTGTGTCACTCTGTGTCCCGCTCTGTCCCCGCTGGGTCCCGCTGTGTCCCGCTTTGTCCCCGCTTTTTCCCGCTGTGTCCCCTGCTCTGTCCCCGGCTGTGTCCGGCTTTGTCCCGCGCTGTGTCCCGCTGTGTCCCGCTGTGTCCCCCGATTTGTCCCTCTGTGTCCCCGCAGTGTCCCCTCTGTGTCCCGCTATGTACCAGTGTCCCGTGGTGTCCCTCTTTGTCCCCCGCTGTGTCCCCCGCTGAGTCTCCTCTGTGTCCCCGCTGTGTCCCGCTGTATCCTCGCTGTGTCCCCCGCTCTCTCCCGCTTTGTCCCCCGCTGTGTCCCAGTTGTGTCCGCGCTATGTCCCCCACTGTGTCCTGCTGTGCTCCCCTCTGTGTCCCCGCTGTGTCGCGCTGTGTCTTGCTGTGTCCCCTGCTGTGTCCCCTGCTGTGTCCCGCTATGTCCAGCTGTGTGCCCAGCTCTGTCCCGCTGTGTTCCCGCTCTGTCCCGCTGTGTCCCGCTGTTTTCCCCGCTGTGTACCCGCTGTGTCTCTCGATGTGTCACGCTGTGTCACCGCTGTGTCCCGCTGTGTCATGCTGTGACCCCGCTGTGTCCCCAGTTGTGTCCCGCTCTGTCCCCACTGTGTCCTGCTGTGTCCCCGCTGTCCCCCGGTGTGTCCCTGTTGTTCCCCGCTATGGACCCCACTGTGTCCCGCTGTGTCCCGCTGTGTCCCGTTGTGTCCTCGCTGGATCCCTCTTTATGTCTCCACTGTGTCCCCCGCTGTGTCCTGTTGTGTCCCGCTGTGTCCCGCTGTGTCCAGCTGTGTCCCCGCTGTGTCCCGCTGTGTCCGCTGTGTCCTCGCTTTGTCCCCCGCTGTGTCCTGGCTGTGTCCCCAGCTGTGTCCCGCTGTGTCCCGCTGTGTCCCCGCTGTGTCCCCTGCTGTGTCCCCCGCTGTCTCCCTCTTTGTCCCCCGCTGTGTCCTGCTGTTTATCACTGTGTCCCCGCTGTGTCCCCGCTGTGTTACACTGTGTCCCCCGCTGTGTCCAGCTGAGTCGCTGCTGTTTCCCTCTGTTTCCCCCGCTGAGTCCCCGCTGTGTCCCTCTGTGTCCTGCCTGTGTCCCCTGCTGTGTCCCGCTCTATCCCCCGCTCTGCTTCCCGCTTTGTCCCCACTGTGTCCCGCTGTGTCCCGCTTTGTCCCGCTGTGTCTCCGTTGTGTCCTGTTGTGTCCCCGCTGTGTCCCACTGTGTCCCGTTGTGTCCCGCTGTGTCCTGCTGTGTATCCGCTGTGTCCCTCCTGTGTCCCCACTCTGTCCCCGCTGTCTCCCCTGCTGTGTCCCCCGCTGAGTCCCCGCTGTGTCTCCGCTGTGTCCCCCTGTGTCCTCCCTGTGTCCCCCACTGTGTCCAGCTCTATCCACCGCTGTGTTTCCCACTTTGTCCCTGCTGTGTCCCACTGTGTCCCGCTGTGTCCCGCTGTGTCCCCCTCGGTGTCCCGTTGTGTCCCTCTGTGTCCTCGCTGTATCCCCAATTGTGTCCCGCTGTGTCTCTAGCTGTGTTCCCTTCTTGTCCCGCTGTGTCGCGCTATGTCCCGCTGTGTGCTCCGCTGTGTCTCACTGTGTCCCCGCTCTGTCCCGCTGTGTCCCGCTTTTTTCCCTGCTGTGCACCCGCTGTGTCTCTTGCTGTGTCCCGCTGTGTCACTGCTGTGTCCCGCTGTGTAGCGCTGTGTCCCCTGCTGTGTCCCGCTGTGTCCCCGATGTGTCACCGCTGTGTCCCGCTGTGTCCCGCTGTGTCCCCGCTGTGTCCACCGCTGTGTCCCGCTCTGTCCCCGCTGTGTCCTGCTGTGTCCCCGCTGTCCCCCGATGTGTCCCTGCTGTTCCCCGCTATGTACACCACTGTGTCCCACTGTGTCCCGCTGTGTCTCCGCTGTGTCCCCGTGGTGTCCTGCTTTGTCCCCCGCTGTATCCACCGCTGAATCCCCGCTTTGTCCTCGCTGTGTCCCGCTGTGTCCTCCCTGTGTCCCCCGCTGTGTCCCGCTCTGTCCCAGCTGTGTCCCCGCTATGTCCCCCGCTGTGTCCCGCTGTGCTCCCCGCTGTGTCCCCGCTGTGTCTCTCGCTGTGTCCCACTGTGTCCCCGCTGTGTCCCGCTGTGTCCCGCTGTGTGCCCGCTGTGTCCCCGCTTTGTCCCGCTCTGTACCGCTCTGTCCCGCTCTGTCCCACTCTGTGTCCTGTTGTGTCCCCAGCTGTGTACACCGCTATGTCCCGCTGTGTCCCCGCTGTGTCCGGCTGTGTCCCGCTGTGTCCCACTGTGTCCCACGCTTTGTCCTGCTGTGTCCTGCTATTTCCCGCTGTGTCCCCCGCTGTGTCCCGCTGTGACCCCTCTGTGTCCCGCTGTGTCCCCGCTGTGTCCCCGCTGTGTCCCGCTGTTTCCCCGATGTCCCCCGCTGTGTCCCCCTGTGTCTCCGCTGTCCCTCGCTATGTCCACCTGTGTCCCCCGCTGTGTCCCCCTGTTTCCCCAACGTCCCCAGCTGTGTCGCCGCTGTGTCTCCTGTGAAGCTGCTGTGTCCCACGCTGTGTCCCACTCTGTGTCCAGTTTTGTCCCCAGCTATGTACACTGCTGTGTAGCGCTGTGTCGCCGCTGTGTCCCGCTGTGTCCTCGCTGTGTCCCTGCTGTGTCCCCCCTGTGTCCCGCTGTGTCCTCGCTGTTTCCCTCCTTGTGTCTCGCTGTGTCCCCCGCTGTGTCCCCGAGGTGTCCCGCTGTGCCCTCGCTGTGTCCGGCTGTGTCCCACTGTGTTTTCTCTGTGTCCCGCGCTGTGTCCCTCTGTGTCCTCGCTGTGTTCCCCGCTGTGTCCAGCTGAGTCCCCGCTGAGTCCTGCTGTGTCCCGCTGTGTCCTCCGCTGTGTCCCGCTGTGTCCCCGCAGTTTCCCCACTGTGTCCCGCTGTGTTCCGCTGTGTCCCGAGGTGTCCTGCTTTGTCCCTCGCTGTGTCCCCCGCTGAGTCCCCGCTGTGTCCCCGCTGTATCCCGCTGTGTCCTCCCTTTGTCCCCCGCTGTGTCCCGCTCTATCCCCCACTGTGATTCCCGCTTTGTCCCCGCTATGTCCCGCTGTGTCCTGCTGTGTCCTGCTGTGTCCCCCACTGTGTCCCGTTGTGTCCCCGCTTTGTCCTGCTGTGTCCCGCTGTGTCCCCGCTGTGTCCCGCTGTTTCCCCGCTGTGTCCCCCTGTTTCCCCGCTCTGTCCCCGCTGAGTCCCACGCTGTGTCCCCCACTGAGTCCCCGCTGTGTCCCCGCTGTGTCCCGCTGTGTCCTATCTGTGTCCCCTGCTGTGTCCCGCTCTATCCCCCGCTGTGATTCCCGCTTTGTCCCTGCTGTGTCCCGCTGTGTCCCACTATGTCCCGCTGTGTCCCCCTCGGTGTCCCGTTGTGTCCCTCTGTGTCCTCGCTGTATCCCCCCACTGTGTCCCGTTGTGTTCCCAGCTGTGTCCCCTGCTTGTCCCGCTGTGTGCCACGCTGTGTCCCGCTGTGTCCCCGCTGTGTCCCGCTGTGTCCCGCTGTGTTCCCCGCTGTGTACCCGCTGTGTCTCTCGCTGTGTCCCGCTGTGTCACTGCTGTGTCCCGCTGTGTCCCGCTGTGTCCCCGCTGTGTCCCCCCTGTGTCCCCCGCTGTGTCCCGCTCTGCCCCCGCTGTGTCCTGCTGTGTCCCCCTGTCCCCCGGTGTGTCCCTGCTCTTCCATGCTATGTACCCCACTGTGTCCCGCTGTATCCCGCTGTATCCCGCTGTGTCTCCGCTGTGTCCCCGCTGTGTGCCGCTGTGTCCCTGCTGTGTCGCGCTGTGTCGTGCTGTGTCCTGCTGTGTCCCCGCTGTGTCCAGCTGTGTCCCCGCTGTGTCCCTGCTGTGTCTCTGCTGTGTCCCGCTGTGTCCCCGCTGTGTCACTCTGTGTCCCGCTCTGTCCCAGCTGTGTCCCGCTGTGTCCCGCTTTGTCCCCGCTGTGTACCTCTCTGTCCCCCGCTCTGTCCCCTGCTGTGTCCGGCTTTGTCCCCCGCTGTGTCCCCCGATGAGTCCCCTCTGTGTCCCAGCTGTGTCCCGCTGTGTCCTCGCTGTGTCCCCCTCTGTGTCCCGCTGTGACCCCGCTGTGTCCCGCTGTGTCCCAGTTGTGTCCGTGCTATGTCCCCCACTGTGTCCTGCTGTGCTCCCCGCTGTGTCCCCGCTGTGTCCCCGCTGTGTCGCGCTGTGTCCTGCTGTGTCCCCAGCTGTGTCCCCTGCTGTGTCCGGCTGTGTCCCGCTATGTCCCGCTGTGTGCCCGGCTCTGTCCCGCTGTGTCCCCGCTCTGTCCCGCTGTGTCCCGTTATGTTCCCCGCTGTGTACCCGCTGTGTCTCTCGATGTGTCACGCTGTGTCTCCACTGTGTCCCGCTGTGTCACGCTGTGTCTCCGCTGTGTCCCCGCTTTGTCCCCCGCTGTGTCCCGCACTGTCCACGCTGTGTCCTGCTGTGTCCCCGCTGTCCCCCGGTGTGTCCCTGCTGTTCCCCGCTATGTACCCCTCTGTGTCCCGCTGTGTCCCGCTGTGTCCCATTGTGTCCTCGCTGGGTCCCCCTCTATGTCCCCACTGTGTCCCCCGCTGTGTCCTGTTGTGTCCCGCTGTGTCCTGCTGTGTCCCCAGCTCTGTCCCCTGCTGTGTCCCGCTGTGTCCCCGCTGTGTCCACTGCTGTGTCCCCCGCTGTCTCCCGCTTTGTCCCCCGCTGTGTCCCGCTGTATCCCACTCTGTCCACGCTGTGGCCCGTTGTGTCCCGCTGTGTCCCCGCTGTGTCACCTGCTGTGTTCCGTTGTGTCCAGCTGTGTCCCTGCAGTGTCCCCTCTGTGTCCCGCTGTGTCCCGTGGTGTCCCGTTTTGTCCCCCGCTGTATCCACCGCTGAGTCCCTGCCTTGTCCCTGCTGTGTCCCGCTTTGTCCTCCCTGTGTCCCCCGCTGTGTCCCGCTCTGTCCCCCGCTGTGTCCCCTGCTTTGTTCCTGCTGTGTCCCGCTGTGTCCCGCTGTGTCCTCCTTGTGTCCCCCGATGTGTCCCCCGCTCTGTCCCTCAGTGTCCCCCACTGTGTCCCACTGTGTCCCGCTGTTTCCCCGCTGTGTCCTCCGCTGTGTCCCGCTGTGTCCTTGCTGTGTCCTGCTGTGTCCCCCCTGTTTCCTGCGGTGTCCTCGCTGTTTCCCCCGTTGTGTCCCGCTGTGTCCCCCGCTGTGTCCCCGCGGTGACCCGCTGTGTCCTCGCTGTATCCCGCTTTGTCCCACTGTGTTCTCGCTGTGTCCCCCGCTGTGTCCCACTGTGCCCTCTCTGTGTTCCCCGCTGTGTAGCGCTTTGTCCCCCGCTGTGTCCCGCTGTGTCCCGCTGTGTTCCCGATGTGTCACGCAGTGTCCCGCTGTGTCCCCGCTGTGTCGGGCTGTGTTCCCCGCTCTGTCCCCCTCTGTGTCCTGCTGTGTTCCCGATGTGTCACGCAGTGTCCCGCTGTGTCCCGCTCTTTCCCCCGCTGTGTCCCCCACTTTGTCCCTGTAGTGTCCCGCTGTGTCCCGCTGTGTCCCGCTGTGTTCTCCGCTATGTCCCGTTGTGTCCCCAGCTGTGAACCCTGCTGTGTCCCGCTTTGTCCCCGCTGTATCGACGCTGTGTCCCGCTGGGTCCCGCTGTGTTCTCGCTGTGTCCCACGCTGTGTCCCGCTGTGTCCCCTGCTTTGTCCCTGGCTGTGTCCCGCTGTGTCCCCCGCTGTGTTCCCGCTCTGTCCCACGCTGTGTCCCGCTGTGTCCATGCTGTGTCTTGCTGTGTCCCCCGCTGTGTCGCGCTGTGTCCCCTGCTGTGTCTCTGCTGTGTCCCCGCTGTGTCCCGCTGTGTCCCGCTGTGACACTCTGTGTCCCGCTCTGTCCACGCTGTGTACCGCTGTGTCCCGCTATTTCCCCGCTGTGTCCCGCTGTGTCCCCCGCTCTGTGCCCCGCTGTGTCCGGCTGTGTCCCTCACTGTGTCCCGCTGTGTCCCGCTGTATCCCCTGATTTGTCCCGCTGAGTCTCCGCAGTGTCCCCTCTGTGTCCCGCTGTGTCCCGCTGTGTCCCACTGTGTCCCATGGTGTCCCTCTTTGTCCCCCGCTATATCCCCCTCTGAGTCCCCTCTGTGTCCCCGCTGTGTCCCGCTG
The DNA here is from genome assembly GCF_024711535.1 of Dipodomys merriami. NCBI lineage: Eukaryota > Metazoa > Chordata > Mammalia > Rodentia > Heteromyidae > Dipodomys > Dipodomys merriami. Next base: position 956,219 of record NW_027205448.1, on the reverse strand, counting down.
TATCCTCACTGTGTCCCCCGCTCTCTCCCGCTTTGTCCCCCGCTGTGTCCAGCTGTGTCCCGCTGTTGTGTCCCGCTGTGACACCGCTGTGTCCCGCTGTGTCCCAGCTGTGTCCGCGCTATGTCCCCCACTGTGTCCTGCTGTGCTCCCCACTGTGTCCCCGATGTGTCACGCTGTGTCCTGCTGAGTCCCCGGCTGTGTCCCGCTGTGTGGCTCTGTGTCCTGCTGTGTCCCCAGCTGTGTCCCCTGCTGTGTCCTGCTGTGTCCCTCTATGTCCCGCTGTGTGCCCCGCTGTGTCCCGCTGTGTCCCCGCTCTGTCCCGCTGTGTCCCACTGTGTTCCCCGCTGTGTACCCGCTGTGTCTCTCGATGTGTCCCGCTTTGTCACCGCTGTGTCCAGCTGTGTCCCACTGTGTCCCCGCTGTATCCCCGCTTTGTCCCCCGCTGTGTCCCGCTCTGTCCCCGCTGTGTCCTGCTGTGTCCCCGCTGTCCCCCGGTGTGTCCCTGTTGATCCCCGCTATGGACCCCTCTGTGTCCCGCTGTGTCCCGTTGTGTCACGTTGTGTCCTCGCTTGGTCCCGCTCTATGTCCCCACTGTGTCCCCCACTGTGTCCCGTTGTGTCCCGCTGTGGCCCCCTCTGTGTCCCGCTGTGTCTCCGCTGTGTCCCCGCTGTGTCCCGCTGTGTCCCTGCTGTGTCCCGCTGTGTTCAGCGCTGTGTCCCGTTATGTCCCCGCTGTGTCTCCTGCTGTATCCCGCTGTGTCCAGCTGTGTCCCCGCTGTGTCCCACTGTGTCCGCTGTGTCCTCGCTTTGTCCCTCGCTGTGTACCCCTGTGTCCTGGCTGTGTACCCAGCTGTGTCCCGCTGTGTCCCGCAGTGTCCCCGCTGTGTCCCCTGCTGTGTCCCCCGCTGTCTCCCGCTTTGTCCCCCGCTGTGTCCCGCTGTTTACCACTGTGTCCCCGCTGTGTCCCCGCTATGTCCCTCTGTGTCCCCGCTGTGTCACCTGCTGTGTCCTGTTGTGTCCCCAGCTGTGTCCCCCCAGTGTCCCCGCTGTGTCCCGCTGTGTCCCGTGGTTTCCCGCTTTGTCCTCCGCTGTATCCACCGCTGAGTCCCCGCTTTGTCCCCGCTGTGTCCCGCTGTGTCCGCACTGTGTCCCCCGCTGTGTCCTGCTCTTTCCCCCGCTGTGTCCCCCGCTTTGTCCCGGCTGTGTCCCGCTGGGTCCCGCTGGGTCCCGCTGTGTTCCCCGCTATGTCCCGTTGTGTCCCCAGCTGTGTACCCTGCTGTGTCCCGCTGTGTCCCCGTTGTATCAATGCTGTGTCCCGCTGGGTCCCGCTGTGTTCTCGCTGTGTCCCACCCTGTGTCCCGCTGTGTCCCCCGCTGTTTCCCGCTGTGTCCCCGCTGTGTCCCCGCTGTGTCCCGCTTTGTCCCGCTTTGTCCCCCCTGTGTACCGCTGTGTCCCCGTTCTGCCCCCCGCTGTGTCCGGCTGTGGCCCCCGCTGTGTCCCACTGGGTCTCCGCTGTGTCCCACTGTGTCCTGGCTTTGTCCCCCGCAGTGTCCCAGTGTGTCTCCCCTATGTCCCCCGCTGTGTCCCGCTGTGTCCCCACTCTGTCCCCCGCACTGTCCCCCGCTGGATCCTGCTGTGTCCCCTCTGTGTCCCCCGCAGTGTCCCGCTGGGTCCCCGCTGTGTCGCGCTGTGTCCCACGCTGTGTCCCGCTCTGTCCCCTGCTCTGTCCCGCTGTGTCCCGCTGTGTCCCCGTTGTGTCCCCCTTGTCTCCAGCTGTGACCCCCGTTGTGTCTCGCTGTGTCCGGCTGTGTACCGCACCGTGTCCAGCTGTGTCCCGCTATGTGCCGCTGTGTCCTCGCTGTGTCCCCCCCAATGTTCCGCTGTGTCCCGCTGTGTCCCCACTGTGTCACCGCTGTGTTCCGCTGTGTCCCTCTGGGTCACCGCTGTGTCCTCGATGGTTCCCCCGCTTTGTCCCGCTGTGTCCTCACTGTGTTCCGCTGTGTCCCGCTGTGTTCTCAGTGTGACCCCGCTATGTCCCGCTGTGTTCTCGCTGTGTTCCCCGCTGTGTAGCGCTGTGTCCCCAGCTGTGTCCCGCTGTGTCCCTCTGTGTCCTCGCTGTGTCCCCCGCTGTGTCCCTCGCTGTGTCCCTGCTGTGTTCCCGCTGTATCGCCTCTGTGTCCCGCTGTGCCGCGCTTTGTCCACGATGTGTCACGCAGTGTCCTGCTGCATCCCCGCTGTTTCCCTTTGTGTCCCTAGCTCTGTACCCCGCTGTGTCCCGCTGTGTCCTTGGTGTGTTTCCCACTTTGTAGCATTGTGTCCCCCGCTGTATCCCGCTGTGTCCCGCTGTGTCCACGATGTGTCCCGCAGTGTCCCGCTGTGTCCACGATGTGTCCCGCAGTGTCCCGCTGTGTCCCCGCTGTATCCCACTGTGTCCCCCGCTCTGTCCCCCGCTGTGTCCGGCTGTGTCCCACGCTGTGTCCCTGCTCTGTCCCGCTGTGTCCAGTTGTTTCCCTTGGTGTCCCGATTTGTCCCCCGCTGTGTCCCCCGCTGAGTAGCCACTGTGTCCCCGCTGTGTCACACTGTGTCCTCGCTGTGTCCCCCGTTGTATCCCGCTGTGTCCCCCGCTGTGTCCCCGCTGTGTCCCGTTCTGTCCCGCTGTGTCCCGGTGTGTCCCGCTGTGTCCCCGGCTGTTTTCCCCGCTGTGTACCGCTGTGTCCCTGCTGTGTCCCCACTGAGCCCTTCTGTGTCCACGCTGTGTCCCGCTGTGTCCTCCGCTGTGTCCCGCTGTGTCCTCTGCTGTGTCCCGCTGTGTCCCTCTTTGTCCCGCTGTGTACCTCTGTGTCCTCGCTGTGTCCCTGATGTGTCCCGCTGTCTATCCCACTATGTCCAACTGTGTCCCCGCTGTGTCCCGCTGTGTTCCCCACTGATTCCCCCGCTGTGTCCCCCGATGTGTCCCTGCTGTGTCCGCGCTGTGTCCCCGCTGTGTCCCCTCTGTGTTCCGCTGTGTTCAGGTGTGTCCCCGCTGTCACCCACTGTGTCCACGCTGTGTCCCCTCTGTGTCCCGCTGTTTCCCCGCTGTCGCCCGCTGTTTCTCCGCTTTTTCCCGCTGTGTCCCGCTGTGACCTGCTGTGTATATGCTGTCCCCCGCTGTGTCCCACTGTGTCCCTGCTGACCCATGGAGTGTTCCCGCTGTGTCCCCGCTGTGTCTCGCTGTGTCCTTGCTGTGTCCCCCGCTGTGTCCCCGCTGTGTCCCGCAGTGTCACCCTGTGTCCTGCTGTGTCCCCACTGTGTCCCCGCTGTGTCCCCGCTTTGTTCCGCTGTGTCACCCACTGTGTCCCCCGCTGTGTCCCCGCTGTGTCCCCGCTGTCTCCCGCTGTGTCCCGCTGTGCCCCCTGTTGTTTCCCGCTGTGACGCCCGCTGTGTCCCCCGCTGTGTCCCTCTGTGTATCTAGCTGTGTCCAGCTGTGTCTCCGCTGTGTCCCGCTGTGTCACCTGCTGTGTCCAAGCTGTGTCCCTGCTGTGTCCTGCTCTGTCCCGCTCTGTTCCTCTGTGTCCCTCTGTGTCCTCAATGTGTCCCGTCTGTGTCCCGCTGTGTCCCCACTGTGTCCCCCGGTGTGTCACGCTGTGTCCCGCTGTGTCCCGATGTGTCCCCCATTGTGTCCCACTGTGTCTCCCGCTGTGTCCCTCGCTGTGTCACCCACTGTGTCCCTCGCTGTGTCCCCGCTGTGTCCCCGCTGTGTCCTGTTGTGTCCCGCTTTGTCCCCTCTGTCCCCCTTTGTGACTCCGCTGTGTCCCGCTGTGTCCCTGCTCTCCCTCCCTGTATCCCTGCTGCATCCAGCTGTGTCAAGCTGTGTCCTGCTGTGTACCCGCTGTCCCCCACTGTGTCCCGCTGTGTCCCCGCTGTCCCCCGGAGTGTCCGCGCTGTGTCCCGCTGTGTCCCTGCCTTGTCCTTCTCTGGCCCACTTTGTCCCATGCTGTGTCACGCTGTGTCCCCCGCTGTGTCCTGCTGTGTCCCCGCTGTCCCCCGCTGTGTCCTCGCTGTGTCCCCCGCTGTGTCCCGCTGTGTCCCCCGCTGTGTCCCCCGCTGTGTCCCCGCTGTTTCCCGCTCTGTCCCGCTGTGTCCCGGTGTGTCCCGCTGTGTTCCAGGCTGTTTCCCCTGCTATGTGTCACTGTGTCCCTGCTGTCTCCCCACTGAGTCCTTCTGTGTCCCTGCTGTGTCCTGCTGTGTCCTCCGCTGTGTCCCGCAGTGTGTCCTGTTGTGTCCTGCTGATTCCCGCTTTGTCCCGCTGTGTACCTCTGTGTCCTCGCTGTGTCCCCGATGTGTCCCGCTGTCTATCCCAATATGTCCAACTGTGTCCCCGCTGTGTCCCGCTGTGTTCCCCACTCATTCCGCCGCTGTGTCCCCCAATGTGTCCCTGCTGTGTCCCCGCTGTGTCCCCGCTGTGTCCCCTCTGTGTCCCGCTGTGTTCCGTTGTGTCCCCGCTGTCATCCAATGTGTCCCCGCTGTGTCCCCTCTGTGTCCCACTGTTTCCCCACTGTCCCCCGCTGTTTCTCCGCTTTTTCCCGCTGTGTCCCGCTGTGACCTGCTGTGTCCCTGCTGTCCCCCGCTGTGTCCCACTGTGTCCCCGCTGTCCCATGGAGTGTTCCCGCTGTGTCCCCGCTGTGTCTCGCTGTGTCCTGCTGTGTCCCGCTGTGTCCTCGCTGTGTCCCGCTGTGTCCTCGCTGTGTCCCCCGCTGTGTCCCCGCTGTGTCCCGCAGTGTCACCCTGTGTCCTGCTGTGTCCCCACTGTGTCCCCGCTGTGTCCCCGCTTTGATCCGCTGTGTCCCGCTGTGTCCCGCGGTGTCCCCGCTGTCCCTCGCTGTATCCCTGCTGTATCCCGCTGTGTCAAGCTGTGTCCTGCTGTGTACCCGCTGTCCCCCGCTGTGTCCCTCTGTGTCCCCGCTGTCCCCCAGAGTGTCCCCGCTGTGTCCCGCTGTGTCACCGCCTTGTCCTTCTGTGTCCCACTGTGTCCCATGCTGTGTCCCGCTGTGTCCCCCGCTGTGTACTGCTGTGTCCCTGCTGTGTCCCCCGCTGTGTCCCGCTGTGTCCCCGCTGTCCCCCTCTGTGTCCCACTGTGTACTGCTCTGACCCGCTGTGTCCCTGCTGTCTCCCGCTGTGTCCTGCTGTTTTCCCGCTGTACCCTGGATTGTCCACGCTGGTTCCCCGCTGTTTCCCGCTGTGTATCCCGCTGTGTCAAACTGTGTCCCCGCTGTGTCCCGCTGTGTTCCCCACTGAATCCCCCGTTGTGTCCCGCCATGTCCCCGGCTGTTTCCCCCGCTGTGTACCGCTGTGTCCCTGCTGTGTCCCCACTGTGTCCTTCTCTGGCCCCGCTGTGTCCCGCTGTGTCCTCCGCTGTGTCCCGCTGTGTCCCCCGCTGTGTCACGCTGTGTCTCGCTGTGTCCCGATGTGTCCGCTGCTTTTTCGCCGTTTTGTACCCGCTGTGTCCCGCTGTGTCCCGCTTAGTCCCACTGTGTCCCTCTGTGTCCTCGCTGTGTCCCCGGTGTGTCCCGCTGTGTATCCCGCTGTGTCCAACTGTGTCCCCGTTTTGTCCCGCTGTGTTCCCCACTGATTCCCGCGCTGTGTCCCCTGTTGTGTCCCCGCTGTGTCCCCGCTGTGTCCCCGCTCTGTCGAGCTGTGTCCCCGCTGTGACCCTGCTGTGTCCCCCGCTGTGTCCCGCTGTGTCCCGCTATGTCCCCACTGTGTCCCCGCTGTGTCCCCCGTTGTTTCTCGCTGTGACCCCCGCTGTGTCCCCCAATGTGTCCCGCTGTGTATCAAGCTGTGTCCAGCTGTGTCCCGGCTGTGTACCGCTGTGTCCCACACTTTGCCCCGCTGTGTCCCGCTGTGTCCCAATGTGTCACCTGCTGTGCCATGCTGTGTCCCCGCTGTGTCCTGCTCTGTCCCGCTGTGTCCCGCTGTGTCCCGGCTGTGTCCCGGCTGTGTCCCGCTGTGTCCCCGCTGTGTCCCCCGCTGTGTCCCCGCTGTGTTACGTTGTGTCGCTCTGTGTCCCGCTGTGTCCCCCATTGTGTCCTGCTTTGTCTCCCGCTGTATCCCCTCTTTCCCCCTTTGTGTCTCCGCTGTGTCTCGCGGTGTCCCCGCTGTCCCTCGCTGTATCCCTGCTGTATCCCGCTGTGTCAAGCTGTGTCCTGCTCTGTACCCGCTGTCCCCTGCTGTGTCCTGCTGTGTTCCCGCTGTCCCCTGGATTGTCCTCGCTGTTTCCCCGATGTGTCACGCTGTGTATCCCGATGTGTCCAGCTGTGTCCACGCTGTGTCCCGCTGTGTTCCCCACTGAATCCACCTTTGTGTCCCCGGGCTTTGTCCCAGCTGTGTCCCGCTGAGTCCCCTGCTGTGACCCTGCTGTGTCCCCGATGTTTCCCGCTGTGTCCCGTTGTGTCCTCTCTGTGTCCCGCTGTGTCCCGCTGTGTCCTCGCTGTGTCCCCTGCTGTGTCCCGCTGTTTCCAAGCTGTGTCCCCGCTGTATCCCCGCTGTCCCCCGCTGTGTCCCGCTGTTTCCCGTGGTGTCCCGGTTTGTCCCCCGCTGTGTCCCCGCTGTGTCACCGCTGTTTCTCGCTGTGTCCCGGGCTGTGTCCCCGATGTGTCCCGATGTGTCCCGCTTTGTATCCCGCTGTATCCAACTGTGTCCCCACTGTGTCCCGCTGTGTTCCCCACTGATTCCCCCGCTGTGTCCCCTGCTGTCACCCCGCTGTGTCCCTGCTGTGTCCCCGCTGTGTCGAGCTGTGTCCCCGCTGTGACCCTGCTGTGTCCCCGATGTGTCCCGCTGTGTCCTGTTGTGTACCCGCTGTCACACACTGTGTCCCCGCTGTGTCCCGCTGTGTCCCTGCTGTGTCCCCTCTGTGTCCTGCTGTTTCCCCACTGTCCCCCGCTGTGTCCCCGCTGTGTCTTGCTGTGACCCGCTGTGTCCCTGCTGTCCCCCGCTGTGTCCCGCTGTGTCCCGGCTGTCCCCTGGAGTGTCCCCGCTGTGTCCCGTTGTGTCCAGCTATGTCCTCGCTGTGTCCCCACTGTGTCCCGCTGTGTATCCCGCTGTGTCCAGCTGTGTTCCCACTGTGTCGGAGCTGTGTCGTCTGTGTCCCCGCTGTGTCCCCTGCTGTGTCCCGCTGTGTCCTGTTGTGTCCCCCGCTCTGTCCCGCTGTGTCCTGCTGTGTCCCGTTGTGTCATAGCTGTGTCCCCGCTATGTCCCGCTGTGTATCCCGCTGTGTCCAGCTATGTCCCCGCTGTCCCCTTGATTGTCCCCACTGTGTCCCCGCTGTGTCTCGCTGTTTCCTGCTGTCCACCGCTGTGTCCCCGGTGTGTCCCACTGTGTCACCTGCTGTGTACACGCTGTGTCCCGCTGTGTCCTCGCTGTGCCCCGGCTGTGTCCTGCTGTGTCCCTGTTGTGTCCCGCTATGTCTTGCTGTGTCCCCATCTCTGTCCCTGCTATGTCCTGCTGTGTCCTCGCTCTGTACCCGCTGTGTCCCTCTGTGTCCTCGCTGTGCCCCCCACTGTCCCCCGCTGTGCCTCGCTGTTTCCCGCTGTGTCCCGCTTTGTCCTGCTGTGTCCCGCTGTGTCACTGCTGTCCCCCCGCTGTGTCCCGCTGTGTCACTGCTGTCCCCCCGCTGTGTCCCTGCTGTCCCCCGGTGTGTCCTGCTGTGTCCCCGCTGTCCCCTGGAGTGTCCCCGTTGTGTCCCGCTGTGTTCCCGCTCTGTCCCCGCTGTGTACCGCTGTGTCCCGCTGTGTCCCCCGCTGTGTCCCCAACTTTGTTCCCCGCTGTGTCCCCGCTGTGTCCCTTTGTGGGCCCGCTGTATCCTGCTGTGTCCCCGCTGTGTCCCCACTTTGTCCTTCTGTGTCCCCGCTGTGTCCTGCTGTGTACTCCGCTGTGTCCCACTGTGTCCCGTGCTGTGTCGCGCTGTGTCCCCGCTGTGTCCCGCTGTGACCCGCTGTGTCCCTGCTGTCCCACGCTGTGTCCCGCTGTGTATCAGGCTGTGTCCAGCTGTGTCCCCGCTGTGTCCTCGCTGTGTCCCCGCTGTGTCTCGCTGTGTCCCGGGCTGTGTCCCCGCTGTGTCCCCGATATGTTCCGCTGTGTCCCGCTGTGTCCTCGCTGTGTCCCCGGCTGTCTCCCTCTGTGTCCCTGGCTGTGTCCTCGCTGTGTCCCCGATGTGTCCTGCGGTGTCCCGCTGTGTCCCCCGCTGTGTCCCGCTGTGTCCCCAGCTTTGTCCCCGCTGTGTCCCCGCGGTGTCCCAGTGTGTCCCGCTGTTTCCCGTGGTGTCGCGGTTTGTCCCCCGCTGTGTCCCCAACTGAGTCACCGCTGTGTCCGTGCCGTGTCCCGCTGTGTTCCCCGCTGTGTCCCACTGTGTCCCGGGCTGTGTCCCCGCTGTGTCCCCAATGTGTCCCGCTGTGTCCCGCTGTTTCCTCGCTGTGTCCCCCGCTATGTCCCACTGTGTTCCCCGCTGTGTCCCCGCTGTGTCAGTGCTATGTCCCGCTGTGTGCCGCTGTTTCCCGTGGTGTCCCGGTTTGTCCCCTGCTGTGTCTCCCGCTGTGTCCCGCTGTGTCCTCGCTGTGTCCCCTGCTGTGTCCCTCGGTGTCCTAGGCTGTCATCCTGCTGTGTCCCCGATGTGTCCTCGCTGTGTCCCCCGGTGTGTCCCTCTGTGTCCCGGGCTGTCTTCCCACTGTGTCCCCGATGTGTCCCGCTATGTCCCGCTGTGTCCTCGCTGTGTCCCCGCTGTGTCCCCTCTGTGTCCCCGCTGTGTCTCGCTGTGCCCCAGGCTGTGTCCGCGCTGTGTCCCCGATGTGTCCCGCTGTGTCCCGCTGTGTCCTCGCTGTGTCCCCTGCTGTGTCCCTCTGTGTCCCGGGCTGTCTTCCCACTGTGTCCCCGATGTGTCCTGCTGTGTCCCGCTGTGTCCTCGCTGTGTCCCCGCTGTGTCCCGCTGTGTCCCCAGCTTTGTCCCCGCTGTTTCCCCGCTGGTTCCCGGTGTGTCCCGCTGTTTCCCTTGGTGTCCCGGTTTGTCTCCCGCTGTGTCCCCCGCTGAGTCCCCGCTGTGTCTGCGCCGTGTCCCGCTGTGTCCCACTGTATCTCCCGATGCTTCCCCGGCTGTGTCCCCGCTGTGTCCCGCTTTGTCCCGCTGTGTCCCGCTGTGTCCCGCTGTGTTCCCCACTGATTCCCCCGCTGTGTCCCCAGATGTGTCCCTGCTGTGTCCCCGCTGTGTCCCGCTGTGTTCCCCAAATTCCCCCGCTGTGTCCCGCTGTGTCCCTGCTGTGTCCCCGCTGTGTCCCCGCTGTGTCCCTGCTGTGTCCCCTCTGTGTCCCGGTGTGTTCCGTTGTGTCCCCGCTGTCACCCACTGTGTCCCCGCTGTGTCCCGCTGTGTCCCCGCTGTGGCCCCTCTGTGTGCGATGTTTCCCCGCTGTCCCCCGCTGTGTCCCCTCTAGCCCGGTGTGTCCCGCTGTGACCTGCTGTGTCCCTGCTGTCCTCCGCTGTGTCCCACTGTGTCCCCGCTGTCCCATGGAGTGTCCCCGCTGTGTTTGCTGTGTCCCTCTGTGTCCCGGGCTGTCTTCCCACTGTGTCCCTGATGTGTCCCGCTGTGTCCCGCTGTGTCCTTGCTGTGTCCCCTGTTGTGTCCCCGCTGTGTCCCCGCTGTGTCCCTGCTGTGTCTCGCTGTGTCCCGGGCTGTGTCCCCGCTGTGTCCCTGATGTGTCCCGCTGTGTCCTCGGTGTATCCCTGGCTGTGTCTTGCTTTGTCCCCAATGTGTCCTGCTGTGTCTCCCGCTGTGTCCCACTGTGTCCCGCTGTGTCCCACTTTGTCCCCCGCTCTGTCCTGCTGTTTCACGCTGTGTCCCACTGTGTCCTCGCTGTTTCCCCTGCTGTGATCCGGTGTGTCTCGCTGTGTCCCGCTGTGTCCCGCTCTGTCCCCGCTGTGTCCTGCTGTGTCCCCCGCTGTGTCCCCGCTGTGTCCCCGCTGTGTCCCGCTGCATCCTCGCTATTTCCCCCGTTGTGTCCCGCTGTGTCAACCGCTGTGGCCCCCGCTCTGTCCCTGCTGTGTCCCGCTGTGTCCCGCTTTGTGTCCTGCTGTGTCCCCGGCTGTGTCCCCCGCTGTGACCTGCTCTGTCCCTGCTGTGTCCCGCTATGTCTTGCTGTGTCCCCCTCTCTGTCCCTGCTGTGTCCTGCTGTGTCCTCGCTCTGTACCCGCTGTGTCCTGCTGTGTCCTCGCTATGTCCCCCGCTGTCCCCTGCTGTGTTCCGCTGTGTCCTCGCTTTGTCCCAGCTGTGGCCAGTAGTGAATCCGCCTGTGTCCAGCTGTGTCCCCGCTTTGTACCTGCTCTGTCCCCGCTGTGTCCCGCTGTGTCAACCGCGGTGTCCCCGCTGTGTCCCAGATGTTTGCCGCTGTGTTCTGCAGTGTCCTCACTGTGTCCTCGGCTGTGTCTTGCTTTGTACCCTGCTGTGTCCTGCTGTGTCTCCCACTGTGTCCCCCGCTGTGTCCCGCTGTGTATCAAGCTGTGTCCAGCTGTGTCCCCGCTGTGTCCCGCTGTGTCCCGTTGTGTCCCCGCTGTGTCCCGCTGTGTTGCCCGCTGTGTGCCTGCTGTGTCCCCACTGTGTCCCGCTGTGTCCCCGCTGTGGCCCGCTGTGTCCCTGCTTTGTCCCTCTGTGTCCCCCCATGTGTCCCCGCGGTGTCCCCGATGTGTCCTGCTGTGTCCCGCTGATTCCTCGCTGTGTGCCCCGCTGTGTCTCTCTGTGTCCCCCGCTGTGTCCTGCTTTGTCCCCCGTTGTGTCCCACTGTGTCCCCTGCTGTGTCCAGCTGTGTCCCTGATGTCCCCCCGTGTGTCCCTGCTGTCCCCAGCTGTGTCCCCCGCTGTGTCCCGCTGTGTCCCCGTTGTGTCCCGCTGTGTCCCCCATTGTGTCCCAATGTGACACCCGCTGTGTCCCCCGCTGTGTCCCACTGTATCCCCCGCTGTGTTCCCCGCTGTGTCCCCCGTTCTGTCCCCGCTGTGTCCCGGTTTGTCCCCGCTGAGTCCCGCTGTGTCCCGCTGTGTCCCCGCTGTGTCCCCCGCTGTGACCCGCTGTGTATCAAGCTGTGTCCAGCTGTGTCCCCGCTGTGTCCTGCTGTGTCCCAAGCTATGCCCCGCTGTTTCCCGCTGTGTCCCGCTGTGTCATCTGCTGTGTCCACGTTGTGTCCCCGCTGTGTCCTGCTCTGTCCCGCTGTGTCCCCGCTGTGTCCCGCTGTGTCCCCCGCTGTGTCCAGCTTTGTCCCTGCTGTCCCCCTTGTGTCCCCGCTCTCCCCAGCTGTGTTCCCCTCTGTGTCCCCGCTGTGTCCCCGCTGTGTCGCGCTGTGTCCCCCATTGTGTCCCAATGTGACACCTGCTGTGTCCCCCGCTGTGTCCCGCTGTGTCCCCCGCTGTGTCCCCCGCTCTGTCCCCACTGTGTCCCGGTTTGTCCCCGCTGTATCCCCGCTGTGTCCCGCTGTGTCCCCGCTGAGTCCCGCTGTGTCCCGCTGTGTCCCCGCTGTGTCCCCGCTGTGTCCCGGTGTGTCCCCTGTTGTTTCCCGCTGTGAACCCTGCTGTGTCCCCCGCTGTGTTCCCCGCTGTGTCCCCCGCTCTGTCCCCGCTGTGTCCCGGTTTGTCCCCGCTGTATCCCCGCTGTGTCCCGCTGTGTCCCCCGCAGCGTCCCGCTGTGTCCACAGCTTTGTCCCCGCTGTGTCCCTCTGTGTCCCCGCTATGTCCCCCTGTGTCCTGATGTGTCCTCGCTGTGTCCCACGCTGTGCCCACAACTGTGACCCCGCTGTGTCCCGCTGTGTCCTGCTGTGTCCCTGTGTGTCCCCAGTTGTGTTCCACTGTGTCCCTCCCTATGTCCCTCGCTGTGTCCCCGCTGTGTCCCGCTGTGTCCCGCTGTGTCCCGCTGTGTCCCGCTGTGTCCCACTGTGTCCACAGTTTTCCCACTCTGTCCCGCTCTGTCCCCCGCTGTGTCTCGCTGTGTCCCCATTGTGTCCCGCTGTGTCCCGTATGTGTCCCACTGTGTTGCCCGCTGTGTCCCCGCTGTGTCCCCGCTGTGTCACGCTGTGTCCTTGCTGTGTCACCCTCTGTGTCGCGCTGTGTCCCGATGTGTCCCGCTGTGTCCTCGCTGTGTCCCCGCTGTGGCCCGCTGTGTATCCGCCTGTGTCCAGCTGTGTCCCCGCTGTGTACCCGCTGTGTCCTGCTGTGTCCCCTGCTGTGTCCACCGCTGTGACCCTCTGTGTCCCCGTTGTGTCCCCACTGTGTCCTGCTCTGTTCCCGCTGTGTCCTGCTGTGTCCCCCGCTGTGTCCAGCTTTGTCCCTGCTATCCCCCCGTGTTTCCCCGCTGTCCCCAGCGGTGTCCCCCACTGTGTCCCGCTGTGTCCCCGCTCTGTCCCCGCTGTGTCCCCCGTTGTGTCCCAATGTGACACCCGCTGTGTCCCCCGCAGTGTCCCACTGTGTCCCGCTGTGTCCCGCTGTGTCCCCCGTAGTGTCCCGCTGTGTCCCCCGCTTTGTCCCCCGCTTTGTGCCCCGCTATGTCCCCACTGTGTCGCTGCTGTATCCTGCTGTGTCCCCGATGTGTCCCCACTGTGTCCTTCTGTGTCCCCGCTGTGTCCCGCTGTGTACTCCGCTGTGTCCCGCTGTGTCTCCCGCTGTGTCCCGCTGTGTCCTCACTGTGTCCCCGATCTGTCCCACTGTGTATCTCGCTGTTTCCCGCTGTGTCCTCGCTGTGTCCCCGATCTGTCCCATTGTGTATCTCGCTGTGTCCAACTGTGTCCCCGCTGTGTCCCGCTGTGTTCCCCACTGATTCCCCCACTGTGTCCCCCGCTGTGTCCCCGCTGTGTCTCGCTGTGTCCCCGAAGTGTCCCCGCTGTGTCCTGGTGTGTCCCGCTGTTACCCGTGGTGTCCCAGTTTGTCCCCCATTGTGTCCCCCGCTGAGTCCCTGCTGTGTCCCCGACGTGTACCGCTGTGTCCCCCGCTGTGTCCCGCTGTGTACCGGTCTGTGTCCCCGCTGTGTCCCCGATTTGTCCCGCTGTGTCCCGCTGTGTCCTCGCTGTGTCCCCTGCTGTGTCCCTCTGTGTCCCCCACTTTGTCCCCACTGTGTTCCCACTGTGTCCCGGTGTGTCCCGCTGTTTCCCTTGGTGTCCCGGTTTGTCCCCCACTGTGTCCACCCCTGAATCCCCGCTGTGTCCCCACTGTGTCCCGCTGTGTCCTCGCTGTGTCCCCAATTGTGTCCCAGTGTCCCCTACTGGGTCCCCCGCTGTGTCCCCGCTGTGTCCCGCTTTGTCCCGCTGTGTCCCCCGTTGTGTCCCGCTGTGCCCCCGGCTGTGTCCCCCGCTGTGTCCTGCTGTGTCCCTGCTGTGTCCCGCTATGTCTTGCTGTGTCCCCCTCTCTGTCCCTGCTGTGTCCTCCCTCAATACCCGCTGTGTCCTAGCTATGCCCCCGCTATGTTTTGCTTTGTCCCCCGCTGTGTCCCGCTGTGTCCTCGCTGTGTCCCCGCTGTGGCCCGTTGTGAATCCGCCTTTGTCCAGCTGTGTCCTGGCTGTGTACCTGTTGTGTCCCCGCGGTGTCCCCCTGAGTCCCCCGCGGTGTCCCCGCTGTGTCCCCCACGGTGTCCCCGCTGTGTCCCCGATGTGTCCCGCTGTGTCCTGCTGTGTCCTCGCTCTGTCCCCCGCTGTGTCCCTCTGTGTCTCCCACTGTGTCCCCGCTGTGTCCCGCTGTGTCCCCCGCTGTGTCCCCCGCTGTGTCCCCGCTGTGTCCCGCTGTGTCCCGCTGTGTCCTGCTGTGTCCCGCTGTGTCACCCGTTGTTTCCCGCTGTGTCCACGGCTGTGTCCCACGCTGTGTCCTGCTGTGTCCCTGCTGTGTCCCGCTATGTCTTGCTGTGTCCCCCTCTCTGTCCCTGCTGTGTCCTGCTGTGTCCTCGCTCTGTACCCGCTGTATCCCGCTGTGTCCTCGCTGTGTCCCCCGCTGTCCCCTGCTGTATCCCGCTGTGTCCTCGCTGTGTCCCGGCTGTGGCCTGTTGTGAATCCGCCTTTGTCCAGCTGTGTCCCGGCTGTGTACCTGTTGTGTCCCCGCGGTGTCCCGCTGTGTCCCCTGAGGTGTCCCCGCTGTGTCCCTGATGTGTCCCGCTGTGTCCCGCTGTGTCCACGCTGTGTCCCCCGCTGTGTCCCTCTGTGTCCCCCACTGTGTCCCCGCTGTGTCCCGCTGTTTCCGTGGTGTCCCGGTTTGTCCCCCGCTGTGTCCCCCGCTGTGTCCCGCTGTGATCCCGCTGTGTCCCGGCTCTGTCCCGCTGTGTCCCGCTGTGTCCCCCGCTGTGTCCCCTGCTGTGTATCGGTTTGTCCCCTGCTGTGTACACCACTATGTGCCGCTGTGTTTCCACTGTGTCACGCTGTGTCCCACTGTGTCCCGCTGTGTCCCGCTGTGTCTTGCTGTGTCCCAGCTGTTTCCCGTTTTGTCCCCCGCTGTGTCCCGCTGTGTCCTGTTGTGTCCCCCGCTGTGTCCCACTGTGTCTCCTGCTATATCCCCCGCTGTGTCCCGCTGTGTCCCCCGCTGTGTCCCCCACTGTGTCCCGCTGTGTTCCGCTGTGTCCCCCTGTGTCCCCCGCTGTGTCACCCCCTGTGTCCCGCAGTGTCCTGCTGTGTCCCCTCTGTGTCCCGCTGTTTCCTCGCTGTGTACCCCACTGTGTCACGCTGTGTCCCTGATGTCCCCCGGTGTGTCCCTGCTGTTCCCCGCTATGTACCCCACTGTGTCCCGCTGTGTCCCGCTGTGTCGCACTGTGTCCTGCTGTGTCCCCCGCTGTGTCCCTCTGTGTCCCGCTGTTTCCCCCTCTGTGTCCTGCTGTGTCCCCGCTGTGTCCCGCTGTGTCCCCGCTGTGTCCCACTGTGTCCCGCTGTGTCCCCGCTGTTACCCGCTGTGACCCGCTGTGTCCCCCGCTGTGTCTCGCTGTGTCCCGCTCTGTCCTCGCTGTTGCCCCCGCTGTGTCCCCTCGGTGTCCTGCTGTGTCCTCCCTGTGTTCCGCTGTGTCCCACTGTTGTCTCGCTGTGTCTCCCGCTGTGTCCCGCTGTGTCCTCGCTGTGTTCCCCACTGTGTAGCGCTGTGTCCCCCGCTGTGTCCCGCTGTGTCCCGCTGTGTCCAAGCTCTGTCCCCGCTCTGTCCTCCGCTGTGTCCCGTTGTGCTCCCCGCTGTGTCCCCGCTGTGTCTCTCGCTGTGTCCTGCTGTGTCCCTGCTGTGTCCCGCTATGTCCCGCTGTGTCCCAGCTTTGTCCCCTCTGTGTCCTGCTGTGTCCCGCTGTGTCCCCCGCTGTGTCCCCCGCTGTGTCCCCACAGTGTCCCCACTATGTTCAGCTGTGTTCCGCTGTGTCCCGTTGTGTCCTGCTTTGTCCCCCGCTATGTCCCCCACTTTGTCCCCAGCTGTGTCCCACTGTGTCCCGCTGTGATCTAGCTATGTCCCCCGCTGTGTTCCGCTGTGTCCTCGCTGTGTCCCCCGCTGTGTCCCGCTGTGTTCCGCTGTGTTCCGTGGTGTCACACTTTGTCCCTCGCTGTTTCCCCCGCTGAGTCCCTGCTGTGTCCCCACTGTGTCCCGCTGTTTCCTCTCTGTGTCCCCCACTGTGTCCCGCTCTGTCCCCCGCAGTGTCCCCCGCTGTGTCACTGCTGTGTCCCACTGTGTCCCGCTGTGTCCCGCTGTGTCCCCCTCTTTGTCCTGCAATGTCCCCGGCTGTGTTCCCTGCTCTGTCCTGAAGTGTCCCAGGCTGTGTCCCCCGCTGTGTCCCGCTGTTTCTCGCTGTGTCCACGATGTGTCACGCAGTGTCCTGCTGTGTCTCCCGCTGTGTCCCCCGCTCTGTCACCGCTGTGTCCCCCTGTGTTCCGCTGTGTCCTCGCTGTGTCTTGCTGTGTACCTCGCTGTGTTCCCTGCTGTGTCCCCGATGTGTCACGCAGTGTCCCGCTGTGTCCCCGCTGTGTCTCCGCTGTGTCACGCTGTGTTGCCGCTGTGTCCCGCTTTGTCCCCCACTGTGTCCCGCAGTGTCCCCGCAGTGTCCCCACTCTCACCCGCTGTGTCCCCCGCTGTGTACAGCTGTGTCCTGCTGCGTCCCCCGCTGTGTCCCGCTGTGTCCCCGCAGTGTCCCCGGTGAGTCCCGCTGTGTTCCGCTGTGTTTTCCCTTTGTCCCCCACTGTGTCCCGCTCTGTCCCCCGCTGTGTCCCCCGCTGTGTCCCCGCTGTGTCCCACTGTGTCCGGCTGTGTCCGGCTGTGTCCCCCGCTGTGTCCTATTGTGTCCCCAGCTGTGTACCCCGCTGGGTCCCTGCTGTGACCCCGCTGTGTTCCGCTGTGTCCTCGCTGTGTCCCCCGCAGTGTCCTGGAGTGTCCCCGGCTGTGTCCCCCGCTGTGTCCTGAAGTGTTCCCGGCTGTGTCCCCCGCTGTGTCCCGCTGTGTCCCGCTGTGTCCAAGATGTGTCACGCAGTGTCCTGCTGTGTCCCCGCTGTTTCCCTTTGTGTCCCCTGCTGTATACCCGGTTGTGTCCCGCTGTGTCCCCGCTGTATCGATGCAGTGTCCCGCTGGGTACCGCTGTGTCCTCGCTGTGTCCCCCGCTGTGCCCCGCTGTGTCCCCCGCTGTGTCCCCCGCTGCGTCCCGCTTTGTCCCCCGCTGTGTCCAGCTGTGTCCCTGCGTTGTCCCGCTGTGTCCCGCTGTGTTCTCCGCTGTGTCCCAGCTGTGATCGCGGTTTGTCCCGCTGTGTCCATCTGTGTCCCGTGGTCTCACCCGCTGTTTCCCCCGCTGTGTCCCCGCTGTGTCCCTGCTGTGTCCCACTGTGTCCTCGCTGTGTCCCCTGCCCTGTCCTGATGTGTCCACGGCTGTGTCACCCGCTGTGTTCCGCTGTGTCCTCGCTGTGTCCCCCACTGTGTCTCGCGTGTGTCCCAATGTGACCCGCTGTGTCCCCTGCCGTGTCCCCCGCTCTGTCACCGCTGTGTCCCCCTGTGTTCCCCTGTGTCCTCGCTGTGTCCCTCTGTGTCCCGCTGTGTACCTCGCTGTGTCCCCCGGTGTGTCCTGCTGTGTCCTCGCTGTGTCCCCCGCTGTGTAGCGCTGTGTCCCCCGCTGTGTCCCGCTGTGTCCTGCTATGTCCTGCTGTGTCCCTGATGTGTCACGCAGTGTCCTGTTGTGTCCCCGCTGTGTCACGCTGTGTTCCTCGTTGTGTCCCGCTTTGTCACCGCGGTGTCCCCACTGTCTCCCGCTGTGTCCCCCGCTGTGTCCCCTGCTCTGTCCCGCAGTGTCCCCCGCTATGTCGCACTGTGTCCCGATTTTTCCCCGCTTTGTCCCCCGCTGTGTCCCTGATGTGTGCTACTGTGTCCCGCTCTTTACCCCGCTTTATCCCCGCTGTGTCCCCGCGGTGTCCCCGCTGTATTTCCGCTGTGTCCCGGGCTGTGTCCGCCACTGAGTCCCGCTGTGTCCTCTGCTCTTTCCCCCGCTATGTCCCCTGCTGTGTCCCGCTGTGTCCCCGCTGTCCCCTGCTGTGACCCCCGCTGTGTTCCGCTGTGTCCCGCTGTGTCCCCCGCTGTGTCCCCTCTGTGTCCTGCTGTGTTCCCCGCTGTGACCCCGCTGTGTCCTCGCTGTGTCCCGCTGTGTCCCCTGCTGTGTCCCGCTGTGTCCCCCTTGTCTCCTGCTGTGTCCCGCTTTTCCCCCCGGTGTACACCACTATGTGCCGCTGTGTTTCCCGCTGTGTCACGCTGTGTTCCACTGTGTCCCGCTGTGTTCCCGGTGTGTCCCGGCTGTGTCCCGCTGTGACCCTGCTGTGTCCCCGCTGTGTTCCCGCGGTATCCCCGCTGTGTCCCCCTCTGTGTCCGCCGCTGTGTCCCTCTGTGTAACCCGCTGTGTCCCCCGCTGTGTCCTCCGCTGTGTCCCACTGTGTCCCCCGCTGTGTCCCCTGCTTTGTGCCCCGCTTTTTCTCGCTGTGTACTTGTTGTGTCCCCCTCTGTGTCCCGCTGTGTCGCCCACTGTGTCCCACTGTGTCCCCCGCTGTGTCCCCGCTGTTTCCCGCTGTGTCCCCGCTGTGTCTCCCGCTGTGTCCCCGCTGTGTCCCGCTATGTCGCCCGATGTGGCCCCGCTGTGTCCCGCTGTACACCCGCTGTGTTCCGCTGTGTCCCGCTGTGTCCCTCGCTGTGTCCCCTCTGTGTCCCGCTGTGTCCCCCACTGTGACCCCGCTGTGTCCTTGCTGTGTCCCGCTGTGTCCCCCGCTGTGTCCCTGCTGTGTCCCCGCTTTGTCCCCGCTGTGAAGGCTGTGTCCCGCTGTTTCCTCGCTGTGTCCCTAACTGTGTCCCACTGTGTTCTGCTGTGTCCCCCGCTGTGTAATGCTGTGTCCTCTCTGTGTCACCCCTGTTTCCCCGCTGTGTCCCCCGCTGTGTCCCCGCTGAGTCCACCCTGTGTCCTGCTGTGTCCCACTGTGTCCCGCTGTGTCCCCCGCTGTGTCCCCGCTGTGTCCACCCTGTGTCCTGCTGTGTCCCGCTGTGTCTTGCTGTGTCCCAGCTTTGTCCCGTTTTGTCCCCTGCTGTGTCCTGCTGTGTCCTGTTGTGTCCCCCGCTGTGTCCCGCTGTGTCTCCTACTATATCCCCCGCTGTGTCCCGCTGTGTCCCCCGCTGTGTCCCACACTGTGTCCCGCTGTGTCCTGCTGTGTCCCCCTGTGTCCCCCGCTGTGTCACCACCTGTATCCCGCAGTGTCCTGCTGTGTCCCCACTGTGTCCCGCTGTGTCCTCGCTGTGTACCCCACTGTGTCACGCTGTGTCCCCGCTGTGTCCTGCTGTATCTCGCTGTGTCCTCGATGTGTCCCCCGCTGTGTCCCGCTGTGTCCTCGCTGTGTCCCCGCGGTGTCACGCTGTGTCCCGCTGTGTCCCGCTGTGTCCCCGCTGTGTCCCGCTGTGTCCCCCACTGTGACACGGCTGTGTCCCACTGTGGTCTGCTGTGTCCGTGCTGTGTCCCCCGCTGTGTCCTGATGTGTCCCCCGCTGTGTCCCCCGCTGTGTCCCGCTGTGACCCGCTGTGTCCCCAGCTGTGTCCCCCGCTGTGTCCCCGCTGTGACCCGCTCTGTCCCCCGCTGTGTCCCCCGCTGTGTCCCGCTGTTTCCCCCATCTGTCCCTGTGTGTCCCCCGCTGTGTCCCGCTGTGTCCCGATGTGTCCGCTGCTGTATTCCACATTGTGTGCCTCTGTGACCCGCTGTCTCCCCCTCTGTGTCTCGCTGTGTCTCCACTGTTTTCCCGCTGTGTCCTCACTCTGTCCCCCGCTGTGTCCCAACTGTGTCCCCCGCTGTGTTCCGCTGTGTCTCCGCTGTTGCCCCGCTTTGCCCTGCTGTGTCCCCCGCTGTGTCCCGCTGTGTCCCCGCTTTGTCCGGCTGTGTCCCGCAGTGTTCCCAGTGTGTCCCGGCTGTGTCCCGCTGTGACCCTGCTGTGTCCCCGATGTGTTCCCGCGTTATCCCCGCTGTGTCCCCCTCTGTGTCCGCCGCTGCGTAGCTCTGTGTAACCTGCTGTGTCCTCCGCTGTGTCCTCCGCTGTGTCCCACTGTGTCCTCCGCTGTGTACCCGCTTTGTGCCCCGCTTTGTCTCGCTGTGTCCTTGTTGTGTCCCCCTCTGTGTCCCGCTGTGTCGCCCACTGTGTCCCACTGTGTCCCCCGCTGTGTCCCGCTGTGTCCCCGCTGTGTCTCCCGCTGTGTCCCTGCTGTGTCCCGCTATGTCAGCCAATGTGGTCCCTCTGTGTTCCGCTGTTCCCCGCTGTGTCCCTTCTGTGTCCCGCTGTGTCCCCCGCTGTGACCCCGCTGTTTCCTCGCTGTGTCCCCCGCTGTGTCCCGCCACTGTCCCTCTGTGTCCCGTTGTGTCCCCCTGTGCCCCCCGCTGTGTCCCCTGCAGTGTCCCACTTTGTCCCCCGCTGTGTACACCACTATGCGCCGCAGTGTTTCCCGCTGTGTCACGCTGTGTCCCACTGTGTCCCGCTTTGTCCCCCGCTGTATCCACCGTTGAGTCCCCGCTTTGTCCCTGCTGTGTCCCGCTGTGTCCCGCTGTGTCCCCCTCGGTGTCCCGTTGTAGCCCTCTATGTCCTCGCTGGATCACCCACTGTGTCCCGCTGTGTCCCCAGCTGTGTCCCCTGCTGTGTCCCGCTGTGTCCCGCTATGTCCCGCTGTGTGCCCCGCTGTGTCCCGCTGTGTCCCCGCTCTGTCCGGCTGTGTCCCGCTGTTTTCCCCCTGTGTACCCGCTGTGTCTCTCGCTGTGTCCCGCTGTGTCCCCGCTGTGTCCCGCTGTGTCCCCGCTGTGTCCCCCGCTGTGTCCTGCTCTGTCCACGCTGTGTCCTGCTGTGTTCCCGCTGTCCACCGGTGTGTCCCTGCTGTTCCCCCTATGTACCCCACTGTGTCCCGCTGAGTCCCGCTGTGTCCCGTTGTGTCCTCGCTGGGTCCCCCTCTATGTCCCCACTGTGTCCCCCACGGTGTCCCGTTGTGCTCCCCGCTGTGTCCCCGCTGTGTCCCAGCTGTGTCGCGCTGTGTCCCTGCTGTATCCCGCTGTGTCCCGCTGTGTCCCCCTCTGTGTCCCGTTGTGTCCCTCTGTGTCCTCGCTGTATCCCCCACTGTGTTCCGCTGTGTCCCCAGCTGTGGCCCCTGCTGTGTCCCGTTGTGTCCCGGTATGTCCCGCTATGTGCCACGCTGTGTCCCCGCTCTGTCATGCTGTGTCAACGCTGTGTCCCGCTGTTTCCCCGCTGTGTCCCCCGCTGTGTCCTGGTCTGTCCCCGCTGTGTCCTGCTGTGCCCCGCTGTCCCCCGGTGTGTCCCTGCTGTTCCCCGCAATGTACCACACTGTGTCCCGCTGTGTCCCGCTGTGTCCGTTGTGTCCTCGCTGGGTCCCCCTCTATGTCTCCACTGTGTCCCCCGATGTGTCCCGTTGTGTCCCGCTGTGGCCCCCGCTGTGTCCCGCTGTGTCTTCGCTGTGTCCCCGCTGTGTCCCGCTGTTTCCCTGCTCTGTTTCTCTGTGTCCCGTGCTGTGTCCCGTTGTGTCCCCGCTGTGTCTCCTGCTGTTTCCCGCTGTGTCCAGCTTTGTCCCCGCTGTGTCCCGCTGTGTCCGCTGTGTCCTCGTTGTGTCCCCCGCTCTGTCCCGCTGTGTCCTGGCTGTGTCCCCAGCTGTGTCCCGCTGTATCCCCGCTGTGTCCCCTGCTGTGTCCCCCGCTGTCTCCCGCTTTGTCCCCCGCTGTGTCCCACTGTTTCCCACTGTGTCCCCGCTGTGTCCCCGCTGTGTCCCGCTGTGTCCCATGGTGTCCCGCTTTGTCCCCCAATGTATCCACCGCTGAGTCCCCACTTTGTCCCTGCTGTGTCCCGCTGTGACCCCGCTGTGTCCCACTGTGTCCCCCTCGGTGTCCCGTTGTATCCCTCTGTGTCCTCGCTATATCCCCCACTGTATCCCGCTGTGTCTCCAGCTGTGTCCCCTGCTGCGTCCCGTTGTGTCCCGCTATGTCCCGCTGTGTGCCCCGCTGTGTCCCGCTGTGTCCCCGCTCTGTCCCGCTGTGTCCCGCTGTGTTCCCTGCTGTGTACCCTCTGTGTCTCTCGCTGTGTCCCGCTGTGTCCCCGCTGTGTCCCGCTGTGTCCCCGCTGTGTCCCCCGCTGTGACCTGCTCTGTCCCTGCTGTGTCCTGCTGTGTCCCCGCTGTCCACCGGTGTGTCCCTGCTGTTCCCCGCTATGTACCCCACTGTGTCCCGCTGTATCCCGCTGTGTCCCGTTGTGTCCTCGCTGGGTCCCCCTCTATGTCCCCACTGTGTCCCCCGCTGTGTCCCGTTGTGTCAGGCTGTGTGCCCTGCTGTCCCGCTTTTTCTTCCCAATTTTTCCCACTGTGCCACGGAGTGTCCCCTCTGTGTTCCTCTGTGTCCCACTTTGTCCCGTGGTGTCCTGCTTTGTCCCCCACTCTGTCCCCCGCTGAGTCCCCTCTGTGTCCCCGCTGTGCCCCGCTGTATCCTCCCTGTGTCCCCCGCTCTCTCCCGCTTTGTCCCTCGCTGTGTCCTGCTGTGCCCACTGTGTCCTCGCGGTGTACCCGCTGTGTCCCGCTGTGACACCGCTGTGTCCCGCTGTGTCCCAGCTGTGTCCGCGCTATGTCCCCCACTGTGTCCCGCTGTGGTCCCCGCTGTGTCCCCGCTGTGTCCCAGCTGTGTCGCGCTGTGTCCCTGCTGTGTCCCGCTGTGTCCCGCTGTGTCCCGCTGTGTCCCACTCTGTGTCCCATTGTGACCCTCTGTGTCCTCGCTGTATCCCCCACTGTGTCCCGCTGTGTCCTCAGCTGTGTCCCCTGCTGTGTCCCCGCTCTGTTCCGCTGTGTCCCGCTGTGTTCCCCGATTTGTACCCGCTGTGTCTCTCGCTGTGTCCCGCTGTGTCACCGCAGTGTCCCGCTGTGTCCCCGCTGTGTCCCCCGCTGTGTCCTGCTCTGTCCAAGCTGTGTCCTGCTGTGTCCCCGCTGTCCCCCAGTGTGTCCCTGCTGTTCCCCGCTATGTACCCCACTGTGTCCCGCTGTGTCCCGCTGTGTCGCGCTGTGTCCTGCTGTGTCCCCCACTGTGTCCAGCTGTGTCCCCGCTGTGTCCCGCTGTGTCCCCGCTGTGTCCCACTGTGTCCCGCTTTGTCCCCTCTGTGTCCCGCTGTGTCCCGCTGTGTCCCCGCTGTGTCCCGCTGTGTCCCCGCTGTGACCCGCTGTGACCCGCTGTGTCCCCCGCTGTGTCCCGCTGTGTCCCGCTGTGTCCTCGCTGTTTCCTCTGCTGTGTCTCGCTGTGTCCCCCGCTGTGTCCCCTCGGTGTCCCGCTGTGTCCTCGCTGTGTTCCGCTGTGTCCCACTGTGGTCTCGCTGTGTCCCCCGCTGTGTCCCGCTGTGTCCTCGCTGTGTTCCCCGCTGTGTAGCACTGTGTCCCCCTCTGTGTCCTGCTGTGTCCAGCTGTGTCCAAGCTCTGTCCCCGCTCTGTCCCCCTCTGTGTCCCGCTGTGCTCCCCGCTGTGTCCCCGTTGTGTCTCTCGCTGTGTACCACTGTGTCCCCGCTGTGTCCCGCTATGTCCCGCTGTGTCCCAGCTGTGTCCCCGCTGTGTCCCGCTGTGTCCCCGCTGTGTCCCGCTGTGTCCCCGCTGTGTCCCACTGTGTCCCCGCTGTGTCTCGCTGTGTCCCCCGCTGTGTCCCCTGCTGTGTTCCGTTGTGTTCACCGATGAGTCCCGCTGTGTCCCCCGCTCTGTCCCCACAGTGTCCCCACTATGTTCCGCTGTGTCCCGTGGTGTCCTGCTTTGTCCCCCGCTATGTCCCCCGCTGAGTCCCCGCTGTGTCCCTGCTGTGTCCCGCTCTGTCCCCCGCTGTGTCTCTTGCTTTGTCCCCACTGTGTCCCGCTATGTCCCGCTGTGTCCCGCTGTGTCCCACTCTGTGTCCCGTTGTATCCCAAGCTGTGTCCCCGCTGTGTCCTGCTGTGTACCGCTGTGTCCCGCTGGGTCCCGCTGTGTCCCCCTCGGTATCCTGTTGTATCCCTCTGTGTCCTCGCTGTATCCCCCACTGTGTCCCCAGCTGTGTCCCCTGCTGTGTCCCGCTGTGTCTCGCTATGTCCCGCTGTGTGCCCCGCTGTGTCCCGCTGTGTTCCCCGCTCTGTACCCGCTGTGTCTCTCGCTGTGTCCCGCTGTGTCCCCGCTGTGTCCCGCTGTGTCCCCTCTGTGTCCCCCGCTGTGTCCTGCTCTGTCCCCGCTGTGTCCTGCTGTGTCCCCGCTGTCCACCGGTATGTCTCTGCTGTTCCCCGCTATGTACCCCACTGTGTCCCGCTGTGTCCCGCTTTGTCCCGTTGTGTCCCCGCTGTGTCTCTCGCTGTGTCCCGCTGTGTTCCCGCTGTGTCCCGCTATGTCCCGCTGTGTCCCCGCTGTGTCTGCCTGTGTCCCCGCTGTGTCCCACTGTGTCCCCTCTGTGTCCCGCTGTGTCCCCGGCTGTGTCCCCTGCTCTGTTCCGTTGTGTTCACCGATGAGTCCCGCTGTGTCCCGCTATGTCCCCCGCTGTGTCCCGCTGTGTCCCCACAGTGTCCCCACTATGTTCCGCTGTGTTCCGCTGTGTCCCGTTGTGTCCTGCTTTGTCCCCCGCTATGTCCCCCGCTGAGTCCCCGCTGTGTCCCGCTCTGTCCCCCGCTGTGTCTCCTGCTTTGTCCCAACTGTGTCCCGCTCTGTCCCACTGTGTCCCGCTGTGTCCCACTCTGTGTCCCGTTGTGTCCCAAGCTGTGTCCCCGCTGTGTCCTGCTGTGTACCGCTGTGTCCCGCTGTGTCCCACGCTTTGTCCCGCTTTGTCCCGCTGTGTCCCCCGCTCTGTCCCCCCTGTGTCCCCTACTGTGTCCCCCGCTATCTCCCGCTTTGTCCCCGCTGTGTCCCACTGTGTCCCGCTGTGATCTAGCTGTGTCCCCCGCTGTGTTCCGCTGTGTCCCTGCTCTGTTCCCCGCTGTGTCCCGCTGTGTCTCGCTGCATCCCCCGCTGTGTCCCGCTGTGTCCTCACAGTGTCCCTCGTGTGTCCCGCTCTATTCCGCTGTGTTCCGTGGTGTCACACTTTGTCCCTCGCTGTTTCCCCCGCTGAGTCCCTGCTGTGTCCCCGCTGTGTCCCGCTGTGTCCTCTCTGTGTCCCCCACTGTTTCCCGCTCTGTCCCCCGTTGTGTCCCCCACTGTGTCACTGCTGTGTCCCACTGTGTCCCGCTGTGTTCCCCGCTGTGTCCTGTTGTGTCCCCAGCTGTGTACCCCGCTGTGTCCCTGTTGTGTCCCCGCTGTGTCCCACTGTCTCCTCGCTGTGTCCCCCTCTTTGTCCTGCAATGTCCCCGTCTGTGTTCCCTGCTGTGTCCTGAAGTGTCCCAGGCTGTGTCCCCCGCTGTGTCCCGCTGTTTCCCGCTGTGTCCACGATGTGTCACGCAGTGTCCTGCTGTGTCCCCCGCTGTGTCCCCCGCTCTGTCACCGCTGTGTCCCCCTGTGTTCTGCTGTGTCTTCGCTGTGTCTTGCTGTGTACCTCGCTGTGTTCCCTGCTGTGTCCCGATGTGTCACGCAGTGTCCCGCTGTGTCCCTGCTGTGTCTCCACTGTGTCAAGCTGTGTTGCCGCTGTGTCCCGCTTTGTCCCGCTGTGCCCCCGCTGTGTCCCCGCAGTGTCCCCACTCTCTCCCGCTGTTTCCCCCGCTGTGTCCCCCTGTGTCCCGCTGCGTCCCCTGCTGTGTCCCTCTGTGTCCCCGCAGTGTCCCCGGTGAGTCCCGCTGTGTTCCGCTGTGTTCCGTGGTAACCCACTTTGTCCCTCGCTGTGTCCCCCGCTGTGTCCCGGCTGTGTCCCGCTGTTTCCCTGCTGTGTCCCGCTGTGTCCCGCGCTGTGTCCCGTTGTGTCCCCGCTGTATCTCC
Organism: Dipodomys merriami; assembly: GCF_024711535.1. NCBI lineage: Eukaryota > Metazoa > Chordata > Mammalia > Rodentia > Heteromyidae > Dipodomys > Dipodomys merriami. The sequence continues at coordinate 930,855 of NW_027205448.1, read as the reverse complement.
TGCTGTTTCCCGCTGTGTCCAGCTATGTCCCCGCTGTGTCCCGCTGTGTCCGCTGTGTCCTTGTTGTGTCCCCCACTGTGTCCCGCTGTGTCCTGGCTGTTTCCCCAGCTGTGTCCCGCTGTATCCTCGCTGTGTCCCCTGCTGTGTCCCCCGCTGTCTCCCGCTTTGTCCCCCGCTGTGTCCCGCTGTTTCCCATTGTGTCCCCGCTGTGTCCCCGCTGTGTCCCGCTGTGTCCCCGCTGTGTCACCTGCTGTGTCCCGTTGTATCCCCAGCTGTGTCCCGCTTTGTCCGCTCAGTGTCCCCGCTGTGTCCCGCTGTGTCCCGTGGAGTCCCACTTTGTCCCCCGCTGTATCCACCGCTGAGTCCCCACTTTGTCCCTGCTGTATCCCGCTGTGTCCCGCTGTGTCCCACTGTGTCCCCCTCGGTGTCCCGTTGTATCCCTCTGTGTCCTCGCTGTATCCCCCACTGTATCCCGCTGTGTCCCCAGCTCTGTCCCCTGCTGTGTCCCGTAGTGTCCCGCTATGTCCTGCTGTGTGCCCCTCTGTGTCCCGCTGTGTCCCGCTGTGTTCCCCCGCTGTATACCCGCTGTGTCTCTCGCTGTGTCCCGCTGTGTCCCCGCTGTGTCCCGCTGTGTCCCCGCTGTGTCCCCCGCTGTGTCCTGCTCTGTCCCCGCTGTGTCCTGCTGTGTCCCCGCTGTCCACCGGTGTGTCCCTGCTGTTCCCCGCTATGTACCCCACTGTGTCCCGCTGTATCCCGCTGTGTCCCGTTTTGGCCTCGCTGGGGCCCCCACTATGTTCCCACTGTGTCCCCCGCTGTGTCCCGTTGTGTCCGGCTTTGTGCCCCGCTGTGTCCCGCTTTTTCCCCCGATTTGTCCCACTGTGTCCACGCAGTGTCCCCTCTGTGTTCCGCTGTGTCCCACTTTGTCCCGTGGTGTCCTGCTTTGTCCCCCACTGTGTCCCCCGCTGAGTCCACTCTGTGTCCCCGCTGTGCCCTGCTGTATCCTCCCTGTGTCCCCCGCTCTCTCCCGCTTTGTCCCTCGCTGTGTCCTGCTGTGCCCACTGTGTCCTTGCGGTGTACTCGCTGTGTCCTGCTGTGACACCGCTGTGTCCCGCTGTGTCCCAGCTTTGTCCGCGCTATGTCCCCCACTGTGTCCTGTGTCCCTGCTGTGTCCCGCTGTATCCCGCTGTGTCCCGCTGTGTCCCCCTCTGTGTCCCGTTGTGACCCTCTGTGTCCTCGCTGTATCCCTCACTGTGTCCCACTGTGTCCCCAGCTGTGTCCCCTGCTGTGTCCCGCTGTGTCCCCGCTCTGTCCCGCTGTGTCCCGCTGTGTCCCCGCTGTGTCCCCCGTTGTGTCCTGCTCTGTCCCCGCTGTGTCCTGCTGTGTCCCCGCTGACCCCGGTGTGTCCCTGCTGTTCCCCGCTATGTACCCCTCTGTGTCCCGCTGTGTCCTGCTGTGTCGCGCTGTGTCCTGCTGTGTCCCCCGCTGTGTCCCGCTGTGTCACGCTGTGTCCCCCACTGTGTCCCCGCTGTGTCCCACTGTGTCCCGCTGTGTCCCTGCTGTGTCCCACTGTGTCCCGCTGTGTCCCCGCTGTGTCCCGCTGTGACCCGCTGTGTGTCCCGCTGTGTCCTCGCTGTTTCCCCGCTGTGTCTCGTTGTGTCTCCCGCTGTGTCCCCTCGGTGTCCCGCTGTGTCCTCGCTGTGTTCCGCTGTGTCCCACTGTGGTCTCGCTGTGTCCCCCGCTGTGTCCTGCTGTGTCCTCGCTGTGTTCCCCGCTGTGTAGCGCTGTGTCCCCCTCTGTGTCCCGCTGTGTCCCACTGTGTCCAAGCTCTGTCCCCTCTCTGTCCCCCGCTTTGTCCCGCTGTGCTCCCCGCTATGTCCCCGCTGTGTCTCTCGCTGTGTACCACTGTGTCCCCGCTGTGTCCCGCTATGTCCCGCTGTGTCCCAGCTGTGTCCCCGCTGTGTCCCGCTGTGTCCCCGCTGTGTCCCGCTGTGTCCCCGCTGTGTCCCACTGTGTCCCCGCTGTGTCTCGCTGTGTCCCCCGCTGTGTCCCCTGCTGTGTTCCGTTGTGTTCACCGATGAGTCCCGCTGTGTCCCGCTGTGTCCCCTGCTCTGTCCCGCTGTGTCCCCACAGTGTCCCCACTATGTTCCGCTGTGTTCCGCTGTGTCCCATGGTGTCCTGCTTTGTCCCCCGCTATGTCCCCCGCTGAGTCCCCGCTGTGTCTCCGCTGTGTCCCGCTCTGTCCCCCGCTGTGTCTCCTTCTTTGTCCCTACTGTGCCCCGCTGTGTCCCGCTGTGTCCCACTCTGTGTCCCGTTATATCCCAAGCTGTGTCCCCGCTGTGTCCTGCTGTGTACCGCTGTGTCCTGCTGTGTCCCACTGGGTCCCGCTGTGTCCCCCTCGGTATCCCGTTGTATCCCTCTGTGTCCTCGCTGTATCCCCCACTGTGTCCCGCTGTGTCCCTAGCTGTGTCCCCTGCTGTGTCCCGCTGTCTCGCTATGTCCCGCTGTGTGCCCCGCTGTGTCCTATTGTGTCCCCGCTCTGTCCCGCTGTGTACCCGCTGTGTCTCTCGCTGTGTCCCGCTGTGTCCCCGCTGTGTCCCGCTGTGTCCCCACTGTGTCCCGCTGTGTCCCCGGCTGTGTCCCCTGCTGTGTTCCGTTGTGTTCACCGATGAGTCCCACTGTGTCCCGCTGTGTCCCCCGCTGTGTCCCGCTGTGTCCCCCGCTGTGTCCCGCTGTGTCCCCACAGTGTCCCCACTATGTTCCGCTGTGTTCCGCTGTGTCCCATTGTGTCCTGCTTTATCCCGTGCTATGTCCCCCGCTGAGTCCCCGCTGTGTCCCCGCTGTGTCCCTCTCTGTCCCCCGCTGTGTCTCCTGCTTTGTCCCCACTGTGTCCCGCTGTGTCCCACTGTGTCCCGCTGTGTCCCACTCTGTGTCCCTTTGTGTCCCAAGCTGTGTCCCCGCTGTGTCCTGCTGTGTCCCGCTGTGTACCCGCTGTGTCTCTCGCTGTGTCCCGCTGTGTCCCGCTGTGTCCCCGCTGTGTCCCCCGCTGTGTCCTGCTCTGTCCCCGCTGTGTCCAGCTGTGTCCTGCTGTATCCCCGCTGTGGCCCGCTGTGGCCCGCTGTGTCCCCGCTGTGTCTCCGCTCTGTCCTCGTTGTGTTCTGCGCTGTGTCCCGCTGTGTCCCCCGCTGTGTCCCCCACTGTGTCCCGCTGTGTCCTCGCTCTGTCCCCGATGTGGCCCGCTGTGTAACTCGCTGTGTCCAGCTGTGTCCCCGCTGTGTCCCGCTCTGTTCCCCGCTGTGTCCCCCACTGTGTCCCCCGCTGTGTCCCCAATGTGTCCCCTGCTGTGTCCCCGCTGTCCCACTCTGTGTCCCCGCTGTGTCCCGCTGTGTCCACGCTCTCCCCCGCTGTGTCCTCACTGTGTCCTGCTGTGTCCCCGCTGTGTCCCGCTGGGTTCTCCGCTGTGTCCCACTGTGTCTCCCCCTGTGTCCTGCTATGTCCCGCTCTGTCCCGCTTTGTCCGCTGCTGTGTCCCCGCTGTGTCCCGCTGTGTATCCCGCTGTATCCAGGTGTGTCCCGCTGTGTCCCACTGTGTCCCCGCTGTGTCCCGCTGTGTATCCCGCTGTATCCAGGTGTGTCCCGCTGTGTCCCAATGTGTCCCTGCTGTGTCCCCGCTGTGTGCCCCGCTGTGTCCTCCGCTGTGTCCCACTGTGTACATCGCTGTGTCCCGCTATGTCTCGCTGTGTCCTGATGTGTCCCCTGCTGTGTCCTCGCTGTGTCCCCGTTGTGTCTCGCTGTGTCCCGCGTTGTCCAGCTGTGTCCCGCTGTGTCCTCGCTGTGTCCCCGATGTGTCCCGCTGTGTATCCCGCTGTGTCCAACTGTGTCCCCGCTGTGTCCCACTGTGTTCCGCACTGATTCCCCAGCTGTGTCCCCCGCTGTGTCCCCCGCTGTGTCCCGCTGTGTCCCACTGTGTACAGCTGTGTCCGACTGTGTCCCAATGTGTCGTCGCTGTGTATCCCGCTGTGACCAGGTGTGTCCCTGCTGAGTCCCCGCTGTGTTCCCCCTGTGTCCCGCTCTGTCCCCCGCTCTGTCCCCGCTGTGTCCTGCTGTGACCCCGCTCTTTTCCGCTGTGTCCCGCTGTGTCTCCGATGTGTCCCCTGCTGTGTCCCCGCTGTCGCCCGCTGTGTCCCCGCTGTGTCCCACTGTGTCCATGCTCTCCCCCGCTGTGTCCCCGCTGTGTCCCGCTGTGTCCCAGCTCTCACCCATTGTGTCCTCACTGTGTCCCGCTGTGCCTCGCTATGTCCCACTGTGTCCCTCGCTGTGTCCTGCTGTGTCCCCCGCTGTGTCCCGCTGTGTCCCGCTGTGTCCCCGCTGTGTCCCCGCTGTGTCCTCGCTGAATCCCCCGCTGTGTAACGCTGTGTCCCCAGCTGTGTCCCCCGCTGTGTCCCGCTGTGTCCTCGCTGAGTCCCCCGCTGTGTCCCGCTGTGTCCTCGCTGTGTCACCGCTGTGTCCCACTGTGTATCCCGCTGTGTCCAGGTGTGTCCCCGCTGTGTCCCGCTGTGTTCCCCGCTTTGTCCCCAGCTGTTACCCCGCTTTGTGCCCCGCTGTGTCCCCACTGTGTCCCGCTGTGTCCCCGCTGTATCCTGCTGTGTCCCCGCTGTGTCCCCACTGTGTCCTGCTGTCTCCCGGATGTATCCTGCTGTGTCCCCCGCTGTGTCCCGCTGTGTCTCGCTTTTTCCTGATGTGTCTGATGCTGTTTCCCCGCTGTGTCCCCGCTGTGTCCTCGCTGTGTCCCGCTTTGTCCTGCTGTGTTTCCCGCTGTGTCCCGCTGTGTCCCCATTGTGTCCCGCTTTGTCCCCCGCTGTGTCCCGCTGTGTCCCTGCTGTGTCCCCGCTGTGTCCCGCTGTTTCCAGCTGTGTCCTCGCTGTGTATCCTGCTGTGTCCAGCTGTGTCCCTGCTGTGTCCCGCTGTGTTCCTCCTGTGTCCCGCTGTGTCCTCCGCTCTGTCCCCGCTGTGTCCTGCTGTGTCCACGCTGTGTCCCGCTGTATTCCACGCTGTGTCCCTGCTGTGTCCCCGCTTTTTCCCGGTGTGTATCCCGCTTTGGCCAGCCGTGTCCATGCTGTGTCCACGCTGTTCCCCATGTGTCCCGCTATGTCCCCCGCTGTGTCCCCGCTGTGTCCCCGAAGTGTCCCGATGTGTCCCGTTGTGTCCCGGCTGTCCACCGCTGTGTACCCGCTGTGTCCCGCTGTGTCCGCGATGTGTCCCGCTGTGTCCCCGCTCTCCCCTGCTGTGTCCCCGCTGTGTCCCGCTGTGTCCACGCTCTCCCCCACTGTGTCCTCACTGTGTCCCGCTGTGTCACCGCTGTGTCCCGCTGTGTCCCTGCTGTTTCCCCGCTGTGTCCCACTGTGTATCCCACTGTGTCCAGCTGTGGCCCTGCTGTGTCCCTTCTGTGTTCCCCCTGTATCCCGCTGTGTCCCACGCTGTGTCCCTGCTGTGCCCCGATGTGTCCCGCTGTGTCCCCTTGTGTCCCCGCTGTCCTCCGTTGTGTCCTCGCTGTGTATCCCGCTGTGTCCAGCTGTGTCCCTGCTGTGTCCCGCTGTGTTCCTCCTGTGTCCCGCTGTGTCCTCCGCTCTGTCCCCGCTGTGTCCTGCTGTGTCCACGCTGTGTCCCGCTGTATTCCACGCTGTGTCCCTGCTGTGTCCCCGCTTTTTCCCGGTGTGTATCCCGCTTTGGCCAGCCGTGTCCATGCTGTGTCCACGCTGTTCCCCATGTGTCCCGCTATGTCCCCCGCTGTGTCCCCGCTGTGTCCCCGAAGTGTCCCGATGTGTCCCGTTGTGTCCCGGCTGTCCACCGCTGTGTACCCGCTGTGTCCCGCTGTGTCCGCGATGTGTCCCGCTGTGTCCCCGCTCTCCCCTGCTGTGTCCCCGCTGTGTCCCGCTGTGTCCACGCTTTCCCCCACTGTGTCCTCACTGTGTCCCGCTGTGTCACCGCTGTGTCCCGCTGTGTCCCTGCTGTTTCCCCGCTGTGTCCCACTGTGTATCCCACTGTGTCCAGCTGTGGCCCTGCTGTGTCCCTTCTGTGTTCCCCCTGTATCCCGCTGTGTCCCACGCTGTGTCCCTGCTGTGCCCCGATGTGTCCGCGATGTGTCCCGCTGTGTCCCCGCTCTCCCCTGCTGTGTCCCCGCTGTGTCCCGCTGTGTCCACGCTCTCCCCCACTGTGTCCTCACTGTGTCCCGCTGTGTCACCGCTGTGTCCCGCTGTGTCCCTGCTGTTTCCCCGCTGTGTCCCACTGTGTATCCCACTGTGTCCAGCTGTGGCCCTGCTGTGTCCCTTCTGTGTTCCCCCTGTATCCCGCTGTGTCCCACGCTGTGTCCCTGCTGTGCCCCGATGTGTCCCGCTGTGTCCCCTTGTGTCCCCGCTGTCCTCCGTTGTGTCCCCCTGTGTCCCGCTGTGTCCACGATGTGTCCCCCGCTGTGTCCCGCTTTGTCCCCCGCTTTGCCCTGCTGTGTCCCCTGCTGTGTCCCGCTGTGTCCTCGCTGTGTCAGCCGCTGTGTCCCGCTGTGTCCCTGCTCTCCCCCGCTGTGCCCTCACTGTGTCCTGCTGTGTCCCCGCTGTGTCCCTCTGTGTCCCGCTGTGTCTCGCTGTGTCCTTGCTGTGTCCCCGCTGTGACCCGCTGTGTTTCCCGCTGTGTCCAGCTGTGTTCCCCATGTGTCCCGCTGTGTCCCCCGCTTTGTCCCACTGTGTCCCCGCTGTGTCCCGCTGTGTCCCGCTGTGTCCTTGCTGTGTACCCGCTGTGACCCGCTGTGTTTCCCGCTGTGTCCAGCTGTGTCCCCACTGTGTCCCGCTGTGTCCCCCGCTGTGTCCCGCTGTGTCCTCCGCTGTGTCCCGCTGTTTCCAGCTGTGTCCGCTACTGTGTCCTTGCTGTGTCCCCGCTCTGTCCCGCTGTGTCCCGCTGTGTCCTCGCTGTGTATCCCGCTGTGTCTAGCTGTGTCCCTGCTGTGTCCCGCTGTGTTCCTCCTGTGTCCCGCTGTGTCCTCCCCTCTTTCCCTGCTGTGTCCTGCTGTGTCCCCGCTCTGTCCCCGCTGTGTCCACGCTGTGTCCCGCTGTATTCCACGCTGTTTCCCGCTGTGTCCCTGCTGCTGTGTCCCCGCTTTTTCCCGCTGTGTATCCCGCTTTGTCCAGCCGTGTCCATGCTGTGTCCACGCTGTGTTCCCCATGTGTCCCGCTGTGTACCCGCTGTGTCCCCGATGTGTCCCGATGTGTCCCGTTTTGTCCCGGCTGTCCACCGCTGTGTACCCACTGTGTCCCGCTGTGTCCGCGATGTGTCCCGCTGTGTCCCCGCTCTCCCCTGCTGTGTCCCCGCTGTGTCCCGCTGTGTCCACGCTCTCCCCCACTGTGTCCTCACTGTGTCCCGCTGTGTCACCGCTGTGTCCCGCTGTGTCCCTGCTGTGTCCCCGCTGTGTCCCGCTGTGTATCCCACTGTGTCCAGCTGTGGCCCTGCTGTGTCCCCGCTCTTTTCCACCTGTATCCTGCTGTGTCCCACGCTGTGTCCCTGCTGTGTCCCCGATGTGTCCCGCTGTGTACCCTTGTGTTCCCGCTGTCCTCCGTTGTGTCCCCCTGTGTCCCACTGTGTCCTCGCTGTGTCCCCGCTGTGTGCCGCTGTGTATCCTGCTGTGTCCACCTGTGTCCCCGCTGTGTCCCGATGTGTTCCCCGCTGTGTCCCCCACTTTGTCCCCCGCTGTGTCCCCAGCTGTGTCCCCTCTGTGTCCTGCTGTGTCCCCGCTGTATCTCTCTGTGTCCCAGCTGTGTCCCCAAGGTGTCCTGCTGTGTCCCCGCTGTGTCCCGCTGTGTCCCCTGCTGTGTCCCGCTGTGTCCCGCTTTGTCCGCTGCTGTGTCCCCGCTGTGTCCCCGCCGTGTCCCGCCTTGTCCTCGCTGTGTCCTGCTTTGACCAAGCTGTGTCCTCCCTGTGTCCCCGATGTGTCCTGCTCTGTATCTCGCTGTGTCCCCCGCTGTGTCCCCACTCTGTCCCCGCTGTGTCCCCGCTGATTCCCCCTCTGTATACTGCTTGGTCCCCCGCTGTTTCCCCCACTATTTCCCCCACTATGTCACCTTTGTGTCCCACTTTGTCCCCGCTGTATCCCCCTTTGTCCCCGCTGTGTCCACTCTGTGTCCTGCTGTGTTCCCGCTGTGTCCCGCTGTGTCCTCTGCTGTGTCCCGCTGTGTCCCTGGCTGTGTCCCGCTGTGTACTGCTGTGTCCCGTTGTTTCCCGTGGTGTCCCGCTTTGTCCCCCGCTGTGTCCCCCTCTGAGTCCCCACTGTGTCCCCGCTGTGTCCCGCCTTGTCCTCGCTGTGTCAGCCACTGTGTCCCCCGCTGTATCACCCGCTCTGTCCCCGCTGTGTACCGCTGTGTAACGCTGTGTCCCCGCTGTCCCCCACTGTGTCCCGACTGTGTCCCGCTGTGTCCCTGCTCTCCCCCGCTGTGTCCCCGCTGTGTCACGCTGTGTCCCCGCTCTCCCCCGCTGTGTCCTCACTGTGTCGGGCTGTGTCACCGCTGTGTCCCGGTGTGTCCCCGCTGTGTCCCGCTGTGTCCTGCTGTGTCCCGCTCTGTCCCCGCTGTGTCCCCGCTGTGACACGCTGTGTATTCCGCTGTGTCCAGCTGTGTCCCGCTGTATCCCTGCTGTGTCCCGCTGTTTCCCGCTTTGGCCCCGCTGTGTCCCCGCTCTGTCCCCGCTCTGTCCCTGCTGTGTCCACGCTGTGTCCCACTGTGTCCCCCGCTGTGCCCCCCTCCGTGTCCTGCTCAGTCCTCGCTGTGTGCCCGCTGTGTCCCACTGTGTATCCCGCTGTGTCCAGATGTGTCCCTGCTGTGTCCCTCTGTGTTCCCCACTGTGTCCCCCACTGTGTCACCCGCTGTGTCCCCCGCTGTGTCCCAGTTGTGTCTGGCTGTGTGCCCGCTGTGTCCCCGCTGTGTCCTCGCTGTGTCCCGCGCAGTGTCCCGCTGTGTCCCCTCTGTGTCCACCGCTGTGTCACGCTGTGTCCTTGCTGTGTCCCTGTTGTGTTCCCGATGATTCCCCATCTGTATACCGCTGGGTCCCCCGCTGTTTCCCCCACTATGTCCCCCACTGTGTCCCCCACTATTTCACCGTTGTGTCCCGCTTTGTCCCCGCTGTATCCACCTGTGTCCCCGCTGTGTCCACTCTGTACCCTGCTGTGTCCCCGCTGTGTCCCGCTGTGTCCTCTGCTGTGTCCCGCTTTGTCCCCCGCTGTGTCCCGCTGTGTACCGCTGTGTCCCGTTGTTTCCCGTGGTGTCCCGCTTTGTCCCCCGCTGTGTCCCCCTCTGAGTCCCCACTGTGTCCCCGCTGTGTCCCGCCTTGTCCTCGCTGTGCCAGCCACTGTGTCCCGCTGTGTCCCCCGCTGTGTCGCCCGCTGTGTCCCCGCTGTGTACCGCTGTGTCCCGCTGTGTCCCGCTCTGTCCCCCGCTCTGTCCCTCTGTGTCACGCTGTGTCCCCGCTGTCCCCCACTGTGTCCCGACTGTGTCCCGCTGTGTCCCTTCTCTCCCCCGCTGTGTCCCCGCTGTGTTACGCTGTGTCCTCGCTCTCCCCCGCTGTGTCCTCACTGTGTCTCGCTGTGTCACCGCTGTGTCCCGGTGTGTCCCCGCTGTGTCCTGCTGTGTCCTGCTGTGACCTGCTGTGTATTCCGCTGTGTCCAGCTGTGTCCCGCTGTATCCCTGCTGTGTCCCGCTGTGTCCCGCTGTGTCCCCGCTGTGTCCCCGCTGTGTCCTCGCTGTGTCCCGCGCTGTGTCCCGCTGTGTCCCCCGCTGTGTCCCCCGCTGTGTCCCGCTGTGTCCTCGCTGTGTGCCCGCTGTGTCCCGCTGTGTATCCCCCTATGTCCAGCTGTGTCCCTGCTGTGTCCCGCTGTGTTCCCCACTGTGTCCCCCACTGTGTCCCTCGCTGTGTCCCCCGCTGTTTCTCCGTTGTGTCCGGCTGTGTCTCCGCTGTGTCCCCGCTGTGTCCTCGCTGTGTCCCGCACACTGTGTCCCTCTGTGTATCCCGCTGTGTCCAGCTGTGTCCCTGCTGTGTCCCACTGTGTCCCCGCTGTGTCCCCGCTGTGTCCCGCTGTATCCTGTTGTTTCCCTCTGTTTCCCTCTTTGTCCTCGCTGTGTCCCTGATGTGTCCTGCTGTGTATCCCGATGTGTCCAACTGTGTCCCCGCTGTTTCCCCGCTGTGTCCCGCTGTGTTCCCCACTATTTCCCTCGCTGTGTCCCCCGCTGTGTCCCCGCTTTGTCCCGCTGTGTACCCGCTGTGTCCCCGCTGTGTCCCGCTGTGTCCCCCGCTGTGACCCCGCTGTATCGCGGATGTGTTCCGCTGTGTCCCGTTGTGTCCACGCTGTCCCCTGCTGTGTCCCCGCTGTGTCCCCCTGTGTCCCCGCTGTCCGCGGCTGTGTCCCGCTGTAACCTGCTGTGTCACGCTGTGTCACGCTGTGTCCCCGCTGTTCCCCACTGTGTCTTCACTGTGTCCCGCTGTGTCCCTGCTCTCCCCTGCTGTGTCCCCGCTGTGTCACGCTGTGTCCCCGCTCTCCCCCGCTGTGTCCTCACTGTGTGCCGCTGTGTCACCGCTGTGTCACGCTGTGTCCCTGCTGTGTCCCGCTGTGTCCCGCTGTGTCCCGCTGTGTCCCTGCTGTGTCCCCGCTGTGTCCCGCTGTGTATCCCGCTGTGTCTAGCTGTGGCCCAGCTGTGTCCCCGCTGTGTTCCCTCTGTGTCCCGCTGTGTCCCACGCTGTGTCCCTGCTGTGTCCCCGATGTGTCCCGCTGTGTACCCTTGTGTCCCAGCTCTCCTCTGCTGTGTCCCTGCTGTGTCCCGCTGTGTCCGCGATGTGTCCTGCTGTGTAACGCTGTGTACTCTCTGTGTCCCCCGCTGTGCCCCGCTGTGTCCCCAGCTTTGCCCTGCTGTGTCCCCTGCTGTGTCCCGCTGTGTCCTTGCTGTGTCAGCCGCTGTGTCCCGCTGTGTCCCCGCTCTCCCTGGCTGTGCCCTCACTGTGTACCGCTGTGTCCCCGCTGTGTCCCACTGTGTCCCGCTGTGTCCCGCTGTGTCCTCGCTGTGTCCCCGCTGTGACACGCTGTGTTTTCCGCTGTGTCCAGCAGTGTCCCGCTGTATCCCCGCTGTGTTCAGCTTTGGCCCCCTGTGTCCCCGCTGTGTCCCCGCTGTGTCCTCTCTTTGTCCCGCGCTGTGTTCCGCTGTGTCCCCCGCTGTGTCCCCCGCTGTGTCCCGCTGTGTCCTCGCTGTGTCCCCGCTGTGTGCCGCTGTGTATCCTGCTGTGTCCAGCTGTGTCCCCGCTGTGTCCCGATGTGTTCCCCACTGTGTCCCCCACTGTGTCCCCGAATGTGTCCCCCGCTGTGTCCCCTCTGTGTCTCGCTGTGTCCCCGCTGTATCCCGCTGTGTCCCAACTGTGTCCCCAAGGTGTCCTGCTGTGTGCCCGCTGTGTCCCGCTGTGTTCTCTGCTGTGTACCGATGTGTCCCCCGCTGTGTCCCGCTGCGTCCCGCTGTGTCCGCTGCTGTGTCTCCGCTGAGTCCTCGCTGTGTCCTGCTGTGTCCCGTTGTGTCCCGCTGTGTCCTGCTTTGGCCTCGCTGTGTCCCCGCTGACTCCCCCTCTGTATACCGCTGTGTCCCCCGCTGTGTCCCCAACTATGTCCCCCACTGTGTCCCCCACTATGTCCCCGTTGTGGCCCGCTGAGTCCCCGCTGTATCCCCCTTTGTCCCCGCTGTGTCCACTCTGTGTCCTGCTGTGTCTCCGCTGTGTCTCGCTGTGTCCTCTGCTGTGTCCAGCTGTGTCCCCCGCTGTGTCCCGTTGTGTCCCGCTGTGTCCCGCTGTTTCCCGTGTCATCCCGCTTTGTCCCCCGCTGTGTCCCCCTCTGAGTCCCCACTGTGTTCCCGCTGTGTCCCGCCTTGTCCTCACTGTGTCAGCCACTGTGTCCCGCTCTGTCCCCCGCTGTTTCCCCCGCTGTGTCCCCGCTGTGTAACGCTGTGTCCCGCTGTGTCCCCAGCTCTGTCCTGCGGTGTCATGCTGTGTCCCCGCTGTTCCCCACTGTGTCCTCACTGTGTCCCGCTGTGTCCCTGCTCTCCGCTGCTGTGTCCCCGCTGTGTCACGCTGTGTCCCCGCTCTCCCCCGCTGTGTCCTCATTGTGTCCCGCTGTGTCACCGCTGTGTCCCGGTGTGTCCCCGCTGTGTCCCGCTGTGTCCCGCTGTGTCCCCCCTGTGTCCCCGCTGTGACCCGCTGTGTCCCCGCTGTGACCTGCTGTGTATTCCGCTGTGTCCAGCTGTGTCCCGCTGTATCCACGCTGTGTCCCACTGTGGCCCGCTCTAGCCCCGCTGTGTCCCTGCTGTGTCCTCGCTGTGTCCCACGCTGTGTCCCGCTGTGTCCCCAGCCGTGTCCCCCGCAGTGTCCCGCTATGTCTTGCTGTGTACCCGCTGTGTCCCCGTTGTGTCCCGCTGTGTCCACGCTGTGTCCCCTGTGTCCCTGCTGTGTCCCGATGTGTCCCGCTGTGTCCCACTGTGTCCTCGCTGTGTCCCCGCTGTGTCCCGCCGTGTATCCCGCTGTGTCAAGCTGTGTCCCGCTTTGTCTCCTATGTCCCCGCTGTGTCATGCTGTGTCCCGATGTGTCCCGCTGTGTCCCGCTGTGTCCTCGCTGTGTCCCTGCTGCGTCCCGCCGTGTATTCCGCTGTGTCAAGCTATGTCACCTGATGTGTCCCGCTGTCCTGCTGTGTCCCACGCTGTGTCCCGCTGTGTCCTCTCTGTGTCCCCAGCTGTGTCCCGCTCTGTCCCCCGCTGTGTCCCCTGCTGTGTCTCGCTGTGTCCCCGCTGTGTCCTGCTGTGTCCCCCTCTGTGTCCCGCTGTGTCCCCGCTGTGTCCCCGGCTCTGTCCCCCGCTGGATCCCGCTGTCTCCTCCACTGTGTCCCGCTGTGTCTGCTCTGTGTCCCCGCTGTCCCCAACTGTGTCCCCCACTGTGTCCCCCGCTGTGTCCCCCTGAGTCCCCCGCTGTGTCCCGCTGTGTCCCCGCTGTATCCACGCTGTCCCCCCGTGTCCCCTGCATGTGTCCCCCGCTGTGTCATGCTGTCTCCCGCTGTGTCCCCCGCTGTGTCCCGATAAGTCCCCGCTGTGTCCTGCTGTGTCCCAGCTGGTTCCCCGCTGGGTCCCCCTCTGTGTCCCGATGTGTCACCGCTGTGTCCTCCACTGTGTCTTGCTGTGTCCCCCGCTGTGTCCCGCTGTGCCCCCGCTTTGTCCCGCTGTGTGCCGATGTGTCTCGCTGTGTCCCCCACTGTGTCCCGATGTGTCCCCGCTGTGTCCTTCTGTGTACAAGCTGTGTCCCCGCTGTGTCCCCCGCTTTGTCCCCATTGTGTCCCCTCTGTATCATGCTGTGTCTTGCTGTATCCCGCCGTGTCCTCTCTGTGTCCCCCGCTGTTTCCTGCTGTGTCCCCCGCTGTGTCCCCGGCGCTGTCCCCCGCTGGATCCCGCTGTGTCCTCCACTGTGTCCCGCTGTGTCCCTCGCTGTGTCCCGCTGTGTCCCGCTGTGTCCCGCTGTGTCCCCTGTGTCCCCGCTATGTCCCTCTGTGTCCCGATGTGTCCCGCTATGTCCTCGCTATGTCCCCGCTGTGTCCCCGCTGTGTCCCGCCGTGTATCCCGCTGTGTCAAGCTGTGTCCCCCGATGTGTCCCGCTGTGTTGCGCTGTATCCCGCTGTGTCCGCCGCAGTGTCCCGATGTGTCCCCGCTGTGTCTGAGCTGTGTCCCCGCGGTGTTCCCGCTGTGTCCCGATCAGTCCCCGCTGTGTCCACCGCTGGGTCCCGCTGCGTCACCTCTGTGTCCCCTGCTCTGTCCCCCGCTTGTTCCCGCCGTGTCCTCCACTGTGTCCCCCTGTGTCCCATGCTGGGTCCCGCTGTGTCCCCAGCTGTGTCCCCCGCTGTGTCCCGCTCTGTCCCCCGCAGTGTCCCCCGCGGTGTCCCGCTGTGTCCCCGGCAGTGTCCACCGCTGCGTCCTGCTGTGTCCCCAGCGGTGTCCCCGCTGTATCCCGCTGTGTCCCGTTGTGTCTGGCTGTGTCCCGCTGTGTCCTCGCTGTGTCCCCCACTGTGTCCCCATTGTGTCCCCGCTGTATCCCGCTGTTTTCCGCTGTGTTCACACTGTGGCCTGCGCTGTGTCCCCGCTGTTTCCCACTGTGTCATGCTGAGTTACGCTGTGTCCTCGCAGTGTCCCGCTGTGACCCTCTGTGTCCACGCTGTGTCCGTGCTGTGTCCCGCTGTGTCCGCCGGTGTCCCCGCTGTGTCCCACTCTGTGTTCCACTGTGTCCCCCGATGTGTCTCGCAGTGTACCGCTTTGTCCCACTCTGTCCCCCTCTGTGTCCCCCGCTGTGTCCCGCTGTATCCCCTGCTGTGTCTCGAAGTGTCCCGCTGTGTCCTCGCTGTGTCGCCCCCTGTGACCCGCTGTGTCCCCCGCTGTGTCCTCCGCTGTGTCCCGCTGTGTCCTGCTGTGTCTCGCTATGTTCCCTATGTCCCCGCTGTGTCCCGCTGTGTCCCAATGTGTCCCGCTGTGTCCTCGCTGTGTCCCTGCTGTGTCCCGCAGGGTATCCCGCTTTGTCAAGCTATGTCACGCGATGTGTCCCGCTGTGTCCCGCTGTGTCCCTCGCTGTGTCCCGCTGTGTCCCTGCTGTGTCCCTGCTGTGTCCCGCTGTGTCCCGCTGTGTCCTTTTTGTGTCCCCCGCTGTGTCCCGCTGTGTCCCTGCTTTGTCCCGCTGTGTCCCAAGCTGTGTCCCGCTGAGTCCCCCACTGTGTCCCGCTGTGTCCCGCTGTGTCCGCGCTGTGTCCCCGCTGTCCCCCCCTGTGTTCCCCTCTGTGTCCCCCGCTGTGTCCCGTTGAGTCCCCCGCTGTGTCCCGCTGTGTCCCCGCTGAATCCACGCTGTCCCCACCCCGTGTCCCCCGCTGTGTCCCCCGCTGTCACCGGCTGTGTCCCCCGCTGTGTCCAGCTGTGTCCCGCTGTGTCCCGTAGGGAGCCGAGGCGAGACTCCGCCCACTCCCTTGCAGCTTTGAGGTAACCACCCCAGATGGTGCTTGGCGGGACCCCTGGGCTGTGCGTGTGCACGAGCCAGGTAGAGCCCCCAGCCAATCCCATGACACCTGGTGACGGTGAAAGGCAGGCGACCAACAATAGAAAGACCCGCGTTCCGATTCTCCTATATAAGCGGCTGTGTTTCGGGTGCATGCTCTCTCGCGCCCAAGCTCTCCTACAACTAAAAGGCTCTCCAATAAAGCGTGATCTGAGAAGACTCCTGGTGTGGTGGTCGTTTTTCCTCGCTGGTCGAGTAGACGGTCACTACAACTGGTGCTGAAACCCGGGAACGAACCTGGGACGGGACCCGCGCGAGAGGCCGAATTGGAGCCAGAACTCAACACGCGGAGAGGAGACGTCGGTAAATATCCCCCGGTATGCTGTTCACTGTAGATTTAGATATTTATTGGTTGCTTGCATTGCTTCTTCCTTTGTGGCTTGTCTTTTTGATGGTGCGCACTTGCCTCGAGGAGGAAGGGTTTGATTTAATCCAGGAAGGATGCAAAGTACTAATGCGGCATCAGGATAGTCTATCAGAGTCAGCATACAGTAAGGGGGAGGAAAATAGGCCTAAAAGAAAAAGGGAAAAAAGACAAAAGGATCCTAAAGAATTAAAGCAAGAGGGGCTGCAGCCCTCACAAAAGGAGAAGGGTTTCAGAGAGGAGGGGATCTCAAGGAGACCCCCGTGCCCTTCTTTAAAAGCAAACCGGTTCTCAGCCCTACATGTGGAAGGGCGGGACCAAGAATATAGTAATCTTGTGAGTGACTCAGAGGAAGAAATGTTAGAGGAGGAGGGAGAACAGCTCGATCCAGCTGATAGTGAAGACTTAGAAGAGGCTGCGGCGGAGCACGTGGCAGACAGATATGGAGGGTGGAGCCCCCTAGGGGTGGGAGTACCGCAGCAGCCAGGGAGAGGAAACGGAGCTGCCCCTCACCCGTCGGCCCCCCCGCCGTGCCCGCCGGCAGGGAAGAGTCACTTTATAAAAGAAAAAACCTGGTCGCGATTAGCAGCCGCTTTCCCAGTCTTTGAGAATCCCATTACTGCTGAAAGAAATTTTGAGCCGGTTTCCTACTCCCAGTTAAAAGATTTAGTTGAGGCAGTCAGGACTTATGGAGTGACGGCCAATTATACCACTGCCTTGCTTCGAAGGCTAACTATTAATGCTATGACACCTATGGATTGGTTTGAAGTGGCCCGTACTTGCCTTAATCACGGGCAGTTCCTTGATTTTTGGTCAATTGTACAAGACAAGGCTCAAGCCCAATACAGACAAAATGTCCATGACGGGCACCCGGACTGGACCGTAGACATGCTTCTCGGGCAGGGAATCTACTTGGTAGACCAGACAGGATATCCCTTTGAAGTATACCACCAGGTAAACGAGGTTTTTTACAGGTCCTGGCGAGCCCTCCCAAACAAGGGAGAGGTGGCTGGCAATCTAACAAAAATCATGCAGGCCCCTAATGAGCCATTTTCTGATTTTGTTGCCCGTATGCTAGAGACAGCCGAGCGGGTGTTAGGAAATCTGGAAACAGCCATGCCATTTGTACAACAAATCATTTTTGAACAAAGCACCAAGGAATGTCAGAGGGCAATTACCCCAGTAAGAACCCAAAGCCTAGAAGCTTGGTTAAAAGCCTGCAGAGAAGTAGGTGGCCCCCTGACCAATGCGGGGCTGGCAGCTGCTGTCTTGTCGGCTGCCGGGGCCGCAAAAGATAGTAAAGGAAAAGGGTGTTTCCGGTGTGGTCAGTTGGGACATTTTAGACAGCAATGCCCACAAAATGGTGGTCCTGTACAAAATATACCCAGGCCGCCAAGGACTCCAGGAGTGTGTCCTCGTTGTAAAAAGGGAAAGCATTGGGTCAACGAATGCAGGTCAGTTAGAGACATCAATGGACATTTTATCCCCCAAATTACTCCAAACACTAATTCGGAACAGGAGCCAAAAAACGGAGAGAAGGGCCCTCGTCCCCAGGGCCCGAAAGTTTATGGGGCATTTCAGACTCTGGCTCCCAGACAGCACCCGCAACAACTCTCCAGCCAAGAAGAGCAACCTCAGGCTCCGCAGGGTTGGACCTCTGTGCCACCTCCGGACGGGTATTAACACAGCAGATGGGAGTCCAGATTGTGGAGACAGACATGACAGGACCCCTAGATGAAGGCACTGTAGGAATAGTTTTAGGACGCTCCTCCTCCACAATGAGAGGATTAATAATTTTCCCAGGAGTGATTGACCCTGACTATACGGGGACTATCAAGGTCCTCTGTCATGTCCCCCATGGAGTGGTGTCCATTTCTCCCGGGGATAGAATTGCACAGCTTCTGCTTTTGCCTTCTCTTCATGGCAACTTCCCTGCTAAGGAGATAGAGAGAGGAGATAAAGGGCTAGGCTCCACTGGAGTCGACCTTACATGCCTGTCCATAACTTTAGACCAAAGACCCATGCTAACTCTCCAAGTGGAAGGGAGAAGATTTGAGGGATTGGTGGATACAGGGGCAGATCGAAGCATCATCCAAAGAGGGGAGTGGCCAAAGCAATGGCCAACTCAGAAATCCTCCCAGACCTTACAAGGGCTGGGCTATGCCGATGCCCCACAGTTAAGTGCAAAAGAATTGACTTGGAGAACAGACGAAGGCCAGGTTGGAAAAATGCAGCCATTTGTGGTAGACGTCCCTGTCAATCTTTGGGGAAGAGATGTGCAGCAACAGCTAAAGCTAACTTTAACTAATGATTATTCTGAGGCCAGTCAGAATATGATGAAACAGCAAGGATTTGTGCCAGCCTTGGGGCTTGGTCGGCGTCTCCAAGGACGCAAGGAGCCGATAGAGCCACTTCCTAAACAGGACAGGAAGGGTTTGGGTTTTTCTTAGGGGCCTCTGAAAACAAAGCTTCCACTGAAGGTGTGGTACCCATACCTTGGTTAACGCAAAAGGCGGTGTGGGTTCCTCAGTGGCCCCTCTCTCGAGAAAAATTGGAAGCGGCTCAAACTCTTGTCCAGGAACAGCTGCAGCTGGGGCATGTTGAGCCTTCAGTGTCATCTTGGAATACTCCAATTTTTGTGATCAAAAAGGCCTCCGGAAAATGGAGATTATTACATGACCTTAGAGCAGTAAATGCCCAGATGCAAATTATGGGACCCATCCAAAGGGGACTTCCACTGCTCTCTGCTTTACCTAGAGAGTGGCCTATTTTGGCTTTAGACATTAAGGATTGTTTTTTTTCCATACCTCTTTATGAAAAGGATAGGGAGCGCTTTGCCTTTACTTTGCCCTCGGTTAATCATGAAACCCCGGATGCTCGCTATCAGTGGAAAGTTCTCCCCCAAGGGATGGCTAATAGCCCAACAATTTGTCAATTGTTCGTGGGGGCTGCATTAACCCCTGTTAGGGAAAGATTTCCAAAAGTACGGATTGTCCATTATATGGATGATATCTTGTTGGCTGCTCCCTCGGTAGAGACTCTTCATAAGGTGTTTGGGCAGGTAACGGAGACCTTAGCTAATAAAGGATTAATTATTGCCCCTGAGAAGGTTCAGCAGACTAGTGTTGTTCAATTTCTGGGAACCATTGTTTCTTCTACTGAGATTAAACCACAAAAACTTTCCATTCGAACTGGTCATCTTAAAACACTTAATGATTTTCAGCAATTGGCAGGAGATATTAATTGGATAAGGGGGTTTCTTAATCTCCCTGGGTCAGAGTTGTTACCTTTATTTGCTATTTTGGAGGGCGACCCTGAAGTCACCTCCTCTAGATCCCTGACACCTTTAGCACTAAATTCCCTACAAAAGGTTGAGGCAGCTTTGTCTAGGGCTCAACTTTCACGGGTTGATTTAAAATTACCTATTGATTTATGTATATTAAAAACAAAAAATTATCCCACGGGAGTTCTTTGGCAAAATGGCCCCTTATTATGGCTCCACGGCAATTCTGTGGGAGCAAAAACTGTTCAATATTTTCCTGAATTAGTGGCTAAACAGGCAATTTTGGGTATAAAGTATTGTTTGATGCACTTTGCAAAAATTCCAGATAAATTAATTATTCCATACACCCGTGAGCAAGTTGAAATTTTAGCAGCCACAATGGATATGTGGGCAATCCTTGTTTGTTCATTTCCAAATGTAATTGATAATCATTATCCTAAGCATCCTCTGCTTGCCATAGTTAACAAAAATTTAGTGTATTTTCCTGTTGTCACTTCAAAGGAGCCCTTGGCTGATGCTCTAACCATCTTTACGGATGGATCAAAATCTGGACAAGGTGCCTTTTTTGTTCAAGGACACAAACAGCCGGTAGTCTTTAATTTTCGGCCGAATGTCCCACAGGCTGTTGAATGTTTAATTGTGCTTGAAGTTTTTAAAAGATTTGATCAACCTTTTAACTTATTTTCTGATTCATTATATGTTGTAAATGCCGTTGCTTCTCTTGAAGTTGCTGCTTCAGTTAAGCAGGCCAGTACAATTTCTAATGTTTTGTTACAGATTCAATCCCTTATCTTAAACAGAAAACATCCTTTTTATATTGGACATATTCGTGCCCACTCTATGTTGCCGGGCCCGATGGCAAAGTGTAATGATTTGGTGGACCAGGCAACTCGGGCTATGGCTCTGGTCGCTGCTGATCCTGTAGAATTGGCAAAAAACTTTCATAGATTGTATCATGTACCTGCTAATACCCTTAGGAAAAGATATAATTTGTCCAGGCATGTGGCAAGAGATATTGTTAAAGCCTGTAAATCTTATGTTACCTTTCTTCATCCTCCCCATGTGGGGGTAAACCCCAGGGGGTTGAGAACAAACGCCCTATGGCAAATGGATGTTACTCATCTGACGGAATTTGGTAAGTTGAAATATTTACATGTGTCTGTGGACACCTTTTCTGGTGTCATTCATGCCACACCTCTGGCAGGAGAAAAGGTGTCTCACGTCAGAATACACTGCTTAGAAGCTTGGGCAGCTTGGGGAAAGCCCCTTAGACTTAAGACAGATAATGGCCCTGCTTATACTTCCCATGGTTTTCGCGCCTTTTGCGCACAAATGCAGGTTGCCCACACCACTGGATTGCCCTACAATCCTCAAGGACAAGGTATAGTGGAAAGAGCTAATAGAAGCATAAAAGAAATGCTTCAAAAACAAAAAGGGGGAGTTGCTGAGTCCGCGTCCCCCAGGGAAAGACTTTCTCTTGTGCTCTTTACCCTTAATTTTTTAATTCTAAATGACAACGATCAGTCTGCCGCAGATCGGCATATGACAAGAGACCCATGGTTATGTGGAAGGATGTTATTAATAATAAATGGTATGGACCGGATCCGGTAATAACGAGATCCAGGGGAGCTGTTTGTGTTTTTCCACAGAGTCAAGAAGTACCTCACTGGGTGCCAATGAGACTGACCAGGCCGGTGGAGACTGCAACAGAACCCCCTCTTGAAGATGCAGCTGATCTTCCTGCTGTTAGCAACAGTGCTAATAGCAATCCCTGTGATAGCTAAACCGATGATGCTGTGGGCTGTTACAATTTACTGACTGGATTGCCTCTGCGGTGTCCTTTTTCAAAGAGCGGGCGGGAGTCAGAATGTTTTTAGCCTGCTGCTTGGGAGGATGCGTGGTCTGCCTATGGTTGGTCTGTCGCCTTCGAGCCCAAACCAGAAGGGACAAGGTTGTTATCTTGCAAGCATTAGCCGCTTTGGAGAGTGGATCCTCACCCCAGATTTGGCTGTCGGCCCTAAGAGGCAGTTAAGCCTTACCATTCTGCATAGCCTTAGCACCCCGAGGGATCAGGGGATCCCATTGCACCGGGACAGGTATGCAATTTGCAATTTGGGACAGGGTGCAAGGCAAGTGCACTGCACTTGAGGAGATGGTTCTCATCTCCTCAAGAAGAGCATGCTGGGTTGCAAGTGGGTTGATGCCCAAGATCCCACCTCTGCAAAAAAGGCATCGGACGGGCCTGGTCATCACTGGGGAAGGCGCCACTCAGGCGAAGACCAGTGCAAGGTCCTCTCATTAATGTCTTAGACAGAGGCCCAACCTCTACTCTTACCTGTTGCCATAAAACAAAGAAGGGGGAACTGTAGGGAGCCGAGGCGAGACTCCGCCCACTCCCTTGCAGCTTTGAGGTAACCACCCCAGACGGTGCTTGGCGGGACCCCTGGGCTGTGCGCGTGCACGAGCCAGGTAGAGCCCCCAGCCAATCCCATGACACCTGGTGACGGTGAAAGGCAGGCGACCAACAATAGAAAGACCCGCGTTCCGATTCTCCTATATAAGCGGCTGTGTTTCGGGTGCATGCTCTCTCGCGCCCAAGCTCTCCTACAACTAAAAGGCTCTCCAATAAAGCGTGATCTGAGAAGACTCCTGGTGTGGTGGTCGTTTTTCCTCGCTGGTCGATTAGATGGTCACTACAGTGTCCCCCGCTGTGTCCCCATAAGTCCCCGCTGTGTCCTGCTGTGTCCCAGCTTTGTCCCCGCTCTGTCCCCCGCTGTGTCCCGTTGTGTCCCCGCTCTGTCCTCCGCTGTGTCTTGCTGTGTACCCCGCTGTGTCCCGCTGTGCCCCTGCTTTGTCCCGCTGTGTGCTGATGTGTCTCGCTGTGTCCCCCGCTGTGTCCCGATGTGTCCCCGCTGTGTCCTTCTGTGTCCAAGCTGTGTCCCCGCTGTGTCCCCCGCTGTGTCCCAATGTGTCCACTCTGTGTCCCCCGCTGTGTCCCGCTGTGTCCCCGCTGTGTCCCGTGCTCTGTCCCCCGCTGGTTCCCGCTGTATCTTCCGCTGTGTCCCGCTGTGTCCCACGCTGTGTCCTGCTGTGTCCCCTCTGTGTCCCCCACTGTGTCCCGCTGGGTCCCCGCTGTGTCCCGCTGTGTCCCACGCTGTGTCCCGCTGTGTCCCCCGCTCTGTCACCACTGTGTCCCCCTGTGTTCCGCTGTGTCCTCGCTGTGTCCCGCTGTGTCCCGCTGTGTATCTCGCTGTGTCCCCCACTGTGTTCCGCTGTGTTCCGCTGTGTCCTGTGGTGTCTTGCTTTTTCCCCCGCAATGTCCCCGGCTGAGTCCCCGCTGTGTGCCTGCTGTGTCCCGCTGTGTCCTCCCTGTGTCCCCCGATGTGTCCCCCGCTCTGTCTCTCAGTGTACCCCGCTGTGTCCCGCTGTGTCCCGCTGTGTCGTCCACTGTGTCCCGCTGTGTCCTCGCTGTGTCCCTGCTGTGTCCCCCCTGTGTCCCGCTGTGTCCTCGCTGTTTCCCCCGTTGTGTCCCGCTGTGTCCCCCGCTGTGTCCCCGCGGTGTCCCGCTGTGTCCTCACTGTGTCCGGCTGTGTCCCATTGTGTTCTCGCTGTGTCCCCCGCTGTGTCCCGCTGTGTCCTCGCTGTGTTCCCCGCTGTGTCCAGCTGAGTCCCCGCTGTGTCCCGCTGTGTTCCCCACTCTGTCCCCGCTGTGTTCCTCTGTGTTCCCCGCTGAGTCCTGCTGTGTCCCCCTGTGTCCTCCGCTGTGTCCCACTGTGTCCCCGCAGTTTCCCCACTGTGTCCCGCTGTGTTCCGCTGTGTCCCGTGGTGTCCTGCTTTGTCCCCCGCTGTGTCCCCCGCTGATTCCCTGCTGTGTCCCACTGTGTCCCCCGCTGTGTCCCCCGCTCTGTCCCCGCTCTTTCCCCCCCTGTGTCCACGATGTGTCCCGCTGTGTCCCCCTATGTGTCTCGCTGTGTCCCCAGCACTGTCCCTAGCTGTGTCACTCTGTGTCCCCCGTGGTGTCCCGCTGTTTCCTGCTGTGTCCTCGCTTTGTCCCTCGCTGTGTTCTGCTGTGTCCCCAGCGCTGTGCCCAGCTGTGTCACGCTGTGTCCCCTGCTGTGTTCCCCGCTGTGTCCCGCTGTGTCCCCGCTGTCCCCCGCTGTCCCCCGCTGTGTCCCCGCTGTGTGCTGCTGTGTCCCCACTGTGTCCCCTGCTCTGTCCCCCGCTGTGTCCCCGATGTGTCCCCTGCTGTGTCTCTCACTGTGTCCCGCTGTGTCCCTGCTGTGTCCCACTGTGTCCCGCTTTGTCCCTGCTGTGTCACCCCTGTGTCCCGCTGTGGCCCCGCTGTGTCCCGCTTTGTACCCGCTGTGTCCTGTTGTGTCCCGCGCTGTCTCCCCGTTTTGTCCCGCTGTGTTCCCGCGCTGTCCCCTGCTGTGTCCCCGATGTGTCCCCAGCTATGTCCCGATTTGTCCCTGCTGTGTCCCATGCTATGTACCCGCTGTGTCCCCGCTCTGTCCCCCTGTGTCCCCCGCTGTGTCACGCTGTTTCCCAATGTCCCCCGCTGTGTCCCCGCTGTTTCCCACTGTGTCCCTGCTGTCCCCCGCTATGTCCACCTGTGTCCCCCGCTGTGTCCCCCTGTTTTCCCAATGTCCCCAGCTGTGTCGCCGCTGTGTCCCCCTGTGAAGCTGCTGTTTCCCCGCTGTGTAACGCTGTGTCCCCCGCTGTGTCCCCCACTGTGTCCCATGCTGTGTCCCACTGTGTCCCCACTGTCCCCCGCTGTATCCCGCTGTGTCCCCGTTGTCCCCCGGTGTGTCACCCCTGTCCCCCGCTGTGTCCCGCTGTGTCCCTTGTTGTGTCTCGCTATGTCCCGCTTTGTCCTTCTGTGTCCCTCTGTGTCCTCGCTGAGTCCCCGATGTGTCCCACTGTCTATCCCACTGTGTCCCACTGTGTCCCCGCTGTGTCCCGCTGTGATCCCCACTGATTCCCCACCCTGTGTCCCCCGCAGTGTCCCAGCTGTGTCTCACTGTGTGCCCCGTGGTGTCCCCGCTGTGTCCCCGATGTGTCCCCGCTGTGTCCCAGATGTGTCCTGCTGTGTCCCGCTGTGTCCTCGCTCTGTCCCCAGCTGTGTCCCGCTGTGTTCCCCACTTTGTCCCTGCTGTGTCCCCGCTGTGTCCCGCTGTGTCCCCCGATGTGTCCCGCTGCGTCCCCGCTGTGTCCCCCGCTGGGTCTCGCTGTGTCCCCAGCTCTGTCCCGCTGTGTCCCAAGCTGTGTCCAGCTGTGTGCCGCTGTGTCCCCCCGTGTCCCCCGGTGTGTCCCGATTTGTCCCAGCTGTGTCCTGCTGTGTCCCAGCTGTGTCCCCGCTGTGTTCCACGCTGTGTCTCACTGTGTCCACCCCTGTGTCCCCGGCTCTGTCCCCTGCTGGATCCAGCTGTGTCCTCCATTGTGTCCTGCTCTGTCCCATGCTGTGTCCCGCTGTGTCCACTCTGTGTCCCTAGCTGGATCCTACTGGGTCCCTGCTGTGTCCTGCTGTGTCCCAAGCTGTGTCACGCTGATTCCCCCGCTGTGTCCCGCTGTGTCGCGCTCTGTCCCCGCTGTGTAACCGCTGTTCCCCCCTGTGTCCCCCGCTGTGTCCCCCGCTGTGTCCCGTTGTGTCCCCCGCTGTGTTCTGCTGAGTCCCCGCTGTGTCCCCGCTGTGTCCCTCTGTGTCCCGCTGTGTCCCGCTGTGTCCCCTGTGTCCCTGCTGTGTCCCGATGTGTCCCGATGTGTCCCGCTGTGTCCCGATGTGTCCCGCTGTGTACCGCTGTGTCCCACGTTGTGTCCTGCTGTATCCCCTGCTGTGTCCCGCTGTGTCCCGCTCTTTCCCCGCTGTGTCCGCCGCTGTGTCCCCGCTGTGTCACACTGTGTCTCGTTTTGTCCCACTGTGTCCTTGCTGTTTCCACCGCAGTGTCCCGCTGTGTCCCGCTGTGTCACCGCTGTGTCCCTGCTGTGTCCCGTTGTGTCCGGCTATGTGCCCGCTGTGCACCGCTGTGTCCCCCGCTGTGTCCCGCTGTGTCCCCTCGGTGTCCCTCTGTGTTCCCGCTGTGTCCCCGATGTGTCCCCCATGTGTCCCTCTGTGTCCCACTGTGTCCTGCTGTGTCCCATGTGTCCCCGCTGTGTCCCGGTGTGTCCCCGATGTGTCCCAATGTGTCCCTTTGTGTACTCGCTGTGTCCCCGTCTGTGTCCCGCTGTGTCCCCCGCTGTGCTCTGCTGTGTCTACCGCTGTGTCCCGCTGTGTCCTCCTTGTGTCTGCCGCTGTGTCCCCGCTCTCCCCCGCTGTGCTCTCACTGTGTCCCAGTGTGTCCGTGCTGTGTCCCCGCTGTGACCTGCTGTGTACCGCTGTGTCACAATGTGTCCCCAGTGTCCCCGCTGTGTCCCACTGTGTCCCGATGTGTCCCGCTGTGTCCTCGCTGTGTCCCCGCTGTGTCCTGCCGTGTATCCCGCTGTGTCAAGCTGTGTCCCCCGATGTTTCCCGCTGTGTTCACCTGGGTCCCCCGCTGTGTCCCGCTGTGTCTCGCTGTGTCCCGATGTGACCCCGCTGTGTCCTGCTGTGTCCCAGCTGTATCCCCGCTGTGTCCCACGCTGTGTCCCTCTGTGTCCCGCTGTGTCCCCCACTGTGTCCCGCTTCGTCCCCGCTGTGTCCACCGTTGTGTCCCCTCTGTGTTCCACTGTGTCCCGCTTTGTCCCGCTCTGTCCCCGCTGTGTCCCCGCAGTGTCCCGCTGTGTCACCCCCTGTATCCCCCGCTGTGTCCCGCTTTGTCCCGCTGTGTCCCGCTTTGTCCCCTGTGTCCCCCCTGTGTCCCGCTGTGTTCCGATGTGTCCCGCTGTGTCCCGCTGTGTCCTCGCTGTGTCCACGCTGTGTCCTGCCGTGTATCTCACTGTGTCAAGCTGTGTCCCCCGATGTGTCCCGCTGTGTCCCGATTTGTCCCTGCTGTTTCCCCCGCTGTGTCTCGCTGTGTCCCCCGCTGTGTCCCGCTGTGTTCGACGCTGTATCCCGCTGTGTCCCTCTGTGTCCCGCTGTGTCCCGCTGTGTCCACTGTGTCCCCGCTGTGTCCCAATGTGTCTCGATGTGTCCCGCTGTGTCCCGATGTGTCCCACGGTGTACCGTTGTGTCCCACGCTGTGAACCCAATGTGTCCCACTGTGCCCGCTTTGTCCTGTGGATCCTTGCTGTGTCCACCGCAGTGTCCCACTGTGTCCAGCAGTGTCCCCGCTGTGTCCCCGCTGTGTCTCGCTGTGTCCCGCTGTGTCCCCGCTTTGTCCTGCTGTGTCCCCCGCTGTGTCCCGCTGTGTCCCTGCTGTGTCCCCGCTGTGTCCCCACCTGTGTCCCTCTGTGTCCCGCTGTGTCCCGCTGTGTCCCAGGCTGTGTCCCGCTGTGTCCTCGCTGTGTTCACGCTGTGTCCTGCCGTGTATCTCACTGTGTCAAGCTGTGTCTCCCGATGTGTCCCGCTGTGTCCCGATTTGTCCCTGCTGTTTCCCCCGCTGTGTCTCGCTGTGTCCCCCGCTGTGTCCCGCTGTGTCCCAGGCTGTGTCCCGCTGTGTCCTCGCTGTGTCCACGCTGTGTCCTGCCGTGTATCTCACTGTGTCAAGCTGTGTCCCCCGATGTGTCCCGCTGTGTCCCGATTTGTCCCTGCTGTTTCCCCCGCTGTGTCTCGCTGTGTCCCCCGCTGTGTCCCAGGCTGTGTCCCGCTGTGTCCCGCTGTGTCCCCTCTTTGTCCCTGCTGTGTCCCGCTGTGTCCCATGTTGTGTCCCGCTGTGTCCCCTCTGTGTCCCCCGCTGTGTCCCGCTGTGTCCCTGCTGTGTCCCCGCTGTGTCCCCACCTGTGTCCCTCTGTGTCCCGCTGTGTCCCGCTGTGTCCCAGGCTGTGTCCCGCTGTGTCCTCGCTGTGTTCACGCTGTGTCCTGCCGTGTATCTCACTGTGTCAAGCTGTGTCTCCCGATGTGTCCCGCTGTGTCCCGATTTGTCCCTGCTGTTTCCCCCGCTGTGTCTCGCTGTGTCCCCCGCTGTGTCCCGCTGTGTCCCAGGCTGTGTCCCGCTGTGTCCTCGCTGTGTCCACGCTGTGTCCTGCCGTGTATCTCACTGTGTCAAGCTGTGTCCCCCGATGTGTCCCGCTGTGTCCCGATTTGTCCCTGCTGTTTCCCCCGCTGTGTCTCGCTGTGTCCCCCGCTGTGTCCCAGGCTGTGTCCCGCTGTGTCCCGCTGTGTCCCCTCTTTGTCCCTGCTGTGTCCCGCTGTGTCCCATGTTGTGTCCCGCTGTGTCCCCTCTGTGTCCCCCGCTGTGTCCCGCTTGGTCCCTGCTGTGTCCCGCTCTGTCCCGCTGTGTCCCGCTGTGTCCTGCTGTGTCCTCGCTGTGTACCCCGCTGTGTTCCCATAGTGTCCCCTCTGTATCCCGCTGTGTCCCGCTGTGTTCTCTCTGTGTCCCCCGCTCTGTCCCCGTTGTGTCCACCTGTATTCCGCTGTGTCCCGCTGTGTCCTCCCTCTGTCCCCCGCTGTGTCCCGCTATGTCCCCTGCAGTGTCCCCAGCTATGTGCCGCTGTGTCCCCCGCTGTGTCCCGCTATGTCCCGCTGTGTCCCGCTATGTCCCCTGTGTCCCAACTGTGTCCCCGCTGTGTCCCGCTATGTCCCTTGTTTCCCCGCTGTGTCCCACTTTGTCCCGCTGTGTCCTCGCTCTGTCCCCGCTGTGTCCTGCGGTGTATCCCGCTGTGTCAAGCTGTGTCCCCCGATGTGTCCAGCTGTGTCCTGATGTGTCCCTGCTGTGTCCCCCACTGTGTCTCGCTGTTTCCCCTGCTGTGTCCTGCAGTGTCCCACGCTGTGTCCCGCTGTGTGCCGCTGTGACCCGCTATGTCCCCCGCTGTGTACCGATGTGTCCCCGCTCTGTCCTGCTGTGTCCCCCGCTGTGTCCCGATGTGTCCCCCGCTGTGTCCCGCTGAGTCCCGCTGTGTCCCCCGCTGTGTCCCGATGTGTCCTAGCTGTGTCCCTCTGTATCCCCCACAGTGTCCCGCTGTGTCCCGCTGTTTCCCCACTGTGTCCCCCGCTGTGTCCCCGCTGTGACCCACGTGTCCCGCTGTGTCCCGCTATGTCCTCGCTGTGTCCCCCGCAGTGTCCCGCTGTGTCCTGCTGTGTCCCAGCTGTGTCCCCGCTGTGTCCCGCTGTGTCCCGGCTGTGTCCCCGCTGTGTCCTGCTGTGTACCGCTGTGTCACAATGTGTCCCCAGTGTCCCCGCTGTGTCCCACTGTGTCCCGCTGTGTCCCGCTGTGTCCTCACTGTGTCCCCGCTGTGTCCTGCCGTGTATCTCACTGTGTCAAGCTGTGTCCCTCGATGTGTCCCGCTGTGTCCCGATTTATCCCTGCTGTTTCCCCCGCTGTGTCTCGCTGTGTCCCCCGCTGTGTCCCGCTGTGTCCCAGGCTGTGTCCCGCTGTGTCCCGCTGTGTCCCCTCTTTGTCCCTGCTGTGTCCCGCTGTGTCCCATGCTGTGTCCCGCTGTGTCCCCTCTGTGTCCCCCGCTGTGTCCCGCTTGGTCCCTGCTGTGTCCCGCTCTGTCCCGCTGTGTCCCGCTGTGTCCTGCTGTGTCCTCTCTGTGTCCCCCGCTTTGTCCCCGTTGTGTCCACCTGTATTCCGCTGTTTCCCGCTGTGTCCTCCCTGTGTCCCCCGCTGTGTCCCGCTATGTCCCCTGCAGTGTCCCCAGCTATGTCCCGCTGTGTCCCCCGCTGTGTCCCGCTATGTCCCGCTGTGTCCCGCTATGTCCCCTGTGTCCCCGCTGTGTCCCGCTGTGTCGCGCAGTGTCCCGCTGTGTCCTCGCTCTGTCCCCGCTGTGTCCTGCGGTGTATCCCGCTGTGTCAAGCTGTGTCCCCCGATGTGTCCGGCTTTGTCCTGATGTGTACCTGCTGTGTCCCCCACTGTGTCTCGCTGTGTCCCCCGCTGTGTCCTGCAGTGTCCCACGCTGTGTCCCGCTGTGTGCCGCTGTGTCCCCCGCTGTGTACCGATGTGTCCCCGCTCTGTCCTGCTGTGTCCCCCGCTGTGTCCCGATGTGTCCCTGCTGTGTCCCGCTGAGTCCCGCTGTGTCCCCCGCTGTGTCCCTGCTGTGTCCCACGTGTCCCGCTGTGTCCCGCTATGTCCTCGCTGTGTCCCCCGCAGTGTCCCGCTGTGTCCTGCTGTGTCCCGGCTGATTCCCCGCTGTGTCCCGCTGTGTCCCCGCTGTTTCCCCGCTGTGTCCTGCTGTGTACCGCTGTGTCACAATGTGTCCCCAGTGTCCCCGCTGTGTCCCACTGTGTCCCGATGTGTCCCGCTGTGTCCTCGCTGTGTCCCCGCTGTGTCCTGCCATGTATCCCGCTGTGTCAAGCTGTGTCCTCCGATGTTTCCCGCTGTGTTCATCTGGGTCCCCCGCTGTGTCCCGCTGTGTCCCGATGTGACCCCGCTGTGTCCTGCTGTGTCCCAGCTGTATCCCCGCTGTGTCCCACACTGTGTCCCTCTGTGTCCCGTTGTGTCCCCCACTGTGTCCCGCTGTTTCCCCACTGTGTCCACCGTTGTGTACCCGCTGTGTGCGACTGTGTCCCGCTTTGTCGCGCTCTGTCCCCTCTGTGTCCCCGCTGTGTCCCCGCAGGGTCCCGCTGTGTCACCCCCTGTGTCCCCCGCTGTGTCCCGCTGTGTCCCGCTGTGTCCCGCTTTGTCCCCTATGTCCCCCCTGTGTCCCCCTGTGTTCCGATGTGTCCCGCTGTGTCCCGCTGTGTCCTCGCTGTGTCCACGCTGTGTCCTGCCGTGTATCTCGCTGTGTCAAGCTGTGTCCCCCGCTGTGTCCCGCTGTGTCCCGATTTGTCCCTGCTGTTTCCCCCGTTGTGTCTCCCTGTGTCCCCCGCTGTGTCCTGCTGTGTCCCACGCTGTGTCCCGCTGTGTGCCGCTGTGTCCCGCTCTGTCCCCTGCTGTGTACCGATGTGTCCCCGCTGTGGCCTGCTGTGTCCCCCGCAGTGTCCCGATGTGTCCCGGCAGTGTCCCGATGTGTCCTGGCAGTGTCCCACTGTGTCCCACTGTGTCCCAGCAGTGTCCCATTGTGTCCCGCTGTGTCCCGCTGTGTCCCGCTGTGTCCCGCTGTGTCCCCTGATTCCCCGCTGTGTCCCGCTGTGTCATGATGTGTCCCGCTGTGTCCCGATGTGTCCCGCCGTGTATCCCGCTGTGTCAAGCTGTGTCCCTCGATGTTTCCCGCTGTGTCCCCCAATGTGTCCCGCCGTGTCCCGCTGTGTCCCCGCTGTGTCCCGCTGTGTCTCGCTGTGTCTCGCTGTGTCCTGCTGTGTCCCGCTGTGTCCCCGCTGTGTCACCGCTGTCCTGCCTTGTCCCCCGCTGTGTCCCCCGCTGTGTCCCTCTGAGTCCCCCGCTGTGTCCCCCGCTGTGTCCCGCTGTGTCCGCCGCGGTGTCCGTGCTGTGTCCCGCTCTGTCCCGCTGTGTCCCGCTGTGTCCTGCTGTGTCCTCGCTGTGTACCCCGCTGTGTCCCCATTGTGTCCCCGCTGTATCCCGCTGTGTCCTGCTGTGTTCCCCGCTGTGTCCCCTGCTGTGTCCCGCTGTGTCCGCCGCGGTGTCCATGCTGTGTCCCGCTCTGTCCCGCTGTGTCCCTCTGTGTCCTGCTCTGTCCTCGCTGTGTACCCCGCTGTGTCCCCATTGTGTCCCCGCTGTATCCCGCTGTGTCCTGCTGTGTTCCCCGCTGTGTCCCGCTTGGTCCCTGCTGTGTCCCGCTGTGTCCCACGTTGTGTCCTGCTGAGTCCCCCGCTGTGTCCTGCTGTGTCCCGCTGTGTCCCCGCTGTGTCACCGCTGTCCTGCCGTGTCCCCCTCTGTGTCCCCCGCTGTGTCCCGCTGCGTCCCCCGCTGTGTCCCCCGCTGTGTCCCCCGCTGTGTCCCGCTGTGTCCGCCGCGGTGTCCATGCTGTGTCCCGCTCTGTCCCGCTGTGTCCCGCTGTGTCCTGCTGTGTCCTCGCTGTGTACCCCGCTGTGTCCCCATTGTGTCCCCGCTGTATCCTGCTGTGTCCTGCTGTGTTCTCTCTGTGTCCCCTGCTGTGTCCCTGTTGTGTCCTCCTGTATTCCGCTGTGTTCTGCTGTGTCCTCCCTGTGTCCCCCGCTGTGTCCCGTTATGTCCCCCGCAGTGTCCCCAGCTATGTCCTGCTTTGTCCCACGCTGTGTCCCGCTGTGTCCCGCTGTGTCCCCCACTGTGTCCCGCTGTTTCCCCTTTGTGTCCCCGACTGTGTCCCCGCTGTGTCCCACTGTGTCCCGCTGTGTCCCGCTGTGTCCTTGCTGTGTCCCCCGCAGTTTCCGGCTATGTCCCGCTGTGTCCTGCTGTGTCCCCCGCTGTGTCCCCGCTGTGTCCCCCGCTGTGTCTCGCTGTTTCCCGCTGTGTCCCGCTATGTCCCCTGTGTCCCCGGTGTGTCCAGCTGTGTCCCGCTGTGTCCCGCTGTGTCCCTCTGTGTCCCGCAGTGTCCCGCTGTGTCCACTGTGTCCCCGCTGTGTCCCGATGTGTCTCGATGTGTCCCGCTGTGTCCCGATGTGTCCCACTGTGTACCGTTGTGTCCCACGCTGTGAACCCAATGTGTCCCACTGTGCCCGCTTTGTCCTGTGGATCCTTGCTGTGTCCACCGTAGTGTCCCACTGTGTCCAGCAGTGTCCCCGCTGTGTCCCCGCTGTGTCTCGCTGTGTCCCGCTGTGTCCCCGCTTTGTCCTGCTGTGTTCCCCGCTGTGTCCCGCTGTGTCCCCGCTGTGTCCCCGCTGTGTCCCCCCTGTGTCCCTCTGTGTCCCGCTGTGTCCCGCTGTGTCCCCCGCTGTGTCCCGCTTGGTCCCTGCTGTGTCCCGCTGTGTCCCACGTTGTGTCCTGCTGAGTCCCCCGCTGTGTCCTGCTGTGACCCGCTGTGTCCCCGTTGTGTCCCAGCTTTCCCCCCTGTGTCCCCCGCTGTGTCCCCCGCTGTGTCCCGCTGTGTCCCCCGCTGTGTCCCCCGCTGTGTCCCCCTGTGTCACCAGTGGTGTCCCTGCTGTGTCCCGCTCTGTCCCGCTGTGTCCCGATGTGTCCTGCTGTGTCCTCGCTGTGTACCCCGCTGTGTCCCCATAGTGTCCCCTCTGTATCCCGCTGTGTCCCGCTGTGTTCTCTCTGTGTCCCCCGCTGTGTCCCCGTTGTGTCCCCCTGTATTCTGCTGTGTCCCGCTGTGTCCTCCCTGTGTCCCCCACTGTGTCCCGCTATGTCCCCTGCAGTGTCCCCAGCTATGTCCCGCTGTGTCCCCCGCTGTGTCCCGCTATGTCCCGCTGTGTCCCGCTATGTCCGCTGTGTCCCCGCTGTGTCCCGCTGAGTCCCGCTGTGTCCCGCTGTGTCCTCGCTCTGTCTCCGCTGTGTCCTGCGGTGTATCCCGCTGTGTCAAGCTGTGTCCCCCGATGTGTCCGGCTCTGTTCTGATGTGTCCCCGCTGTGTCCCCACTGTGTCCCGCTGTGTCCCCCGCTGTGTCTCGCTGTGTCCCGATTTGTCCCTGCTGTGTCCCCCGCTGAGTCTCGCTGTGTCCTCCGCTGTGTCCTGCTGTGTCCCACGCTGTGTCCCGCTGTGTGCCGCTGTGTCCCGCTGTGTCCCCTGCTGTGTAACGATGTGTCCCCGCTGAGGCCTGCTGTGTCCCCCTCTGTGTCCCGCTGTGTCCCACTGTGTCGCGCTGTGTCCCCTGTGTCCCTGCTGTGTCCCGCTGTGTCCCGATGTGTCCCGCTGTGTCCCGATGTGTCCTCGCTGTGTCCCGATGTGTCCCGCCGTGTATCCCGCTGTGTCAAGCTGTGTCCACCGATGTGTCCCGTTGTGTCCCGTTGTGTCCCCCGATGTGTCCCGCTGTGTCCTGCTGTCTTCCCGCTGTGTCGCGGTGTGTCCCGCTGTGTCTCGCTGTGTCCTCCTCTGTGTCCCGCTGTGTCCCCCGCTGGATCCCGCTGTGTCCTGCACTGTGTCCCGCTGTGTCCCATGATGTGTCCCGCTGTGTCCCCTCTGTGTCCCCCGCTGTTTCCCGCTTGGTCCCCGCTGTGTCCCGCCGTTTCCCACGTTGTGTCCTGCTGAGTCCCCCGCTGTGTCCTGCTGTGTCCCGCTGTGTCCCCGCTGTGTCACGGCTGTCCCCCCGTGTCCCCCGCTGTGTCCCCCGCTGTGTCACGCTGTGTCCCCAGTGGTGTCCCTGCTGTGTCCCACTCTGTCCTGCTGTGTCCCGCTGTGTCCTGCTGTGTCCTCGCTGTGTACCCCGCTGTGTCCCCATTGTGTCCCCGCTGTATCCCGCTGTGTCCCGCTGTGTTTTCTCTGTGTCCCCCGATGTGTACCCGTTGTGTCCCCCTGTATTCCGCTGTGTCCCGCTGTGTCCTCCCTGTGTCCCCCGCTATGTCCCGCTATGTCCCCCGCAGTGTCCTCAGCTATTTTCCGCTGTGTCCCACTCTGTGTCCCGCTGTGTCCCTCTGTGTCCCCCACTGTGTCCCGCTGTTTCCCTGCTATGTCCCCCGCTGTGTCCCACTGTGTCCCGCTGTGTCCCGCTGTGTCCTCGCTGTGTCCCCCGCAGTGTCCGGCCATGTTCCGCTGTGTCCTGCTGTGTCCCTCGCTATGTCCCCCGCTGTGTCCCGCTGTGTCCCGCTGTGTCCCGCTATGTCCCTTGTGTCCCAGCTGTGTCCCGCTGTGTCCCGCTGAGTCCTCGCTCTGTCCCCGCTGTGTCCTGCGGTGTATCCCCCTGTGTCAAGCTGTGTCCCCCGATGTTTCTGGCTGTGTCCTGATGTGTCCCTGCTGTGTCCCCCGCTGTGTCTCGCTGTGTCCACCGCTGTATCCTGCTGTGTCCCACGCTGTGTCCCGCTGTGTCCCGCTTTGTCCCCTGTGTCCCGCTGTGTCCCGCTGTGTCTCGCTGTGTCCCCCTCTGTGTCCCGCTGTGTCCCCTGCTGGATCCCGCTGTGTCCCCTCTGTGTCCCCCGCTGTGTCCCGCTTGGTCCCCGCTGTGTCCCGCTGTGTCCCACGTTGTGTCCTGCTGAGTCCCCCGCTGTGTCCTGCTGTGTCCCGCTGTGGCCCCGCTGTGTCACCGCTGTCCCCCTGGTGTCCCCCGCTCTGTCCCCCGCTGTGTCCCGTTGTGTCCCCCGCTGTTTCCCCCGCTGTGTCCCGCTTTGTCCCCAGTGGTGTCCCTGCTGTGTCCCGCTGTGTCCCGCTGTGTCCCGCTGTGTCCTGCTGTGTCCTCGCTGTGTACCCCGATGTGACCCCATTGTGTCCCCGCTGTATCCCGCTGTGTTCTCTCTGTGTCCCCCGCTGGGTCCCCGTTGTGTTCCCCTGTATTCAGCTGTGTCCCGCTGTGTCCTCCCTGTGTCCCCCGCTGTGTCCCGCTATGTCCCCCGTAGTGTCCCCAGCTATGTCCCGCTGTGTCCCACGCTGTGTCCGCTGTGTCCCACGCTGTGTCCTGCTGTGTCCGGCTGTGTCCCCCACTGTGTCCCGCTGTTTCCCCGCTGTGTCCCCCGCTGTGTCCCCGCTGTGTCCCACTGTGTCCCGCTGTGTACCGCTGTTTCCTCGCTGTGTCCCCCGCAGTGTCCGGCTATGTTCTGCTGTATCCTGCTGTGTTCCCCGCTGTGTCCCCCGCTGTGTCCCCCTGTGTCCCGCTATGTGCCTTGTGTCCCCGCTGTGTCCTGCTTTGTCCCGCTGTGTCCCACTGTGTCCTGCTGTGTCCTCGCTCTGTCAACGCTGTGTCCTGCGGTGTATCCCGCTGTGTCAAGCTGTGTCCCCCGATGTGTCCGGCTGTGTCCTGATGTGTACCTGCTGTGTCCCCCTCTGTGTCTCGCTGTGTCCACCGCTGTATCCTGCTGTGTCCCACGATGTGTCCCGCTGTGTGCCGCTGTGTCCCGCTGTGTCCCGCTTTGTCCCCTGTGTCCCCGCTGTGTCTCGCTGTGTCCCGCCGTGTATCTCGCTGTGTCAAGCTGTGTCCCCCGATGTGTCCCGCTGTGTCCCGCTGTGTCCCGATTTGTCCCTGCTGTGTCCCCCGCTGTGTCTCGCTGTATCCCCCGCTGTGTCTTGCTGTGTCCCACGCTGTGTCCCGCTGTGTGCCGCTGTGTCCCGCAGTGTCTCCTGCTGTGTACCGATGTGTTCCCGCTGTGGCCTGCTGTGTCCCTCGCTGTGTCGCGATGTGTCCTCGCAGTGTCCCGCTGTGTCCCGCTGTGTCCCCGCTGTGTCCTGCTGTGTCCCGCTGTGTCCCCTGTTTCCCCGCTGTGTCCCCCTGTGTCCCGCGGTGTCCCGCTGTGTCCTTGCTGTGTCTGCCGCTGTGTCCCGCTGTATCCCAATGTGTCCCTCCGTGCATCCCGCTGTGTCAAGCTGTGTCCCCCGATGTGTCCTGCTGTGACCCGATGTGTCCCAACTGTGTCCCCCGCTCAATCTCGCTGTGTCCACCGCTGAGTCCCGCTGGGTCCCACGCTGTGACCCGCTGTATGCCGCTGTGTCCCGCTGTGTCCTCCCTGTTTTCCGCTTTGTGTCCCGCTATGTCCCCGCTCATTTTCCCCAGCTGTGTCCCACTGTGTCCCACGCTGTGTCCCGCTGTATCCCGCTGTGTCTCCCACTGTGTCCCGCTGTTTACCCGCTGTGTCCCCTGCTGTGTCCAGATGTGTCCCATCTGTGTCCCGCTGTGTCACACACTGTGTCCCGCTGTGTCCTGCTATGTCCTCGCTGTGTCCCCCGCAGTGTCCCGCTCTGTCCTGCTGTGTCCCGGCTGTGTCCCCGCTGTGTCCCACTGTGTCCCCGCTGTGTCCCCGCTGTGTCCCGCTGTGTCACCCGCTGTGTTCCCCGCTGTGTCCCGCTGTGTCCCGCTGTGTCCCACTATGTCCCCTGTGTCCCCGCTGTGTCCCCGCTGTGTCCCGCGGTGTCACCCTCTGTGTTCCCAGCTGTGTCCCGCTGTGTCCCGCTGTGTCCCACTATGTCCCCTGTGTCCCCGCTCTGTTCCGCTGTGTCCCGATGTGTCCCGCTGTGTCCTCGATGTGTCCCCGCTATGTCCTGCCATGTATCCCGCTGTGTCAAGCTGTGTCACCTGATGTGTCCCGCTGTCTCCCCCTGTGTCCCCCGCAGTGTCCCGCTATGT
This sequence comes from Dipodomys merriami, assembly GCF_024711535.1. NCBI lineage: Eukaryota > Metazoa > Chordata > Mammalia > Rodentia > Heteromyidae > Dipodomys > Dipodomys merriami. The sequence goes on along the minus strand of NW_027205448.1, from coordinate 894,983 downwards.
CCTGCTGTGTCCCTGCTGTGTCCCAGCTGTGTCCTGCTTTGTCCCCGTTGTGTCCCCGCTCTGTTCCCGGTGTGTCCCGCTGTGTCCCGATCTGTCCCGATCTGTCCCGCTGTGTCCCCCGCTGTGTCTCGCTGTGTCCCCCGCTATGTCCCGCTGTGTCCCCCGCTGTGTCCCGATGTGTCCCGCTGTTTCCCCCGCTGTGTCTCGCTGTGTCCCCTGCTATGTCCCGCTGTGTCCCCCGCTGTGTCCAGCTGTGTACCGCTGTGTCCCGCTGTGTCCCCCGGTGTGTCCCGATGTGTCCCCGCTGTGTCCTGCTGTGTCCCAGCTGTATCCCCGCTGTGTCCTCCACTGTGTCCCGATGTGTCCCTCCTGTGTCCCACGCTGTGTCCCACTATGTCCTCGCTGTGTCCCCCGCAGTGTCCCACTGTGTCCTGCTTTGTCCCAGCTGTGTCCCCGCTGTGTCCCACTGTGTCCCCGCTGTGTCCCCGCTGTGTCCTCGCTGTGTCCCCGCTGTGTCCTGCCGTGTATCCCGCTGTGTCAAGCTGTGTCCCCCGATGTGTCCCGCTGTGTCTCCCTGTGTCCCCCGCGGTGTCCCGCTGTGTCCCACTGTGTCCCCCGCTGTGTCCTGCTTTGTCCCAGCTGTGTCCCCAATGGGTCCCGCTGTGCCCCATTTTGTCCACGCTGTATCCCGCTGTGTCCCGCTGTGTTCTCTCTGTGTCCCTCGCTGTGTCCCCATTGTGTCCCGTTTTATCGCGCTGTGTCCCGCTGTGTCCTCCCTGTGTCCCCCGCTGTGTCCCGCTATGTCCCCCCTCAGTGTCCCCAGCTGTGTACCGCTGTGTCCCCCGCAGTGTCCCGCTATGTCCTGCTGTGTCCCCGCTGTGTCCCCGCTATGTCCCGCTGTGTCCCCGCTGTGTCCCCACAGTGTCCAGCTGTGTCCCGCTGTGTCCCACGCTGTGTCCCAGCTGAGTCCCCGCTGTGTCCTCTGCTGTGTCCAGCTGTGTGCCGCTGTGTCTCGCTGTGTCCCCCGGTATGTCCCAATGTGTCCCCGCTGTGTCCTGCTGTGTCCCAGCTGAGTCCCCGCTTTGTCCCCCGCTGTGTCCCGCTGTGTCCCGCTGTGACCCCGCTGTGTCCCTCTGTGTCCCGCTGTGTCCCGCTATGTCCCCTGTGTCCCCGCTGTGTCCCGCTGTGTCCCGCTGTGTCCCGCTGTGTCCTCGCTCTGTCCCCGCTGTGTCCCACCGTGTATCCCGCTGTGTCAAGCTGTGTCCCCCGATGTGTCCGGCTCTGTCCTGATGTGTCCCAGCTGTGTCCCCTGCTGTGTCTCGCTGTGTCCCCCACTGTGTCCCGCTGTGTCCCGCTGTGTCCCCTGCTGTGTCCCCTGCTGTGTCCCGCTGTGTCCTGCTATGTCCCCTGTGTCCCTGCTGTGTCCCGCTGTGTGCCGCTGTGTCCTGCTGTGTCCCGCTGTGTGCCTCTGTTTCCCGCTGTGTCCCCCGCTGTGTACAGATGTGTCCCCGCTGTGTCCTGCTGTGTCCCCGCTGTGTCCCGATGTGTCCCTGCTGTGTCCCGCTGAGTCCCGCTGTGTCCCCCGCTGTGTCCTGATGTGTCCCAGCTGTGTCCCTCTGTATCCCCCACAGTGTCCGCCTGTGTCCCGCTGTTTCCCGCTCTGTCCCCCGATGTGTCCCGCCGTGTCCTGCTGTGTTCCCGCTGTGTTCCCGCTGTGTCCCGCTGTGTCCCGCTGTGTCTCGCTGTGTCCCCCTCTGTGTCCCGCTGTGTCCCCCTCTGGATCCTGCTGTGTCCTCCACTGTGTCCCGCTGTGTCCTGCTGTGTCCCGCTATGTCCCTTGTGTCCCCGCTGTGTCCCGCTTTGTCCCGCTTTGTCCCGCTGTGTCCCGCTGTGTCCTCGCTCTGTCCCCGCTGTGTCCTGCAGTGTATCCCGCTGTGTCAAGCTTTGTCCCCCGATGTGTCCGGCTCTGTCCTGATGTGTCCCTGCTCTGTCCCCGCTGTGTCTCGCTGTGTCCACCGCTGTATCCTGCTGTGTCCCACGCTGTGTCCCGCTGTGTGCCGCTGTGTCCCGCTGTGTCCCCCGCTGTGTCCCGCTGTGTCCCGATTTGTCCCTGCTGTGTCCCCCGCTGTGTATCGCTGTGTCACCCGCTGTGTCCTGCTGTGTCCCCTGCTGTGTCCCGCTGTGTGCCGCTGTGTCCCGTTGTGTCCCCTGCTGTGTACCGATGTGTCCCCGCTGTGGCCTGCTGTGTCCACCTCTGTGTCCCAATGTGTCCCCGTAGTGTCCCGCTGTGTCCCTCTGTGTCCCGCTGTGTCCTGCTGTGTCGCGCTGTGTCCCCTGTGTCCCCGCTCTGTCCCGATGTGTCCCGATGTGTCCCGCTGTGTCCCGATGTGTCCTCGCTGTGTCCCCGCTGTGTACCGCCGTGTATCCCGCTGTGTCAAGCTGTGTCCCCCAATGTGTCCCGCTGTCCCCCCCGTGTCCCCCGCTGTGTCCCCCGCTGTGTCCTGTTGTGTCCCCCGCTGTGTCCCGCTTTGTCCCCAGTGGTGTCCCTGCTGTGTCCCGCTCTGTCCCGCTGTGTCCCGCTGTGTCCTGCTGTGTTCTCGCTGTGTACCCCGCTGTGTCCCCATTGTGTCCCCACTGTATCCCGCTGTGCCCTGCTGTGTTCTCTCTGTGTCCCCCGCTGTGTCCCGCTGTGTCCTCCCTGTGTCCCCCGCTGTGTCCGGCTATGTCCCCCGCAGTGTCCCCAGCTATGTCCCGCTGTGTCCCACGCTGTGTCCCGCTGTGTCCCACTGTGTAGCCCACTGTGTCCCGCTGTGTCCCCCGCTGTGTCCCCGCTGTGTCTCACTGTGTCCCGCTGTGTCACCCGCAGTGTCCGGCTATGTCCCGCTGTGTCCTGCTGTGTCCCCCGCTGTGTCCCCCACTGTGTCCCGCTGTGTCCCACTGTGTCCCGATATGTCCCTTGTGTCCCCGCTGTGTCCCACTTTGTCCCGCTGTGTCCCGCTGTGTCCTCACTCTGTCCCCGCTGTGTCCTGTGGTGTATCCCGCTGTGTCATGCTGTGTCCCCCGATGTGTCCGGCTGGGTCCTGATGTGTCCATGCTTTGTCCCGCTGTGTCTCGCTGTGTCCACCGTTGTATCCTGCTGTGTCCCACGCTGTGTCCCGCTGTGTGCCGCTGTGTCCCGCTGTGTCCCGCTTTGTCCCCTGTGTCCCCGCTGTGTCCCGCTGTGTCCCGCAGAGTATCTCGCTGTGTCAAGCTGTGTCCCCCGATGTGTCCCGCTGTGTCCCGATTTGTCCCTGCTGTGTTCCCCGCTGTGTCTCGCTGTGTCCACCGCTGTGTCTTGCTGTGTCCCACGCTGTGTCCCGCTGTGTGCCGCTGTGTCCCGCTGTGTCCCCTGCTGTGTCGCACGTGTCCCGCTCTGTCCCGCTATGACCTCGCTGTGTCCCCCGCAGGGTCCCGCTGTGTCCTGCTGTGTCCTGGCTGTGTCCCCGCTGTGCCATGCTGTGTCTCCGCTGTGTCTCCGCTGTGTCCCACTGTGTCCCGCTGTGTCCTGCTGTGTCCCAGTTGTATCCCCTCTGTGTCCCACGCTGTGTCCCACTGTGTCCCGCTGTGTATCCCACTGTGTCCCGCTGTGTCCCGATTTGTCCCTGCTGTGTCCCACGCTGTGTCCCGCTGTGTGCCACTGTGTCCCGCAGTGTCTCCTGCTGTGTACCGATGTGTCCCCGCTGTGGCCTGCTGTGTCCCCCGCTGTGTCCTGATGTGTTCCCGCAGTGTCCCGCTGTGCCCCGCTGTGTGCCCGCTGTGTCCCGCTGTGTCCCGCTGTGTCCCCTGTGTCCCAATGTGTCCCGCTGTGTCCCAATGTGTCCCGTGGTGTCCCGCTGTGTCCTCGCTGTGTCCCCGCTGTGTCCCTCCGTGCATCCCGCTGTGTCAAGCTGTGTCCCCCGATGTGTCCTGCTGTGACCCGATGTGTCCCAACTGTGTCCCCTGCTGTGTCTCGCTGTGTCCCCCGCTGAGTCCCGCTGGGTCCCACGCCGTGACCCGCTGTGTGCCGCTGTGTCCCGATGTGTCCCATCTGTGTCCCACACTGTGTCCCGCTGTGTCCCGCTATGTCCTCACTGTGTCCTGCCATGTATCCCGCTGTGTCAAGCTGTGTCACCCGCTGTGTCCCCCTGTGTCCCCCGCAGTGTCCAGCTATGTCCTGCTGTGTCCCTGCTGTGTCCCAGCTGTGTCCCGCTGTGTCCTCGCTGTGTCCCCGCTCTGTCCCCGCTGTGTCCCGCTGTGTCCCGCTGTGTCCCCCGCTGTGTGCCGATGTGTCCAAATGTGTCCCCCGCTGTGTCTCGCTGTGTCCCCCGCTATGTCCCGCTGTGTCCCCCGCTGTGTCCAGCTGTGTGCCGCTGTGTCCCGCTGTGTCCCCCGGTGTGTCCCGATGTGTCCCCGCTGTGTCCTGCTGTGTCCCAGCTGTATCGCCGCTGTGTCCTCCGCTGTGTCCCGCTGTGTCCCACTGTGTCCCGCTATGTCCCTTGTGTCCCACGCTGTGTCCCACTTTGTCCCGCTGTGTCCCGCTGTGTCCTCACTCTGTCCCCGCTGTGTCCTGTGGTGTATCCCGCTGTGTCAAGCTGTGTCCCCCGATGTGTCCGGCTGTGTCCTGATGTGTCCCTCCTTTGTCCCGCTGTGTCTCGCTGTGTCCACCGTTGTATCCTGCTGTGTCCCACGCTGTGTCCCGCTGTGTGCCGCTCTGTCCCGTTGTGTCCCGCTTTGTCCCCTGTGTCCCTGCTGTGTCCCGCTGTGTCCCGCAGAGTATCTCGCTGTGTCAAGCTGTGTCCCCTGATGTGTCCCGCTGTGTCCCGATTTGTCCCGCTGTGTCCCGATTTGTCCCTGCTGTGTCCCCCGCTGTGTCTCGCTGTGTCCACCGCTGTGTCTTGCTGTGTCCCACGCTGTGTCCTGCTGTGTGCCGCTGTGTCCCGCTGTGTCCCCTGCTGTGTCGCACGTGTCCCGCGCTGTCCCGCTATGACCTCGCTGTGTCCCCCGCAGGGTCCCGCTGTGTCCTGCTGTGTCCTGGCTGTGTCCCCGCTGTGCCATGCTGTGTCTAGGCTGTGTCCCCACTGTGTCCCACTGTGTCCCGCTGTGTCCTGCTGTGTCCCAGTTGTATCCCCTCTGTGTCCCACGCTGTGTCCCACTGTGTCCCGCTGTGTATCCCACTGTGTCCCGCTGTGTCCCGATTTGTCCCTGCTGTGTCCCAGGCTGTGTCCCGCTGTGTGCCGCTGTGTTCCGCAGTGTCTCCTGCTGTGTACAGATGTGTCCCCACTGTGTCCTGCTGTGTCCCCCGCTGTGTCCTGATGTGTTCCCGCAGTGTCCCGCTGTGCCCCGCTATGTGCCCGCTGTGTCCCGCTGTGTCCCGCTGTGTCACCTGTGTCCCCGCTGTGTCCCGCTGTGTCCCAATGTGTCCCGTGGTGTCCCGCTGTGTCCTCGCTGTGTCCCCGCTGTGTCCCTCCGTGCATCCCGCTGTGTCAAGCTGTGTCCCCCGATGTGTCCTGCTGTGACCCGATGTGTCCCAACTGTGTCCCCTGCTGTGTCTCGCTGTGTCCCCCGCTGAGTCCCGCTGGGTCCCAAGCTGTGACCCGCTGTGTGCCGCTGTGTCCCGCTGTGTCCCGATGTGTCCCATCTGTGTCCCACACTGTGTCCTGCAGTGTCCCGCTATGTCCTCACTGTGTCCTGCCATGTATCCCGCTGTGTCAAGCTGTGTCACGCGCTGTGTCCCGCTGTGTCCCCCTGTGTCCCCCGCAGTGTCCCGCTGTGTCCTGCTGTGTCCCGCTGTGTCCCCGCTGTGTCACCGCTGTCCTGCCGTGTCCCCCTCTGTGTCCCCCGCTGTGTCCCGCTGCGTCCCCCGCTGTGTCCCCCGCTGTGTCCCCCGCTGTGTCCCGCTGTGTCCGCCGCGGTGTCCATGCTGTGTCCCGCTCTGTCCCGCTGTGTCCCGCTGTGTCCTGCTGTGTCCTCGCTGTGTACCCCGCTGTGTCCCCATTGTGTCCCCGCTGTATCCTGCTGTGTCCTGCTGTGTTCTCTCTGTGTCCCCTGCTGTGTCCCTGTTGTGTCCTCCTGTATTCCGCTGTGTTCTGCTGTGTCCTCCCTGTGTCCCCCGCTGTGTCCCGTTATGTCCCCCGCAGTGTCCCCAGCTATGTCCTGCTGTGTCCCACGCTGTGTCCCGCTGTGTCCCGCTGTGTCCCCCACTGTGTCCCGCTGTTTCCCCTTTGTGTCCCCGACTGTGTCCCCGCTGTGTCCCACTGTGTCCCGCTGTGTCCCGCTGTGTCCTTGCTGTGTCCCCCGCAGTTTCCGGCTATGTCCCGCTGTGTCCTGCTGTGTCCCCCGCTGTGTCCCCGCTGTGTCCCCCGCTGTGTCTCGCTGTTTCCCGCTGTGTCCCGCTATGTCCCCTGTGTCCCCGGTGTGTCCAGCTGTGTCCCGCTGTGTCCCGCTGTGTCCCTCTGTGTCCCGCAGTGTCCCGCTGTGTCCACTGTGTCCCCGCTGTGTCCCGATGTGTCTCGATGTGTCCCGCTGTGTCCCGATGTGTCCCACTGTGTACCGTTGTGTCCCACGCTGTGAACCCAATGTGTCCCACTGTGCCCGCTTTGTCCTGTGGATCCTTGCTGTGTCCACCGCAGTGTCCCACTGTGTCCAGCAGGGTCCCCGCTGTGTCCCCGCTGTGTCTCGCTGTGTCCCGCTGTGTCCCCGCTTTGTCCTGCTGTGTTCCCCGCTGTGTCCCGCTGTGTCCCCGCTGTGTCCCCGCTGTGTCCCCCCTGTGTCCCTCTGTGTCCCGCTGTGTCCCGCTGTGTCCCCGGTGTCCCCGCTGTGTCCCAATGTGTCCCGCTGTGTCCCGTTGTGTCCCGCTGTGTCACGCTGTGTCCCATGCTGTGTCCCGCTGTGTCCCGCTGTGTCCCCCGCTGTGTCCCGCTGAGTCCCGCTGTTTCCCCGCTGTGTCCCCCGCTGTGTCCCCGCTGTGTCCCACTGTGTCCCGCTTTGTAAAGCTGTGTCCTTGCTGTGTCCCCCGCTGTGTCCCGCTGTGTCCCGCTGTGTCCCCTCTTTGTCCCTGCTGTGTCCCGCTGTGTCCCATGCTGTGTCCCGCTGTGTCCCCTCTGTGTCCCCCACTGTGTCCCGCTTGGTCCCTGCTGTGTCCCGCTGTGTCCCACGTTGTGTCCTGCTGAGTCCCCCGCTGTGTTCTGCTGTGACCCGCTGTGTCCGCGTTTAGTCCCAGCTTTCCCCCCGTGTCCCCTGCTGTGTCCCCCGCTGTTTCCCGCTGTGTTGCCAGTGGTGTCCCTGCTGTGTCCCGCTCTGTCCCGCTGTGTGCCGCTGTGTCCCGCTGTGTCCCCCGCTGTGTACCGATGTGTCCCCGCTCTGTCCTGCTGTGTCCCCCGCTGTGTCCCGATGTGTCCCTGCTGTGTCCCGCTGAGTCCCGCTGTGTCCCCCGCTGTGTCCCGATGTGTCCTAGCTGTGTCCCTCTGTATCCCTCACAGTGTCCCGCTGTGTCCCGCTGTTTCCCCACTGTGTCCCCCGCTGTGTCCCCGCTGTGTCCCACGTGTCCCACTGTGTCCCGCTATGTCCTCGCTGTGTCCCCCGCAGTGTCCCCCTGTGTCCTGCTGTGTCCCGGCTGTGTCCCTGCTGTGTCCCGCTGTGTCCCCGCTGTGTCCCCGCTGTGTCCTGCTGTGTACCGCTGTGTCACAATGTGTCCCCAGTGTCCCCGCTGTGTCCCACTGTGTCCCGCTGTGTCCCGCTGTGTCCTCGCTGTGTCCCCGCTGTGTCCTGCCATGTATCCCGCTGTGTCAAGCTGTGTCCCCCGATGTTTCCCGCTGTGTTCACCTGGGTCCCCCGCTGTGTCCCGCTGTGTCTCGCTGTGTCCCGATGTGACCCCACTGTGTCCTGCTGTGTCCCAGCTGTATCCCCGCTGTGTCCCACACTGTGTCCCTCTGTGTCCCGCTGTGTCCCCCACTGTGTCCCGCTGTTTCCCCGCTGTGCCCACCGTTGTGTCCCCGCTGTGTCCCACTATGTCCCGCTTTGTCCCGCTCTGTCCCCGCTGTGTCCCCGCTGTGTCCCCGCAGTGTCCCGCTGTGTCACTCCCTGTATCCCCCGCTGTGTCCTGCTGTGTCCCGCTGTGTCCCGCTTTGTCCCCTGTGTCCCCCCTGTCTCCCGCTGTGGTCCGATGTGTCCCGCTGTGTCCCGCTGTGTCCTCGCTGTGTCCACGCTGTGTCCTGCCGTGTATCGCACTGTGTCAAGCTGTGTCCCCCGATGTGTCCCGCTGTGTCCCTGTTGTGTCCTCCTGTATTCCACTGTGTTCTGCTGTGTCCTCCCTGTGTCCCCCGCTGTGTCCCGCTATGTCCCCTGCAGTGTCCCCAGCTATGTCCCCCTGTGTCCCCCGCTGTGTCCCGCTATGTCCCCTGTGTCCCAACTGTGTCCCCGCTGTGTCCCACTGTGTCCCGCTGTGTCCTCGCTCTGTCCCCGCTGTGTCCTGCGGTGTATCCCGCTGTGTCAAGCTGTGTCCCCCGATGTGTCCAGCTGTGTCCTGATGTGTCCCTGCTGTGTCCCCCACTGTGTCTCGCTGTGTCCCCCGCTGTGTCCTGCAGTGTCCCCCGCTGTATCCCGCTGTGTGCCGCTGTGTCCCGCATTGTCCCCCGCTGTGTACCGATGTGTCCCCGCTCTGTCCTCTGTGTCCCCCGCTGTGTCCCGATGTGTCCCCCGCTGTGTCCCGCTGAGTCCCGCTGTGTCCCCCGCTGTGTCCCGATGTGTCCTAGCTGTGTCCCTCTGTATCACCCACAGTGTCCCGCTGTGACCCGCTGTTTCCCCACTGTGTCCCCCGTTGTGTCCCCGCTGTGTCCCACGTGTCCCGCTGTGTCCCGCTATGTCCTCGCTGTGTCCCCCGTAGTGTCCCGCTGTGTCCCGCTGTGTCCCGGCTGTGTCCCGGCTGTGTCCCCGCTGTGTCCCGCTGTGTCCCCGCTGTGTCCCCGCTGTGTCCTGCTGTGTACCGCTGTGTCACAATGTGTCCCCAGTGTCTCCGCTGTGTCCCACTGTGTCCCGATGTGTCCCGCTGTGTCCTTGCTGTGTCCCCGCTGTGTCCTGCCATGTATCCCGCTGTGTCAACCTGTGTCCCCCGATGTTTCCCGCTGTGTTCACCTGGGTCCCCCGCTGTGTCCCGCTGTGTCCCGATGTGACCCCGCTGTGTCCTGCTGTGTCCCAGCTGTATCCCCGCTGTGTCCCGCTGTGTCCCCCACTGTGTCCCGCTTCTTCCCCGCTGTGTCCACCATTGTGTTCCCGCTGTGTCCCACTGTGTCCCGCTTTGTCCCGCTCTGTCCCCGCTGTGTCCCCACTGTGTCCCCGCAGTGTCCCGCTGTGTCACCCCCTGTATCCCCCGCTGTGTCCCGCTGTGTCCCGCTGTGTCCCGCTTTGTCCCCTGTGTCCCCCTGTGTCCCGCTGTGTTCCGATGTGTCCCGCTGTGTTCTCGCTGTGTCCACGCTGTGTCCTGCCGTGTATCTCACTGTGTCAAGCTGTGTCCCCCGATGTGTCCCGCTGTGTTCCGATTTGTCCCTGCTGTTTCCCCCGCTGTGTCTCGCTGTGTCCCCCGCTGTGTCCCGCTGTGTTCGACGCTGTATCCCGCTGTGTCCCTCTGTGTCCCGCTGTGTCCCGCTGTGTCCACTGTGTCCCCGCTGTGTCCCGATGTGTCTCGATGTGTCCCGCTGTGTCCCGATGTGTCCCACTGTGTACCGTTGTGTCCCACGCTGTGAACCCAATGTGTCCCACTGTGCCCGCTTTGTCCTGTGGATCCTTGCTGTGTCCACCGCAGTGTCCCACTGTGTCCAGCAGTGTCCCCGCTGTGTCCCCGCTGTGTCTCGCTGTGTCCCGCTGTGTCCCCGCTTTGTCCTGTTGTGTCCCCCGCTGTGTCCCGCTGTGTCCCCGCTGTGTCCCCGCTGTGTCCCCCCCTGTGTCCCTCTGTGTCCCGCTGTGTCCCGCTGTGTCCCCGCTGTCCCCGCTGTGTCCCAATGTGTCCCGCTGTGTCCCGTTGTGTCCCGCTGTGTCCCGCTGTGTCCCATGCTGTGTCCCGCTGTGTCCTGCTGTGTCCCCCGCTGTGTCCCGCTGAGTCCCGCTGTTTTCCCGCTGTGTCCCCCGCTGTGTACCCGCTGTGTCCCACTGTGTCCCGCTTTGTAAAGCTGTGTCCTTGTTGTGTCCCCCGCTGTGTCCCGCTGTGTCCCGCTGTGTCCCCTTTGTCCCTGCTGTGTCCCGCTGTGTCCCATGCTGTGTCCCGCTGTGTCCCCTCTGTGTCCCCCACTGTGTCCCGCTTGGTCCCTGCTGTGTCCCGCTGTGTCCCACGTTGTGTCCTGCTGAGTCCCCCGCTGTGTCCTGCTGTGACCCGCTGTGTCCGCGTTGTGTCCCATCTTTCCCCCCGTGTCCCCCGCTGTGTCCCCCGCTGTGTCCCGCTGTGTCGCCCGCTGTGTCCCCCGCTGTGTCCCGCTGTGTTGCCAGTGGTGTCCCTGCTGTGTCCCGCTCTGTCCCGCTGTGTCCCGCTGTGTGCCGCTGTGTCCCGCTGTGTCCCCCGCTGTGTACCGATGTGTCCCCGCTCTGTCCTGCTGTGTCCCCCGCTGTGTCCCGATGTGTCCCTGCTGTGTCCCGCTGAGTCCCGCTGTGTCCCCCGCTGTGTCCCGATGTGTCCTAGCTGTGTCCCTCTGTATCCCTCACAGTGTCCCGCTGTGTCCCGCTGTTTCCCCACTGTGTCCCCCGCTGTGCCCCCGCTGCGTCCCACATGTCCCGCTGTGTCCCGCTATGTCCTCGCTGTGTCCCCCGCAGTGTCCCGCTGTGTCCTGCTGTGTCCCGGCTGTGTCCCCGCTGTGTCCCGCTGTGTCCCCGCTGTGTCCCCGCTGTGTCCTGCTGTGTACCGCTGTGTCACAATGTGTCCCCAGTGTCCCCGCTGTGTCCCACTGTGTCCCGCTGTGTCCCGCTGTGTCCTCGCTGTGTCCCCGCTGTGTCCTGCCATGTATCCCGCTGTGTCAAGCTGTGTCCCCCGATGTTTCCCGCTGTGTTCACCTGGGTCCCCCGCTGTGTCCCGCTGTGTCTCGCTGTGTCCCGATGTGACCCCGCTGTGTCCTGCTGTGTCCCAGCTGTATCCCCGCTGTGTCCCACACTGTGTCCCTCTGTGTCCCGCTGTGTCCTCCACTGTGTCACGCTGTTTCCCCGCTGTGTCCACCGTTGTGTCCCCACTGTGTCCCACTATGTTCCGCTTTGTCCCGCTCTGTCCCCGCTGTGTCCCCGCTGTGTCCCCGCAGTGTCCCGCTTTGTCACTCCCTGTATCCCCCGCTGTGTCCTGCTGTGTCCCGCTGTGTCCCGTTTTGTCCCCTGTGTCCCCCCTGTGTCCCGCTGTGGTCCGATGTGTCCCGCTGTGTCCCGCTGTGTCCTGGCTGTGTCCACGCTGTGTCCTGCCGTGTATCTCACTGTGTCAAGCTGTGTCCCCCGATGTGTCCCGCTGTGTCCCGATTTGTCCCTGCTGTTTCCCCCGCTGTGTCTCGCTGTGTCCCCCGCTGTGTCCCGCTGTGTCCCAGGCTGTGTCCCGCTGTGTCCCGCTATGTCCCCTCTTTGTCCCTGCTGTGTCCCGTTGTGTCCCATGCTTTGTCCCGCTGTGTCCCCTCTGTGTCCCCCGCTGTGTCCCGCTTGGTCCCTGCTGTGTCCCGCTCTGTCCCGCTGTGTCCCGCTGTGTCCTGCTGTGTCCTCGCTGTGTACCCCGCTGTGTTCCCATAGTGTCCCCTCTGTATCCCGCTGTGTCCCGCTGTGTTCTCTCTGTGTCCCCCGCTCTGTCCCCGTTGTGTCCACCTGTATTCCGCTGTGTCCCGCTGTGTCCTCCCTCTGTCCCCCGCTGTGTCCCGCTATGTCCCCTGCAGTGTCCCCAGCTATGTCCCGCTGTGTCCCCCGCTGTGTCCCGCTATGTCCCGCTGTGTCCCGCTATGTCCCCTGTGTCCCCGCTGTGTCCCGCAGTGTCCTCCTGTGTCCTCGCTCTGTCCCCGCTGTGTCCTGAGGGGTATCCCGCTGTGTCAAGCTGTGTCCCCCGATGTGTCCGGCTTTGTCCTGATGTGTCCCTGCTGTGTCCCCCACTGTGTCTCGCTGTGTCCCCTGCTGTGTCCTGCAGTGTCCCACGCTGTGTCCCGCTGTGTGCCGCTGTGTCCCGCTGTGTCCCACGCTGTGTCCCTGCTGTGTCCCACTGAGTCCCGCTGTGTCCCCCGCTGTGTCCCGATGTGTCCTAGCTGTGTCCCTCTGTATCCCCCACAGTGTCCCGCTGTGTCCCGCTGTTTCCCCACTGTGTCCCCCGCTGTGTCCCCACTGTGTCCCACGTGTCCCGCTGTGTCCCGCTATGTCCTCGCTGTGTCCCGCTGTGTCCTGCTGTGTCCCGGCTGTGTCCCCGCTGTGTCCCGCTGTGTCCCCGCTGTGTCCCCGCTGTGTCCTGCTGTGTACCGCTGTTTCACAATGTGTCCCCAGTGTCCCAGCTGTGTCCCACTGTGTCCCGATGTGTCCCGCTGTGTCCTCGCTGTGTCCCCGCTGTGTCCTGCCATTTATCCCGCTGTGTCAACCTGTGTCCCCCGATGTTTCCCGCTGTGTTCACCTGGGTCCCCCGCTGTGTCCAGCTGTGTCCCGCTGTGTCCCGATGTGACCCCGCTGTGTCCTGCTGTGTCCCAGCTGTATCCCCGCTGTGTCCCACACTGTGTCCCTCTGTGTCCCGCTGTGTCCCCCACTGTGTCCCGCTGTTTCCCCACTGTGTCCACTGTTGTGTCCCCGCTGTGTCCCCGCAGTGTCCCGCTGTGTCACCCCCTGCGTCCCCCACTGTGTCCCGCTGTGTCCCGCTTTGTCCCCTATGTCCCCCATGTGTCCCCCTGTGTTCCGAAGTGTCCCGCTGTGTCCCGCTGTGTCCTCGCTGTGTCCACGCTGTGTCCTGCCGTGTATCTCGCTGTGTCAAGCTGTGTCCCCCGATGTGTCCCGCTGTGTCCCGATTTGTCCCTGCTGTTTCCCCCGTTGTGTCTCGCTGTGTCCCCCGCTGTGTCCCGCTGTGTCCCACGCTGTTTCCCGCTGTGTGCCGCTGTGTCCCGCTCTGTCCCCTGCTGTGTACCGATGTGTCCCCGCTGTGGCCTGCTGTGTCCCCCGCAGTGTCCCGATGTGTCCCGGCAGTGTCCCACTGTGTACCACTGTGTCCCGCTGTGTCCCGGCAGTGTCCCATTGTGTCCCGCTGTGTCGCGCTGTGTCCCCTGTTTCCCCGCTGTGTCCCGCTGTGTCCTGATGTGTCCTGCTGTGTCCTGATGTGTCATTGCTGTGTCCCCGCTGTGTCCCGCCGTGTATCCCGCTGTGTCAAGCTGTGTCCCTCGATGTTTCCCGCTGTGTCCCCCGCTGTGTCCCGCCGTGTCCCGCTGTGTCCCCGCTGTGTCCCGCTGTGTCCCGCTGTGTCTCCCTGTGTCCCCCTCTGTGTCCCGCTGTGTCGCCCGCTGGATACCGCTGTGTCCTCCACCGTGTCCCGCTGTGGCCCATGCTGTGTCCCGCTGTGTCCCCTCTGTGTTCCCCGCTGTGTCCCGCTTGGTCCCCGCTGTGTCCCGCTGTGTCCCACGTTGTGTCCTGCTGAGTCCCCCGCTGTGTCCTGCTGTGTCCCGCTGTGTCCCTGCTGTGTCCCGCTGCGTCCCCCGCTGTGTCCCCCGCTGTGTCCCGCTGTGTCCGCCGCGGTGTCCGTGCTGTGTCCCACTCTGTCCCGCTGTGTCCCGCTGTGTCCTCCTGTGTCCTCGCTGTGTACCCCGCTGTGTCCCCATTGTGTCCCCGCTGTATCCCGCTGTGTCCTGCTGTGTTCCCCGCTGTGTCCCCTGCTGTGTCCCGCTGTGTCCGCCGCGGTGTCCATGCTGTGTCCCGCTCTGTCCCGCTGTGTCCCGCTGTGTCCTGCTCTGTCCTCGCTGTGTACCCCGCTTTGTCCCCATTGTGTCCCCGCTGTATCCCGCTGTGTCCTGCTGTGTTCCCCGCTGTGTCCCGCTTGGTCCCCGCTGTGTCCCGCTGTGTCCCACGTTGTGTCCTGCTGAGTCCCCCGCTGTGTCCTGCTGTGTCCCGCTGTGTCCCCGCTGTGTCACCGCTGTCCTGCCGTGTCCCCCGCTGTGTCCCCCGCTGTGTCCCGCTGCGTCCCCCGCTGTGTCCCCCGCTGTGTCCCGCTGTGTCCGCCGCGGTGTCCATGCTGTGTCCCGCTCTGTCCCGTTGTGTCCCGCTGTGTCCTGCTGTGTCCTCGCTGTGTACCCCGCTGTGTCCCCATTGTGTCCCCGCTGTATCCCGCTGTGTCCTGCTGTGTTCTCTCTGTGTCCCCTGCTGTGTCCCTGTTGTGTCCTCCTGTATTCCGCTGTGTTCTGCTGTGTCCTCCCTGTGTCCCCCGCTGTGTCCCGTTATGTCCCCCGCAGTGTCCCCAGCTATGTCCCGCTGTGTCCCACGCTGTGTCCCGCTGTGTCCCGCTGTGTCCCCCACTGTGTCCCGCTGTTTCCCCTTTGTGTCCCCCACTGTGTCCCCGCTGTGTCCAACTGTGTCCCGCTGTGTCCCGCTGTGTGCTGCTGTGTCCCGCTGTGTCCCCCGCTGTGTACCGATGTGTCCCCGCTCTGTCCTGCTGTGTCCCCCGCTGTGTCCCGATGTGTCCCTGCTGTGTCCCGCTGAGTCCCGCTGTGTCCCGATGTGTCCTAGCTGTGTCCCTCTGTATCCCCCACAGTGTCCCGCTGTGTCCCGCTGTTTCCCCACTGTGTCCCCCGCTGTGTCCCCGCTGTGTCCCACGTGTCCCGCTGTGTCCCGCTATGTCCTCGCTGTGTCCCCCGCAGTGTCCCGCTGTGTCCTGCTGTGTCCCGGCTGTGTCCCCGCTGCGTCCCACTGTGTCCACGCTGTGTCCCCGCTGTGTCCTGCTGTGTACCGCTGTGTCACAATGTGTCCCCAGTGTCCCCGCTGTGTCCCACTGTGTCCCGATGTGTCCCGCTGTGTCCTCGCTGTGTCCCCTCTGTGTCGTGCCGTGTATCCCGCTGTGTCAAGCTGTGGCCCCTGATGTTTCCCGCTGTGTTCACCTGGGTCCCCCGCTGTGTCCCGCTTTGTCCCGCTGTGTCCTGATGTAACCTCGATGTGTCCTGCTGTGTCCCAGCTGTATCCCCGCTGTGTCCCACACTGTGTCCCTCTGTGTCCCGCTGTGTCCCCCACTGTGTCCTGCTGTTTCCCCACTGTGTCCACCGTTGTGTCCCCGCTGTGTGCCACTGTGTCCCGCTTTGTCGCGCTCTGTCCCCTCTGTGTCCCCGCTATGTCCCCGCAGGGTCCCGCTGTGTCACCCCCTGTGTCCCCCACTGTGTCCCGCTGTGTCCCGCTGTGTCCCGCTTTGTCCCCTATGTCCCCCCTGTGTCCCCCTGTGTTCCGATGTGTCCCGCTGTGTCCCGCTGTATCCTTGCTGTGTCCACGCTGTGTCCTGCCGTGTATCTCGCTGTGTCAAGCTGTGTCCCCCGATGTGTCCCGCTGTGTCCCGATTTGTCCCTGCTGTTTCACCCGTTGTGTCTCGCTGTGTCCCCCGCTGTGTCCAACTGTGTCCCACGCTGTGTCCGGCTGTGTGCCGCTGTGTCCCGCTCTGTCCCCTGCTGTGTACCGATGTGTCCCCGCTGTGGCCTGCTGTTTCCCCCGCAGTGTCCCGATGTGTCCCGGCAGTGTCCCGCTGTGTCCCGCTGTGTCCCGGCAGTGTCCCGCTGTGTCCCGCTGTGTCCCACTGTGTCGCGCTGTGTCCCCTGTTTCCCCGCTGTGTCCCGCTGTGTCCTGATGTGTCCCGCTGTGTCCCGATGTGTCCCTGCTGTGTCCCCGCTGTGTTCTGCCGTGTATCCCGCTGTGTCAAGCTGTGTTCCTCGATGTTTCCCGCTGTGTCCCCCGATGTGTCCCGCCGTGTCCCGCTGTGTCCCCGCTGTGTCCCGCTGTGTCCCGCTGTGTCTCGCTGTGTCCCCCTCTGTGTACCGCTGTGTCACCCGCTGGATACCGCTGTGTCCTCCACCGTGTCCCGCTGTGGCCCATGCTGTGTCCCGCTGTGTCCCTCGATGTTTCCCGCTGTGTCCCCCGATGTGTCCCGCCGTGTCCCGCTGTGTCCCCACTGTGTCCCGCTGTGTCCCGCTGTGTCTCGCTGTGTCCCCCTCTGTGTCCCGCTGTGTCGCCCGCTGGATACCGCTGTGTCCTCCACCGTGTCCCGCTGTGTCCCACGTTGTGTCCTGCTGAGTCCCCCTCTGTGTCCCCGCTGTGTCACCGCTGTCCTGCCGTGTCCCCCGCTGTGTCCCCCGCTGTGTCCCGCTGTGTCCCCCGCTGTGTCCCGCTGTGTGCGCCGCGGTGTCCGTGCTGTGTCCCGCTGTGTCCCGCTGTGTCCCGCTGTGTCCTGCTGTGTCCTCGCTGTGTACCCCGCTGTGTCCCCATTGTGTCCCCGCTGTATCCCGCTGTGTCCTGCTGTGTTCCCCGCTGTGTCCCCTGCTGTGTCCCGCTGTGTCCGCCGCGGTGTCCATGCTGTGTCCCGCTCTGTCCCGCTGTGTCCCGCTGTGTCCTGCTCTGTCCTTGCTGTGTACCCCGCTGTGTCCCCATTGTGTCCCCGCTGTATCCCGCTGTGTCCTGCTGTGTTCCCCGCTGTGTCCCGCTTGGTCCCTGCTGTGTCCCGCTGTGTCCCACGTTGTGTCCTGCTGAGTCCCCCGCTGTGTCCTGCTGTGTCCCGCTGTGTCCCCGCTGTGTCACCGCTGTCCTGCCGTGTCCCCCGCTGTGTCCCCCGCTGTGTCCCGCTGCGTCCCCCACTGTGTCCCCCGCTGTGTCCCGCTGTGTCCGCCGCAGTGTCCGTGCTGTGTCCCGCTCTGTCCCACTGTGTCCCGCTGTGTCCTGCTCTGTCCTCGCTGTGTACCCCGCTGTGTCCCCATTGTGTCCCCGCTGTATCCCGCTGTGTCCTGCTGTGTTCCCCGCTGTGTCCCGCTGTGTCCCCCACTGTGTCCCGCTGTTTCCCCTTTGTGTCCCCCACTGTGTCCCACTGTGTCCCGCTGTGTCCCGCTGTGTCCTTGCTGTGTCCCCCGCAGTTTCCGGCTATGTCCCGCTGTGTCCTGCTGTGTCCCCCGCTGTGTCCCCGCTGTGTCCCCCGCTGTGTCTCGCTGTTTCCCGCTGTGTCCCGCTATGTCCCCTGTGTCCCCGGTGTGTCCAGCTGTGTCCCGCTGTGTCCCGCTGTGTCCTCACTCTGTCCCCGCTGTGTCCTGCGTTGTATACCGCTGTGTCAATCTGTGTCCCCCGATGTGTCCGGCTGTGTCCTGATGTGTCCCTGCTGTGTCCCGCTGAATCCCGCTGTGTCCCGATGTGTCCTAGCTGTGTCCCTCTGTATCCCCCACAGTGTCCCGCTGTGTCCCGCTGTGTCCCACTCTTTCCCCACTGTGTCCCCCCTGTGTCCCCGCTGTGTCCTGCTTTGTCCCCAGTGTCCCAATGTGTCCCCAGTGTCCCCGCTGTGTCCTGCCGTGTATCCCGCTGTGTCAAGTTGTATCCCCTGATGTGTCCCGCTCTGTCCCCCTTGGTCCCCCGCTGTGTCCCGCTGTGTCCCGCTGTGTCCCCGCTGTGTCCTGCTGTGTCCCAGCTGTATCCCCGCTTTGTCCCACGCTGTGTCCCACTGCGTCCCGCTGTGTCCCCCAATGTGTCCTGCTGTTTCCCCGCTGTGTCCCCCGCTGTGTCCCCGCTGTTTCCCACTGTGTCCCGCTGTGTCCTACAGTATCCTCGCTGGGTCCCTCTCAGTGTCCTGCTATGTCCCGCTGTGTACTCGCTGTGTCCCCGCTCTGTCCCGCTGTGTCCCCGTTGTGTACCCGTTGTGTCCCCGCTGTGTCCCGCTGTGTCACCCGCTGTGTCCCCCGCTGTGTCCCTCTGTGTCCCGCAGTGCTCCGCTTTGTCCCCTGTGTCCCTGCTATGTCCCGCTTTGTCCCGCTGTGTCCCCGCTGTGTCCCACTGTGCCCACTTTGTCCCGCTGTCCCGCTGTGTTCCGCTATGTCCTCGCTGTGTCCCCTGCAGTGTCCCGCTGTGTCCTGCTGTGTACCGGCTGTGTGCCCACTGTGTCCCGCTGTGTCCCCGCTGTGTCCCCGCTGTGTCTCGCCGTGTATCTTGCTGTGTCAAGCTGTGTCCCCCGATGTGTCCCGCTGTGTCCCGATTTGTCCCTGCTGTGTCCCCCGCTGTGTCTTGCTGTGTCCCCCGCTGTGTCCTGCTGTGTCCCCCGCTGTGTCCCGCTGTGTGCCGCTGTGTCCCGCTGTGTCCCCTGCTCTGTACCGATGTGTCTCCGCTGTGGCCTGCTGTGTCCCCCGCTGTGTCCCGCTGTGTCCCCGCTGTGTCCCGCTGTGTCCCGCTTTGTCCCCTGTGTCCCTCCGTGTATCCCGCTTTGTCAAGCTGTGTCCCCCGATTTGTCCTGCTGTGACCCAATGTGTCCCAACTGTGTCCCCCGCTGTGTCTCGCTGTGTCCCCCGCTGAGTCCCGCTGGGTCCCACGCTGTGACCCGCTGTGTCCCGCTGTGTCCTTCCTGTCTCCTGCTTTATGTCCCGCTATAATCCCCCTCATTGTCCCCAGCTGTGTCCCACTGTGTCCCTGCTGTGTCCCGCTGAGTCCCGCTGTGTCCCCCGCTGTGTCCCGATGTGTCCTAGCTGTGTCCCTCTGTATCCCCCACAGTGTCCCGCTGTGTCCCGCTGTGTCCCACTCTTTCCCCACTGTGTCCCCCCTGTGTCCCCGCTGTGTCCTGCTTTGTCCCCAGTGTCCCAATGTGTCCCCAGTGTCCCCGCTGTGTCCTGCCGTGTATCCCGCTGTGTCAAGTTGTATCCCCTGATGTGTCCCGCTCTGTCCCCCTTGGTCCCCCGCTGTGTCCCGCTGTGTCCCGCTGTGTCCCCGCTGTGTCCTGCTGTGTCCCAGCTGTATCCCCGCTGTGTCCCACGCTGTGTCCCACTGTGTCCCGCTGTGTCCCCCACTGTGTCCTGCTGTTTCCCCGCTGTGTCCCCCGCTGTGTCCCCGCTGTTTCCCACTGTGTCCCGCTGTGTCCTACAGTATCCTCGCTGGGTCCCTCTCAGTGTCCTGCTATGTCCCGCTGTGTACTCGCTGTGTCCCCGCTCTGTCCCGCTGTGTCCCCGTTGTGTACCCGTTGTGTCCCCGCTGTGTCCCGCTGTGTCACCCGCTGTGTCCCCCGCTGTGTCCCTCTGTGTCCCGCAGTGCTCCGCTTTGTCCCCTGTGTCCCTGCTATGTCCCGCTTTGTCCCGCTGTGTCCCCGCTGTGTCCCACTGTGCCCACTTTGTCCCGCTGTCCCGCTGTGTTCCGCTATGTCCTCGCTGTGTCCCCTGCAGTGTCCCGCTGTGTCCTGCTGTGTACCGGCTGTGTGCCCACTGTGTCCCGCTGTGTCCCCGCTGTGTCCCCGCTGTGTCTCGCCGTGTATCTTGCTGTGTCAAGCTGTGTCCCCCGATGTGTCCCGCTGTGTCCCGATTTGTCCCTGCTGTGTCCCCCGCTGTGTCTTGCTGTGTCCCCCGCTGTGTCCTGCTGTGTCCCCCGCTGTGTCCCGCTGTGTGCCGCTGTGTCCCGCTGTGTCCCCTGCTCTGTACCGATGTGTCTCCGCTGTGGCCTGCTGTGTCCCCCGCTGTGTCCCGCTGTGTCCCCGCTGTGTCCCGCTGTGTCCCGCTTTGTCCCCTGTGTCCCTCCGTGTATCCCGCTTTGTCAAGCTGTGTCCCCCGATTTGTCCTGCTGTGACCCAATGTGTCCCAACTGTGTCCCCCGCTGTGTCTCGCTGTGTCCCCCGCTGAGTCCCGCTGGGTCCCACGCTGTGACCCGCTGTGTCCTTCCTGTCTCCTGCTTTATGTCCCGCTATAATCCCCCTCATTGTCCCCAGCTGTGTCCCACTGTGTCCCATGCTGTGTCCCGCTGTGTCCCCCACTGTGTCCCGCTGTTTACAAGCTGTGTCCCCCTCTGTGTCCTGATGTGTCCCTGTTGTGTCCCCCGCTGTGTCTCGCTGTGTCCCGCTGTGTCCCCACTGTGTCCCGCTGTGTCCCGCTGAGTCCCGCTGTGTCCCCCACTGTGTCCAGATGTGTCCCATCTGTGTCCCGCTGTGTCCCCCACTGTGTCGCGCTGTGTCCCACTATGTCCTCGCTGTGTCCCCCGCAGTGTCCCGCTGTGTCCTGCTGTGTCCAGGCTGTGTCCCGGCTGTGTCCCGCTGTGTCCCCGCTGTGTCCCCGCTGTGTCCCCCGCAGTGTCCCGCTGTGTTGCGCTCTGTCCCCGCTGTGTAACCGCTGTCCCCCCTTGTATCCCCCGCTGTGTCCCCCGCTGTGTCCCCGTTGTGTCCCCCTCTATTCCGCTGTGTTCCGCTGTGTCCTCCCTGTGTCCCCCGCTGTGTCCCGTTATGTCCCCCGCAGTGTCCCCAGGTATGTCCCGCTGTGTCCCACGCTGTGTCCCGCTGTGTCCCGCTGTGTCCCCCACTGTGTCCCGCTGTTTCCCCTTTGTGTCCCCCACTGTGTCCCCGCTGTGTCCCACTGTGTCCCGCTGTGTCCCGCTGTGTCCTTGCTGTGTCCCCCGCAGTTTCCGGCTATGTCCCGCTGTGTCCTGCTGTGTCACCAGCTGTGTCCCCGCTGTGTCCCCCGCTGTGTCTCGCTGTTTCCCGCTGTGTACCGCTATGTCCTCTGTGTCCCCGGTGTGTCCAGCTGTGTCCCGCTGTGTCCCGCTGTGTCCCGCTTTGTCCTCGCTCTGTCCCCGCTGTGTCCTGCGTTGTATACCGCTGTGTCAATCTGTATCCCCTGATGTGTCCGGCTGTGTCCTGATGTGTCCCTGCTGTGTCCCGCTGTGTCCTGATGTGTCCTAGCTGTGTCCCTCTGTATCCCCCACAGTGTCCCGCTGTGTCCCGCTGTGTCCCACTCTTTCCCCACTGTGTCCCCCTCTGTGTCCCCGCTGTGTCCTGCTTTGTCCCCTGTGTCCCAATGTGTCCCCACTGTCCCCGCTGTGTCCTGCCGTGCATCCCGCTGTGTCAAGTTGTGTCCCCCGATGTGTCCCGCTGTGTCACCCTGGGTCCCCCGCTGTGTCCCGCTGTGTCCCGCTGTGTCCCCGCTGTGTCCCAGCTGTATCCCCACTGTGTCCCACGCTGTGTCCCACTGTTTCCCGCTGTGTCCCCCACTGTGTCCCGCTGTTTCCCCGCTGTGTCCCCCGCTGTGTCCCGCTGAGTCCCGCTGTTTCCCCGCTGTGTCCCCCGCTGTGTCCCCGCTGTGTCCCACTGTGTCCCGCTTTGTCCCGCTGTGTCCTTGCTGTGTCCCTCGCTGTGTCCCGCTGTGTCCCCTCTTTGTCCCTGCTGTGTCCCGCTGTGTCCCATCCTGTGTCCCGCTGTGTCTCCTCTGTGTCCCCCGCTGTGTCCCGCTTGGTCCCTGCTGTGTCCCGCTGTGTCCCACGTTGTGTCCTGCTGAGTCCCCCGCTGTGTCCTGCTGTGACCCGCTGTGTCCCCGTTGTGTCCCAGCTTTCCCCCCTGTGTCCCCCGCTGTGTCCCCCGCTGTGTCCCGCTGTGTCCCCCGCTGTGTCCCCCGCTGTGTCCCCCTGTGTCACCAGTGGTGTCCCTGCTGTGTCCCGCTCTGTCCCGCTGTGTCCCGATGTGTCCTGCTGTGTCCTCGCTGTGTACCCCGCTGTGTCCCCATAGTGTCCCCTCTGTATCCCGCTGTGTCCCGCTGTGTTCTCTCTGTGTCCCCCGCTGTGTCCCCGTTGTGTCCCCCTGTATTCTGCTGTGTCCCGCTGTGTCCTCCCTGTGTCCCCCACTGTGTCCCGCTATGTCCCCTGCAGTGTCCCCAGCTATGTCCCGCTGTGTCCCCCGCTGTGTCCCGCTATGTCCCGCTGTGTCCCGCTATGTCCGCTGTGTCCCCGCTGTGTCCCGCTGAGTCCCGCTGTGTCCCGCTGTGTCCTCGCTCTGTCTCCGCTGTGTCCTGCGGTGTATCCCGCTGTGTCAAGCTGTGTCCCCCGATGTGTCCGGCTCTGTTCTGATGTGTCCCCGCTGTGTCCCCACTGTGTCCCGCTGTGTCCCCCGCTGTGTCTCGCTGTGTCCCGATTTGTCCCTGCTGTGTCCCCCGCTGAGTCTCGCTGTGTCCTCCGCTGTGTCCTGCTGTGTCCCACGCTGTGTCCCGCTGTGTGCCGCTGTGTCCCGCTGTGTCCCCTGCTGTGTAACGATGTGTCCCCGCTGAGGCCTGCTGTGTCCCCCTCTGTGTCCCGCTGTGTCCCACTGTGTCGCGCTGTGTCCCCTGTGTCCCTGCTGTGTCCCGCTGTGTCCCGATGTGTCCCGCTGTGTCCCGATGTGTCCTCGCTGTGTCCCGATGTGTCCCGCCGTGTATCCCGCTGTGTCAAGCTGTGTCCACCGATGTGTCCCGTTGTGTCCCGTTGTGTCCCCCGATGTGTCCCGCTGTGTCCTGCTGTCTTCCCGCTGTGTCGCGGTGTGTCCCGCTGTGTCTCGCTGTGTCCTCCTCTGTGTCCCGCTGTGTCCCCCGCTGGATCCCGCTGTGTCCTGCACTGTGTCCCGCTGTGTCCCATGATGTGTCCCGCTGTGTCCCCTCTGTGTCCCCCGCTGTTTCCCGCTTGGTCCCCGCTGTGTCCCGCCGTTTCCCACGTTGTGTCCTGCTGAGTCCCCCGCTGTGTCCTGCTGTGTCCCGCTGTGTCCCCGCTGTGTCACGGCTGTCCCCCCGTGTCCCCCGCTGTGTCCCCCGCTGTGTCACGCTGTGTCCCCAGTGGTGTCCCTGCTGTGTCCCACTCTGTCCTGCTGTGTCCCGCTGTGTCCTGCTGTGTCCTCGCTGTGTACCCCGCTGTGTCCCCATTGTGTCCCCGCTGTATCCCGCTGTGTCCCGCTGTGTTTTCTCTGTGTCCCCCGATGTGTACCCGTTGTGTCCCCCTGTATTCCGCTGTGTCCCGCTGTGTCCTCCCTGTGTCCCCCGCTATGTCCCGCTATGTCCCCCGCAGTGTCCTCAGCTATTTTCCGCTGTGTCCCACTCTGTGTCCCGCTGTGTCCCTCTGTGTCCCCCACTGTGTCCCGCTGTTTCCCTGCTATGTCCCCCGCTGTGTCCCACTGTGTCCCGCTGTGTCCCGCTGTGTCCTCGCTGTGTCCCCCGCAGTGTCCGGCCATGTTCCGCTGTGTCCTGCTGTGTCCCTCGCTATGTCCCCCGCTGTGTCCCGCTGTGTCCCGCTGTGTCCCGCTATGTCCCTTGTGTCCCAGCTGTGTCCCGCTGTGTCCCGCTGAGTCCTCGCTCTGTCCCCGCTGTGTCCTGCGGTGTATCCCCCTGTGTCAAGCTGTGTCCCCCGATGTTTCTGGCTGTGTCCTGATGTGTCCCTGCTGTGTCCCCCGCTGTGTCTCGCTGTGTCCACCGCTGTATCCTGCTGTGTCCCACGCTGTGTCCCGCTGTGTCCCGCTTTGTCCCCTGTGTCCCGCTGTGTCCCGCTGTGTCTCGCTGTGTCCCCCTCTGTGTCCCGCTGTGTCCCCTGCTGGATCCCGCTGTGTCCCCTCTGTGTCCCCCGCTGTGTCCCGCTTGGTCCCCGCTGTGTCCCGCTGTGTCCCACGTTGTGTCCTGCTGAGTCCCCCGCTGTGTCCTGCTGTGTCCCGCTGTGGCCCCGCTGTGTCACCGCTGTCCCCCTGGTGTCCCCCGCTCTGTCCCCCGCTGTGTCCCGTTGTGTCCCCCGCTGTTTCCCCCGCTGTGTCCCGCTTTGTCCCCAGTGGTGTCCCTGCTGTGTCCCGCTGTGTCCCGCTGTGTCCCGCTGTGTCCTGCTGTGTCCTCGCTGTGTACCCCGATGTGACCCCATTGTGTCCCCGCTGTATCCCGCTGTGTTCTCTCTGTGTCCCCCGCTGGGTCCCCGTTGTGTTCCCCTGTATTCAGCTGTGTCCCGCTGTGTCCTCCCTGTGTCCCCCGCTGTGTCCCGCTATGTCCCCCGTAGTGTCCCCAGCTATGTCCCGCTGTGTCCCACGCTGTGTCCGCTGTGTCCCACGCTGTGTCCTGCTGTGTCCGGCTGTGTCCCCCACTGTGTCCCGCTGTTTCCCCGCTGTGTCCCCCGCTGTGTCCCCGCTGTGTCCCACTGTGTCCCGCTGTGTACCGCTGTTTCCTCGCTGTGTCCCCCGCAGTGTCCGGCTATGTTCTGCTGTATCCTGCTGTGTTCCCCGCTGTGTCCCCCGCTGTGTCCCCCTGTGTCCCGCTATGTGCCTTGTGTCCCCGCTGTGTCCTGCTTTGTCCCGCTGTGTCCCACTGTGTCCTGCTGTGTCCTCGCTCTGTCAACGCTGTGTCCTGCGGTGTATCCCGCTGTGTCAAGCTGTGTCCCCCGATGTGTCCGGCTGTGTCCTGATGTGTACCTGCTGTGTCCCCCTCTGTGTCTCGCTGTGTCCACCGCTGTATCCTGCTGTGTCCCACGATGTGTCCCGCTGTGTGCCGCTGTGTCCCGCTGTGTCCCGCTTTGTCCCCTGTGTCCCCGCTGTGTCTCGCTGTGTCCCGCCGTGTATCTCGCTGTGTCAAGCTGTGTCCCCCGATGTGTCCCGCTGTGTCCCGCTGTGTCCCGATTTGTCCCTGCTGTGTCCCCCGCTGTGTCTCGCTGTATCCCCCGCTGTGTCTTGCTGTGTCCCACGCTGTGTCCCGCTGTGTGCCGCTGTGTCCCGCAGTGTCTCCTGCTGTGTACCGATGTGTTCCCGCTGTGGCCTGCTGTGTCCCTCGCTGTGTCGCGATGTGTCCTCGCAGTGTCCCGCTGTGTCCCGCTGTGTCCCCGCTGTGTCCTGCTGTGTCCCGCTGTGTCCCCTGTTTCCCCGCTGTGTCCCCCTGTGTCCCGCGGTGTCCCGCTGTGTCCTTGCTGTGTCTGCCGCTGTGTCCCGCTGTATCCCAATGTGTCCCTCCGTGCATCCCGCTGTGTCAAGCTGTGTCCCCCGATGTGTCCTGCTGTGACCCGATGTGTCCCAACTGTGTCCCCCGCTCAATCTCGCTGTGTCCACCGCTGAGTCCCGCTGGGTCCCACGCTGTGACCCGCTGTATGCCGCTGTGTCCCGCTGTGTCCTCCCTGTTTTCCGCTTTGTGTCCCGCTATGTCCCCGCTCATTTTCCCCAGCTGTGTCCCACTGTGTCCCACGCTGTGTCCCGCTGTATCCCGCTGTGTCTCCCACTGTGTCCCGCTGTTTACCCGCTGTGTCCCCTGCTGTGTCCAGATGTGTCCCATCTGTGTCCCGCTGTGTCACACACTGTGTCCCGCTGTGTCCTGCTATGTCCTCGCTGTGTCCCCCGCAGTGTCCCGCTCTGTCCTGCTGTGTCCCGGCTGTGTCCCCGCTGTGTCCCACTGTGTCCCCGCTGTGTCCCCGCTGTGTCCCGCTGTGTCACCCGCTGTGTTCCCCGCTGTGTCCCGCTGTGTCCCGCTGTGTCCCACTATGTCCCCTGTGTCCCCGCTGTGTCCCCGCTGTGTCCCGCGGTGTCACCCTCTGTGTTCCCAGCTGTGTCCCGCTGTGTCCCGCTGTGTCCCACTATGTCCCCTGTGTCCCCGCTCTGTTCCGCTGTGTCCCGATGTGTCCCGCTGTGTCCTCGATGTGTCCCCGCTATGTCCTGCCATGTATCCCGCTGTGTCAAGCTGTGTCACCTGATGTGTCCCGCTGTCTCCCCCTGTGTCCCCCGCAGTGTCCCGCTATGTCCTGCTGTGTCCCTGCTGTGTCCCAGCTGTGTCCTGCTTTGTCCCCGTTGTGTCCCCGCTCTGTTCCCGGTGTGTCCCGCTGTGTCCCGATCTGTCCCGATCTGTCCCGCTGTGTCCCCCGCTGTGTCTCGCTGTGTCCCCCGCTATGTCCCGCTGTGTCCCCCGCTGTGTCCAGCTGTGTGCCGCTGTGTCCCGCTGTGTCCCCCGGTGGGTCCCGATCAGTCCCCGCTGTGTCCTGCAGTGTCCCAGCTGTATGCCCGCTGTGTCCGCCGCTGTGTCCCGATGTGTCCCCGCTGTGTCCCACGCTTTGTCCCGCTGTGTCCCACGCTGTGTCCCACTATGTCCTCGCTGTGTCCCCCGCAGTGTCCCGCTGTGTCCTGCTTTGTCCCAGCTCTGTCCCCGCTGTGTCCCGCTGTGGCCCCGCTGAGTCCCTGCAGTGTCCAGCTGTGTCCCGCTGTGTCCCACGCTGTGTCCCGATGTGTCCCCGCTGTGTCCCCCGCTGTGTCCAGCTGTGTGCCGCTGTGTCCCGCTGTGTCCCCGCTTTATCGCGCTGTGTCCCGCTGTGTCCTCCCTGTGTCCCCCGCTGTGTCCCGCTATGTCCCCCTTCAATGCTCTGTCCCCCGCTGTGTCTCGCTGTGTCCACCACTGTGTCCTGCTGTGTCCCAGCTGTATCGCCGCTGTGTCCTCCGCTGTGTCCCGATGTGTCCCTGCTGTGCCCCACGCTGTGTCCCGCTGTGTCCCACGCTGTGTCCCACTATGTCCTCGCTGTGTCCCCCGCAGTGCCCCGCTGTGTCCCGCTGTGTACCCCACTGTGTCCCGCTGTTTCCCCGCTGTGTCCCCCGCTCTGTCCCCGCTGTGTCCCACTGTGTTCCGCTGTGTCCTCGCTGTGTCCACCTCAGTGTCCTGCTATGTCCCGCTGTGTCGCCGCTGTGTCCCCGCTGTGTCCCGCTGTGTCACACGCTGTGTCCCCCGCTGTGTCCTGCTGTGTCCCGCTGTGTCCCGCTTTGTCCCCTGTGTCCCCGCTGTGTCCCGCTGTGTCCCGATTTGTCCCTGCTGTGTCCCACGCTGTGTCCCGCTGTGTGCCGCTGTGTCCCGCAGTGTCTCCTGCTGTGTACCGATGTGTCCCCGCTGTGGCCTGCTGTGTCCCCCGCTGTGTCCCGATGTGTCCCCGCAGTGTCCCGCTGTGTCCCGCTGTGTGCCCGCTGTGACCCGCTGTTTCCTGCTGTGTCCCCTGTGTCCCCGCTGTGTCCCGCTGTGTCCCAATGTGTCCCGTGGTGTCCCGCTGTGTCCTCACTGTGTCCCTGCTGTGTCCCTCCGTGCATCCCGCTGTGTCAAGCTGTGTCCTCGATGTGTCCTGCTGTGACCCGATGTGTCCCAACTGTGTCCCCCGCTGTGCCTCTTTGTGTCCCCCGCTGAGTCCCGCTGGGTCCCAAGCTGTGACCCGCTGTGTGCCGCTGTGTCCCGCTGTGTCCTCCCTGTGTCCCGCTTTGTGTCCCGCTATGTCCCCCCTCATTGTCCCCAGCTGTGTCCCACTGTGTCCCATGCTTGTCCCGCTGTGTCCCGCTGTGTCCCCCACTGTGTCCCGCTGTTTACCCCGCTGTGTCCCCCGCTGTGTCCCAATGTGTCAAATCTGTGTCCCGCTGTGTCCCCCACTCTGTCCCGCTGTGTCCCGCTATGTCCTCGCTGTGTCCCCGCTGTGTCCTGCCATGTATCCCGCTCTGTCAAGCTGTGTCACCCGCTGTGTCCCGCTGTGTCACCCTGTGTCCCCCGCAGTGTCCTGCTATGTCCTCCTGTGTCCCTGCTGTGTCCCAGCTGTGTCCCGCTGTGTCCTCGCTGTGTCCCCGCTCTGTCCCCGCTGTGTCCCGCTGTGTCCCGCTGTGTCCCCCGCTGTGTCCCGATGTGTCCCGCTGTTTCCCCCGCTGTGTCTCGCTGTGTCCCCTGCTATGTCCCGCTGTGTCCCCCGCTGTGTCCAGCTGTGTGCCGCTGTGTCCCGCTGTGTCCCCCGGTGTGTCCCGATGTGTCCCCGCTGTGTCCTGCTGTGTCCCAGCTGTATCCCCGCTGTGTCCTCCACTGTGTCCCGATGTGTCCCTCCTGTGTCCCACGCTGTGTCCCACTATGTCCTCGCTGTGTCCCCCGCAGTGTCCCACTGTGTCCTGCTTTGTCCCAGCTGTGTCCCCGCTGTGTCCCACTGTGTCCCCGCTGTGTCCCCGCTGTGTCCTCGCTGTGTCCCCGCTGTGTCCTGCCGTGTATCCCGCTGTGTCAAGCTGTGTCCCCCGATGTGTCCCGCTGTGTCTCCCTGTGTCCCCCGCGGTGTCCCGCTGTGTCCCACTGTGTCCCCCGCTGTGTCCTGCTTTGTCCCAGCTGTGTCCCCAATGGGTCCCGCTGTGCCCCATTTTGTCCACGCTGTATCCCGCTGTGTCCCGCTGTGTTCTCTCTGTGTCCCTCGCTGTGTCCCCATTGTGTCCCGTTTTATCGCGCTGTGTCCCACTGTGTCCTCCCTGTGTCCCCCGCTGTGTCCCGCTATGTCCCCCCTCAGTGTCCCCAGCTGTGTACCGCTGTGTCCCCCGCAGTGTCCCGCTATGTCCTGCTGTGTCCCCGCTGTGTCCCCGCTATGTCCCGCTGTGTCCCCGCTGTGTCCCCACAGTGTCCAGCTGTGTCCCGCTGTGTCCCACGCTGTGTCCCAGCTGAGTCCCCGCTGTGTCCTCTGCTGTGTCCAGCTGTGTGCCGCTGTGTCTCGCTGTGTCCCCCGGTATGTCCCAATGTGTCCCCGCTGTGTCCTGCTGTGTCCCAGCTGAGTCCCCGCTTTGTCCCCCGCTGTGTCCCGCTGTGTCCCGCTGTGACCCCGCTGTGTCCCTCTGTGTCCCGCTGTGTCCCGCTATGTCCCCTGTGTCCCCGCTGTGTCCCGCTGTGTCCCGCTGTGTCCCGCTGTGTCCTCGCTCTGTCCCCGCTGTGTCCCACCGTGTATCCCGCTGTGTCAAGCTGTGTCCCCCGATGTGTCCGGCTCTGTCCTGATGTGTCCCAGCTGTGTCCCCTGCTGTGTCTCGCTGTGTCCCCCACTGTGTCCCGCTGTGTCCCGCTGTGTCCCCTGCTGTGTCCCCCGCTGTGTCCCGCTGTGTCCTGCTATGTCCCCTGTGTCCCTGCTGTGTCCCGCTGTGTGCCGCTGTGTCCTGCTGTGTCCCGCTGTGTGCCTCTGTTTCCCGCTGTGTCCCCCGCTGTGTACAGATGTGTCCCCGCTGTGTCCTGCTGTGTCCCCGCTGTGTCCCGATGTGTCCCTGCTGTGTCCCGCTGAGTCCCGCTGTGTCCCCCGCTGTGTCCTGATGTGTCCCAGCTGTGTCCCTCTGTATCCCCCACAGTGTCCGCCTGTGTCCCGCTGTTTCCCGCTCTGTCCCCCGATGTGTCCCGCCGTGTCCTGCTGTGTTCCCGCTGTGTTCCCGCTGTGTCCCGCTGTGTCCCGCTGTGTCTCGCTGTGTCCCCCTCTGTGTCCCGCTGTGTCCCCCTCTGGATCCTGCTGTGTCCTCCACTGTGTCCCGCTGTGTCCTGCTGTGTCCCGCTATGTCCCTTGTGTCCCCGCTGTGTCCCGCTTTGTCCCGCTTTGTCCCGCTGTGTCCCGCTGTGTCCTCGCTCTGTCCCCGCTGTGTCCTGCAGTGTATCCCGCTGTGTCAAGCTTTGTCCCCCGATGTGTCCGGCTCTGTCCTGATGTGTCCCTGCTCTGTCCCCCGCTGTGTCTCGCTGTGTCCACCGCTGTATCCTGCTGTGTCCCACGCTGTGTCCCGCTGTGTGCCGCTGTGTCCCGCTGTGTCCCCCGCTGTGTCCCGCTGTGTCCCGATTTGTCCCCGCTGTGCCACGCTGTGTCCCCCTGTATTCCACGCTGTGTCCCGCTGTGTCCCTGCTGTGTCCCCACTGTGTCCCGCTGTGTATCCCGCTATGTCCAGCTGTGTCCCCGCTGTGTCCCCGCTGTGTCCCCGCTGTGTTCCCCATGTGTGCCGCTGTGTCCCCCGCTGTGTCCTCGCTCTGTCCCCGATGTGTCCGGATGTGTCCCGTTGTGTCCCGGCTGTCCCCCGCTGTGTCCCCGCTGTGTCCCGCTGTGTCCCCGCTCTCCCCAGCTGTGTCCCCGCTGTGTCCCGCTGTGTCCCCGCTCTCCCCCGCTGTGTCCTCACTGTGTCCTGCTGTGTCCCCGATGTCCCGCTGTGTCCCCGCTGTGTCCCGCTGTGTCCCCGCTGTTTCACGCTGTGTCCCCGATGTGTCCCGCTGTGTACCGCTGTGTCCTCACTGTGTCCCCTGCTGTGTCCTGCTGTGTCCCCCTCTGTGTCCCGCTGTGTCCTCGGCTATGTCCCGCTGTGTCCCGCTGTTTCCAGCTGTGTCCGCTACTGTGTCCCCCCTGTGTCCCCGCTGTGTCCCGCTGTGTCCCGCTGTGTCCCGCTGTGTCCTCGCTGTGTATCCCGCTGTGTCCAGCTGTGTCCCTGCTGTGTCCCGCAGTGTTCCCCCTGTGTCCGGCTGTGTCCCCGCTCTCCCCCGCTGTGTCCCTGCTGTGTCCCGCTGTGTTCCCGCTCTCACCCGCTGTGTCCTCACTGTGCCCGCTATGTCCCCGATGTGTCCCGATGTGTACCGTTGTGTCACGGCTGTCCCCTGCTTTTTCCCCGCTGTGTCCTGCTGTGTCCTCAATGTGTCCCCTGCTGTGTCATGCTGTGTCCCCCTCTGTGTCCCGCTGTGTCCTCCACTGTTTCCCCCGCTGTGTCCCGCTGTGTCCTCGCTGTGTCCCCGCTGTGTCCGGCTGTGTATCACGCTGTGTCCAGGTGTGTCCCCGCTGTGTCCCGCTGTGTTCTCCGCTGTGTCCCCCGCTGTGTGCACCTCTGTGACCGCGCTGTGTCCCGCTGTGTCCCTGCTCTATCCTGCTTTGTCCCCGCTGTGTCCCCACTGTGTCCTGCTCTGTACCCTCTGTGTCCCACTGTGTTCTCCGCTGTGTCCCGCTGTGTCCCGCTGTGTCCCCGCTGTGTCCCGCTGTGTCCTCGCTGTGTTCCCCGCTGTTTCCCGAAGGGTCCCCACTGTGTCCCCGCTGTGTCTCCGCTGTGTCCTCTGCTGTGTCCCTCTGTGACCGTGCTGTGTCCCCACTGTGTCCTGCTATTTCCCCGGTGTGTCCCCCGTTGTGTCCTGCTCTGTCCCCTGCTGTGTCCCCCGATGTGTCCCGCTGTGTCCCGCTGTGTCCCCCGCTGTGTTCCCCGCTGTGTCCCCGCTGTGTCCCGCTGTGTCCTTCCTGTGTCCCTGCTGTGTCCCGTTGTGTCCCGCTGTGTCCCTGCTGTCTCATTCTGTGTCCCGCTGTGCCCTCGCTGTGTCCCCGCTGTGTCCCGCTGTGTCCCGCTGTGTCCCCACTGTTTCCCCGCTGTGTCCCGCTGTGTCCCCGGCTGTGACCCTGCTGTGTCCCCGATGTGTCCCGCTGTGTCCCTTTGTGTCCCCGCTGTTCCCCACTGTGTCCCCGCTGTGTCCCGCTGTGTCCCGCTCTCCCCTGCTGTGTCCCGCTGTGACCCACTGTGTCCCTGCTGTCCCCCACTGTGTCCCGCTGTGTCCCCGCTGTCCCCTGGAGTGTCCCCGCAGTGTCCCCGCTGTGTCTCGCTGTGTCCCGGCTGTGTCCCCGCGCTGTCCCGCTCTGTCCCCGGCTGTGTCCCCGCTGTCTCCCTAATGTGTCCCGCTGTGTCCTCGTTATGACCCTCGCTGTCTCACGCTGTGTCCCTGGCTGTGTCACACTATGTCCTCCGCTGTGTCCCGCCGTGTCACGCTTTGTCCTGCTGTGTCTTCGCTCTGTCCCCGCTGTGTCCCTCTGAGTACCCTACTGTGTCCCGCTGTGTCCTTGCTGTGTCCCGCTGTGTCCCGCTGTGTCCCGCTGTGTCCTCGCTGTGTAACTGCTTGTCCCGCTGCTTATCCCGCTGTGTCCAGCGGGGTCCCCGCTGTGTCCCCGCTGTGTCCCCGCTGTGTCTCGCTCTGTCCCGGGCTGTATCCCCGCTGTGTCCCCGATGTGTCCCGCTGTGTCCCGCTGTATCCTCGATGTGTCCCCCGCTGTGTCCCTCTGTGTTCCGGGCTGTGTCCCCGCTGTGTCCTCGCTTTGTCCCCCATTGTGTCCCGCTGTTTCCTCGCTGTGTCCCCGCTGTATCCCCGCTGTGTCCCGCTGTGTCCTGCTGTTTCGCGTGGTGTCCCAGTATGTCCCCCGCGGTGTCCCCCGCTGAGTCCCCGCTGTGTCTCTGCTGTGTCCCTCTGTGTCCTCGCTGTTTCCCCCGTTGTATCCCGCTGTGTCCCCCACTGTGTCCCCCGCTGTGTACCCGCTGTGTCCCGCTGTATCCCCGCTGTGTTCTGCTGTGTCCCGCTGTGTCCCGCTGGGTCCCCCGCTGTGTCCCTGCTGTGTCCCCAGTGTGTTTCGCTGTGTTGCGCTGTGTACCCCGCTGTGTTCCCCTGTGTCCCCTGCTGTGTCCAATGTTTCCCTGCTTTCTCCCCCGCTGTGTCCCCGCTGTGTCCCCTGCTGTGTCCCCCGCTGTGTCCCCCGCTGTGTCACTGTGTTTCCCTGCTTTGTCCCCCGGTGTGTCCCCCTACGTCCCCGCTGTTTCGTCCGCTGTGTCCCGCGTTGTGTCCCGCTGTTTCCCCCGCTTTGTCCCACTCTGTCCCAGCTGTGTCCCGCTGTATCCCCTGCTGTGTCCCCCGCTGTGTCCCGCTGTGTCCCCGCTGTGTGCCGCTATGTCCTCGCTGTGTCACCGCTGTGTCCCCTGATGTGTCCTGCTGTGTCCCCCGCTGTGTCCCCACTGTGTCGCTGCTGTGTCCCACTGTGTCCTAGTTGTGTCCCCCTGTTTGCCCCGCTGTGTCCAGCTGTGTCCCCGCTCTGTCCCCGTTGTGTCCTCGCTGTGACCCCGGTGTGTCCCCGCTGTGTCCCCGCTGTATCCCCGATGTGTCCCGCTGTGTCCTCGAATTATCTGCCGCTGTTTCCCACTGTTTCCCCCGCTGTGTCCCCCACTGTGTCCCGCTGTGTCCCCAACTGTGTCCCGTTGTGTACCGCTGTCTTCCCGCTGTGTCCCACGCTGTTTCCCGTTGTGTGCCCGCTGTGTCTCTCGCTGTGTCCCCAATGTGTCTCGCTGTGTCCCGCTGTGTCCCCGCAGTGACCTTCTGTGTACCGCGCTGTGTCCTCGCTGTGTCCCCGCTGTGTCCCGCTGTGTCCCCCCTGTGTCCCCATTGTGTCGCTGCTGTGTCCCACTGTGTCCTAGTTGTGTACCCCTGTTTGCCCCGCTGTGTCCCCGCTGTGTCCCCGTTGTGTCCTCGCTGTGACCCCGCTGGGTCCCTGCTATGTCCCCGCTGTATCCCCGCTGTATCCCCGATGTGTCCAGCTGTGTCCTCGCTGTATCTCCCGCTGTTTCCCGCTGTGTCCCCCGCTGTGTCCCCGCTGTGTCCCGCTGTGTCCCCCGCTGTGTCTCGCTGTGTCCCGATGCGTCCACTGCTGTGTCACCGCCGTGTCCCCGCTGTGTCCCGCTGTGTCCCACTGTGTCTCGCTGTGTCCTGCTGTGTCCTCGCTGTGTCCCCATGTGTTCCCCGCTGTGTCCAGCGCTGTGTGCCCTGCTGTGTCCCCTGCTGTGTGCCCTGCTGTGTCCCCTGCTGTGTCCACACTTTGTCCTGCTGTGTCCTAGGTGTGTCCCCGCTGTGTCGCCACTGTGTCCCGCTGTGTCCCCGCTGTGTCCCCGCTGTGTCCCCCTGTGTCCCACTGTGTCACGCTCTGTATCCCGCTGTGTCCAGTTGTGTCCCCGCTGTGTCCCACTGTGTCCCGCTGTGTCCTCGCTGTGTCCCCCGCTTTGTCCCGCTCTGTCCCCCGCTGTGTCCCCCACTGTGTCCCGCTCTATCCCCCGCTGTGTCTCCCAGTGTCCCGCTGTGTCCTTGCTGTGTCCCCCGCTGTGTCTCGCTGTGTCCCGCTGTGTCCCGCTGTGTTCCCTGTGTCCCCGCTGTGTCCCGCTGTGTCCTGATGTGTCCCGCTATGTGCCGCTGTGTCCTCGCTGTGTCCCCGCTGTGTCCCGCCGTGTATCCCACTGTGTCAAGCTGTGTCCCCCGATGTGTCCCACTGTGTCCCGCTGTGTCCCGCTGTGTCCCCGCTGTGTCCTCGCTGTGTCCCCCACTGTGTCCTGCTCTGTCCCCTGCTGTGTCCCCCTCTTTGTCTCGCTGTGTCCCCCGCTGTGTCCCGCTGTGTCCCATGCTGTGTCCCGATGTGTCCCCACTGTGTCCCCCGCCCTGTCCCGCTGTGTCCCCACTGTGTCCCCCTCTCTGTGCCCCACTGGATCCTGCTGTGTCCTCCACTCTGTCCCGCTGTGTCTCCTCTGTGTCCCCCGCTGTGTCCCGCTGTGTCTGACGCTGTGTCCTGCTGTGTCCCCCGCTGTGTCCCGCTATGTCCCGCTGTGTCCCCACTGTCTCCCGCTGTGACCCCCATTGTGTCCCGCTGTATCCTGCTGTGTCCGGCTGTTTTCTCTCTGTGTCCCCCGCTGTGTCCCACTATGTCCCCCACAGTGTACCCCGCTGTATCCCGCTGTGTCCCCTTCTTGTTCCCCCTGTTCCCCTGTGTCCCCTCTGTGTTCCCGTTTTTTGCCGTTGTGTCCTCCCTGTGTACCCTGCTGTGTCCCGCTGCTTCCCTCTGTGTCCCCCGCTGTGTCCCCACTTTGTCCCGCTGTGTCCCTCTGTGTGCTAGTTGTGTCCCGCTGTGTCCCCCGCTGTTTCCCGCTTTGTCCCCACTGTGTCCCCGCTGTGTACTCGCTGTGGCCCCGCTGTATCCCCACTGTTTCCCCGCTGTATCCCCGATGTGTCCCGCTGTCTCCTCGCTGTATCTCCCGCTGTGTCCCGCTGTGTCCCCCGCTGTGTCCCCTGCTGTGTCCCGCTATGTCCCCCGCTGTTTCCCGCTGTGTCCCACTGTGTCCCGCTGTGTCCTTCTGGGTCCTCGCTGTGTCCCCGCTGTGTCCGGCTCAGTATCACGCTGTGTCGGCCGCTGTGTCTCACTGTGTCCCCTGCTGTGTCCCGCTGTGTCCCCCGCTGTGTCCCGCTGTGTACCAGTGTGTCCCCCACTGTTTCCCGAAGTGTCCCCGCTGTGTTCGCCGTTTCGTCCTGCTTTTCCCCCCCTGTGTCCCCCGCTCTGTCCCTAACTGGGTCCCGCTGTGTCCTCCGCTGTGTCCCGCTCTGTCCCACTCTGTGTCCCCTCTGGGTCGACCACTGTGTCCCGCTGTGTACCCGCTGTGTCCTGCTGTGTCCTCGCTATGTCCCAGCTGTGTCCAGCTCTGTATCCCGCTATGTCCAGCTGTGTCCCCGCTGTGTCTCGATGTGTTCCCCATTGTGTCCCCCGCTGTGTCCACGCGGTATCCCCACTTTTTCCCGCTGTGTCCCCGCTGTGTCCCGCTGTGTACCGGCTGTGTCCCACTGTGTCCCACGTTGTGTCCCGCTGTGTCCCGCTGTGTCCCGATGTTTCCCCACTGTGTCCCCCGCTGTGTCCCCGCTGTGTCCCTCTGTGTACCACTGTGTCCAGCTGTGTCCTCGCTATGTCCCCGCTGTGTCCAAGCTGTGTCCCCGCAGTGTCCCCGCAGTGACCCGCCGTGTATCCCGCAGTTTCAAGCTGTGTCCCCCGATGTGTCGCGCTGTGTCCCGTTGTGTCCCCCGCTGTGTCCCGCTGTGTCCTCACTGTGTCCCCTGCTGTGTCCCGCTGTGTCCCCCGCTGTGTCCCGCCGTGTATCCCGCTGTTTCAAGCTGTGTCCCCCGATGTGTTCTTCTGTGTCCTGTTGTGTCCCCCGGTGTGTCCCACTGTGTCCCCGCTGTGTCCCGCTGTGTCCTCGCTGTGTCCCCGCTGTGTCCCAGGTTTGTCCCCGCTGTGTTCCGCTGTGTCCCCCGCTGTGTCCCCCGCTGTGTCCCCTGTGTGTCCGGCTGTTTTCCCGCTGTGTCTCCACTGTGTCCCGCTGGGACCCGCTGTCTCCTCCGCTGTGTCCCGGCTGTGTCCTGCTTTGTCCTTGCTATGTACCCCGCTGTGTCCAGCTCTGTCCCCCGCTGTGTCCCGCTGTGTCCCCTGCTGTGTCCCGCTGTGTCCCCCGCTGTGTCCCCCGCTGTGTCCCGCTGTGTCCCCACAGTGACCTTCTGTGTCCTGCGCTGTGTCACGCTGTGTC
Organism: Dipodomys merriami; assembly: GCF_024711535.1. Classification (NCBI taxonomy): domain Eukaryota; kingdom Metazoa; phylum Chordata; class Mammalia; order Rodentia; family Heteromyidae; genus Dipodomys; species Dipodomys merriami. The sequence goes on along the minus strand of NW_027205448.1, from coordinate 859,183 downwards.
CCGATGTGTCCCCTCTGTGTCCCCTGCTGTGTCCCGCTTTGTCCCCCGCTGTTTCTCCGCTGTGTCCCGCTGTGTCCCACTGTGTCCCCGTTGTGTCCCGCTGTGTCCCACGCTGTGTCCCATGCTGTGTCCCGCTGTGTCCCACGCTGTGTCCCGCTGTGTCCCGCTTTGTCCCCACTGTCTCCCGCTGGTACCCCCGTTGTGTCCCACTGTGTCCCCCGCTGCGTTCCCTGCTGTGTCCCGCTGTATCCCTCTATGTCCCGCTGTGTCCCGCTGTGTCTTCTCTGTGTCCCCCTTGTGTCCCCCGCTGTGTCCCGATGTGTCCCCCGCTGTGACCCCGCTGTGTCCTGATGTGTCCCCCCTGTGTGTCCCTCTGTTTCCCCTGCTGTGTCCCGCTGTGATCCCGCTGTGTCCCAATGTGTCCCCGCTGTGTCCCGCTGTGTCCCGATGTGTCCCTGCTGTGTCCCGCTGTGTCCTCGCAGTGTCCCCGCTCTGTCCCCACTGTGTCCTCCGCTCTGTCCCCCGCTGGTTCCCGTTGTGTCCTCCGCTTTGTCCCGCTGTGCTGAGTCCGCGTCCCCCAGGGAAAGACTTTCTCTTGCGCTCTTTACCCTTAATTTTTAAATTCTAAATGACAACGATCAGTCTGCCGCAGATCGGCATATGACAAGAGACTCCATGGATACTAAAGACATGGTTATGTGGAAGGATGTTATTAATAATAAATGGTATGGACCGGATCCGGTAATAACGAGATCCAGGGGAGCTGTTTGTGTTTTTCCACAGAGTCAAGAAGTACCTCACTGGGTGCCAACGAGACTGACCAGGCCAGTGGAGACTGCAGAAGAACCCCATCTTGAAGATGCCATCCACTCGTCTCCTGATACAGCTGCTCTCCCTCCTCCTCTAACATTTCTTCCTCTGAGTCACTCACAAGATTACTATATTCTTGGTCCCGCCCTTCCACATGTAGGGCTGAGAACCGGTTTGCTTTTAAAGAAGAGTACGGAGGTCTCCTTGAGACCCCCTCCCTAAAACCCTTCTCCTTTTGTGAGGGCTGCAGCCCCTCTCGCTTCAATTCTTTAGGATCCTTCTGTCTTTTTTCCCTTTTTCTTTTAGGCCTCTTTTCCTCCCCATTACTGTATACTGACTCTGATAGACTATCCTGATGCTGCGTTAGTACTTTGCGTCCTTCCTGGATTAAATCAAACCCTCCCTCCTCGAGGCAAGTGCGCACCATCAAAAAGACAAGCCACAAGGGAAGAAGCAATGCAAGCAACCAATAAATATCTAAATCTACAGTGAACAGCATACCGGGGGATGTTTACCAACGTCTCCTCTCCGTGTGTTGAGTTCTGGCTCCAATTCGGCCTCTCGCGCGGGTCCCGTCCCAGGTTCGTTCCCGGGTTTCGGCACCAGTTGTAGTGACCGCCTACTCGACCAGCGAGGAAAAACGACCACCACACCAGGAGTCTTCTCAGATCACGCTTTATTGGAGAGCCTTTTAGTTGTAGGAGAGCTTGGGCGCGAGAGAGCGTGCACCCGAAACACAGCCGCTTATATAGGGAATTCGAACACGGGTCTTTTCTATTGTTGGTCGCCTGCCTTTTACCGTCACCAGGTGTCATGGGATTGGCTGGGGACACTACCGGGCTCGCGCACGCGCACAGCCCAGGCGTCCCGCCAAGCACCGTCTGGAGTGGTAATCCTCAAAACTGCAAGGGAGTGGGCGGAGTCTCGCCTCGGCTCCCTACACCGCTGTGTCCCACGCTGTGTTTCTCTGTGTCCCCCGCTGTGTCCCCCGCTGTGTCCCGCTGTGTCCCGCTGTGTCGCCGCTGTGTCCACAATGTGTCCTGGCTGTATCCCACTGTGTCCCAAGTTATGTCCCGCTGTGTTCCTCGCTGTGTCCCGCTGTGTCCCGCTGTTTCCCCCTGTGTCGTGCTGTGTCCCGTTGTGTCCCCTGTGTCCATGTTGTGTCCAGCTGTGTCCCGATGTGTCCCACTGTGTCCCGCTGTGTCCTGGCTGTGTCCCGCTGTGTCCCGCCGTTTATTCCGCTGTGTCAAGCTGTGTCCCCCTATGTGCCCCGTTGTGTTCCCCTGTGTCCCCCGCTTTATACCGCTGTGTCCCCCACTGTGTCTCGCTGGGTCCCCCGTTTTGTTCCCCTCTGTGTCCCGCTGTGTCCCGCTATGTCCCGCTATGTCCCACTGTGTCCTCTCTGTGTCCCCCCTGTGTCCCCCGCGGTGTGCCCCGCTGTGTCCCGCTGTGTCCGGCTCAGTATCACGCTGTGTCGGCCGCTGTGTCTCACTGTGTCCCCTGCTGTGTCCCGCTGTGTCCCCCGCTGTGTCCCGCTGTGTACCAGTGTGTCCCCCACTGTTTCCCGAAGTGTCCCCGCTGTGTTCGCCGTTTCGTCCTGCTTTTCCCCCCCTGTGTCCCCCGCTCTGTCCCTAACTGGGTCCCGCTGTGTCCTCCGCTGTGTCCCGCTCTGTCCCACTCTGTGTCCCCTCTGGGTCGACCACTGTGTCCCGCTGTGTACCCGCTGTGTCCTGCTGTGTCCTCGCTATGTCCCAGCTGTGTCCAGCTCTGTATCCCGCTATGTCCAGCTGTGTCCCCGCTGTGTCTCGATGTGTTCCCCATTGTGTCCCCCGCTGTGTCCACGCGGTATCCCCACTTTTTCCCGCTGTGTCCCCGCTGTGTCCCGCTGTGTACCGGCTGTGTCCCACTGTGTCCCACGTTGTGTCCCGCTGTGTCCCGCTGTGTCCCGATGTTTCCCCACTGTGTCCCCCGCTGTGTCCCCGCTGTGTCCCTCTGTGTACCACTGTGTCCAGCTGTGTCCTCGCTATGTCCCCGCTGTGTCCAAGCTGTGTCCCCGCAGTGTCCCCGCAGTGACCCGCCGTGTATCCCGCAGTTTCAAGCTGTGTCCCCCGATGTGTCGCGCTGTGTCCCGTTGTGTCCCCCGCTGTGTCCCGCTGTGTCCTCACTGTGTCCCCTGCTGTGTCCCGCTGTGTCCCCCGCTGTGTCCCGCCGTGTATCCCGCTGTTTCAAGCTGTGTCCCCCGATGTGTTCTTCTGTGTCCTGTTGTGTCCCCCGGTGTGTCCCACTGTGTCCCCGCTGTGTCCCGCTGTGTCCTCGCTGTGTCCCCGCTGTGTCCCAGGTTTGTCCCCGCTGTGTTCCGCTGTGTCCCCCGCTGTGTCCCCCGCTGTGTCCCCTGTGTGTCCGGCTGTTTTCCCGCTGTGTCTCCACTGTGTCCCGCTGGGACCCGCTGTCTCCTCCGCTGTGTCCCGGCTGTGTCCTGCTTTGTCCTTGCTATGTACCCCGCTGTGTCCAGCTCTGTCCCCCGCTGTGTCCCGCTGTGTCCCCTGCTGTGTCCCGCTGTGTCCCCCGCTGTGTCCCCCGCTGTGTCCCGCTGTGTCCCCACAGTGACCTTCTGTGTCCTGCGCTGTGTCACGCTGTGTCCCGATGTGTCCCCTCTGTGTCCCCTGCTGTGTCCCGCTTTGTCCCCCGCTGTTTCTCCGCTGTGTCCCGCTGTGTCCCACTGTGTCCCCGTTGTGTCCCGCTGTGTCCCACGCTGTGTCCCATGCTGTGTCCCGCTGTGTCCCACGCTGTGTCCCGCTGTGTCCCGCTTTGTCCCCACTGTCTCCCGCTGGTACCCCCGTTGTGTCCCACTGTGTCCCCCGCTGCGTTCCCTGCTGTGTCCCGCTGTATCCCTCTATGTCCCGCTGTGTCCCGCTGTGTCTTCTCTGTGTCCCCCTTGTGTCCCCCGCTGTGTCCCGATGTGTCCCCCGCTGTGACCCCGCTGTGTCCTGATGTGTCCCCCCTGTGTGTCCCTCTGTTTCCCCTGCTGTGTCCCGCTGTGATCCCGCTGTGTCCCAATGTGTCCCCGCTGTGTCCCGCTGTGTCCCGATGTGTCCCTGCTGTGTCCCGCTGTGTCCTCGCAGTGTCCCCGCTCTGTCCCCACTGTGTCCTCCGCTCTGTCCCCCGCTGGTTCCCGTTGTGTCCTCCGCTTTGTCCCGCTGTGCTGAGTCCGCGTCCCCCAGGGAAAGACTTTCTCTTGCGCTCTTTACCCTTAATTTTTAAATTCTAAATGACAACGATCAGTCTGCCGCAGATCGGCATATGACAAGAGACTCCATGGATACTAAAGACATGGTTATGTGGAAGGATGTTATTAATAATAAATGGTATGGACCGGATCCGGTAATAACGAGATCCAGGGGAGCTGTTTGTGTTTTTCCACAGAGTCAAGAAGTACCTCACTGGGTGCCAACGAGACTGACCAGGCCAGTGGAGACTGCAGAAGAACCCCATCTTGAAGATGCCATCCACTCGTCTCCTGATACAGCTGCTCTCCCTCCTCCTCTAACATTTCTTCCTCTGAGTCACTCACAAGATTACTATATTCTTGGTCCCGCCCTTCCACATGTAGGGCTGAGAACCGGTTTGCTTTTAAAGAAGAGTACGGAGGTCTCCTTGAGACCCCCTCCCTAAAACCCTTCTCCTTTTGTGAGGGCTGCAGCCCCTCTCGCTTCAATTCTTTAGGATCCTTCTGTCTTTTTTCCCTTTTTCTTTTAGGCCTCTTTTCCTCCCCATTACTGTATACTGACTCTGATAGACTATCCTGATGCTGCGTTAGTACTTTGCGTCCTTCCTGGATTAAATCAAACCCTCCCTCCTCGAGGCAAGTGCGCACCATCAAAAAGACAAGCCACAAGGGAAGAAGCAATGCAAGCAACCAATAAATATCTAAATCTACAGTGAACAGCATACCGGGGGATGTTTACCAACGTCTCCTCTCCGTGTGTTGAGTTCTGGCTCCAATTCGGCCTCTCGCGCGGGTCCCGTCCCAGGTTCGTTCCCGGGTTTCGGCACCAGTTGTAGTGACCGCCTACTCGACCAGCGAGGAAAAACGACCACCACACCAGGAGTCTTCTCAGATCACGCTTTATTGGAGAGCCTTTTAGTTGTAGGAGAGCTTGGGCGCGAGAGAGCGTGCACCCGAAACACAGCCGCTTATATAGGGAATTCGAACACGGGTCTTTTCTATTGTTGGTCGCCTGCCTTTTACCGTCACCAGGTGTCATGGGATTGGCTGGGGACACTACCGGGCTCGCGCACGCGCACAGCCCAGGCGTCCCGCCAAGCACCGTCTGGAGTGGTAATCCTCAAAACTGCAAGGGAGTGGGCGGAGTCTCGCCTCGGCTCCCTACACCGCTGTGTCCCACGCTGTGTTTCTCTGTGTCCCCCGCTGTGTCCCCCGCTGTGTCCCGCTGTGTCCCGCTGTGTCGCCGCTGTGTCCACAATGTGTCCTGGCTGTATCCCACTGTGTCCCAAGTTATGTCCCGCTGTGTTCCTCGCTGTGTCCCGCTGTGTCCCGCTGTTTCCCCCTGTGTCGTGCTGTGTCCCGTTGTGTCCCCTGTGTCCATGTTGTGTCCAGCTGTGTCCCGATGTGTCCCACTGTGTCCCGCTGTGTCCTGGCTGTGTCCCGCTGTGTCCCGCCGTTTATTCCGCTGTGTCAAGCTGTGTCCCCCTATGTGCCCCGTTGTGTTCCCCTGTGTCCCCCGCTTTATACCGCTGTGTCCCCCACTGTGTCTCGCTGGGTCCCCCGTTTTGTTCCCCTCTGTGTCCCGCTGTGTCCCGCTATGTCCCGCTATGTCCCACTGTGTCCTCTCTGTGTCCCCCCTGTGTCCCCCGCGGTGTGCCCCGCTGTGTCCCGCTGTGTCCACCGCTGTGTCTTCTGCTTTGTCCAGCGGGACAGAGCGTGGACACAGCGGGACACAGCGGGGACACAGCAGGGGACACAGCGGGACACAGCGGGACACAGAGGGACACAATGGGGACACAGCGGGATAAAGCGAGGGACAGAGCAGGGTACACAGCAGGCGACACAGCGGAGACCCTGCCGGACACAGAGGGGGACAAAGCGTGGATACATCGGGACACAGCGGGGGACACAGTGGGACGCAGCTAGGGACACAGCGGGACACAGTGATGACACAGCGGAGGACAAAGCGGGACACAGCGTGACACAGCCCGACACAGCGGGGGAAACAGCGGGACACATCGGGACACAGTGCGGACACAGCGGGGGACACAGCGAGACACAGCAGGACACAGCGGGTACACAGCGGGACACATCAGGGACACAGCGGGGGACACAGCGGGGGACACAACGGGGGACAAAGTGGGACACCACGGGAAACAGCGGGTCACAACGGGATACAGCGGGGACATAACAGGGGACAAGCGGGATACAGCGGGGAACACAGCGGGGACAAAGCGGGGGACACAGCGGGACACAGCGGGGACACAGCATGACACAGTGGGACACAGCAGGCGAAACAGCGGGATACAGCGGGGAACATAGCGGAGACAAAGCTTGGGACACAGCGGGACACAGCGCGACACAGCGAGACACAGCGGGACACAACGGGGGACACAGCGAGGGACATAGCAGGGTACACAGCGGGCGACACAGCGGAGACCCTGCGGGACACAGAGGGGACAAAGCGTGGATAAATCGGGACACAGCGGGAAACACAGCGGGACACAGCCGGGGACACAGCGGGACACAGTGGGGGAAACAGAGGGACACATCGGGACACAGTTCGGACACAGCGGGGGACACAGCAGGACACAACGGGGGACACTGCGGGACACAGGAGATGACAGCGTGACACAGCCCGGGACACAGCAAGACACAGCATAGGAGACAGCGTAGGACACAGCGGGACACAGCGGGGACACAGCAGGACAAAGTGTGGGACACAGCGGGACACAGTGGGGGACACAGCGGGGGACAAAGGGGGGACCCAGCGGGACACAGCGGGGACACAGACGAGGACACAGCGAGGACACAGTGGGACACAGCGGGACATAGCGTGGGACACAGCGGGGTACAGCCTGGACAATCCGTGGGACAGCAGGGACACAGCGGGACACAGCGGGTGATAGCGGAGACACAGCGAGGGACACAGCAAGGACACAGCGGGACACAGCGGGCGACACAGGGGGGACCCAGCGGGACACAGCGGGGGACAAAGCGGGACACCACGGGACACAGTGGGGGACACGGCAGGGGACACAGCGGGGGACAGCGGGAACACACTAAGGGACAGTGGGGACACAGCGGGACACAGCAGGGGACAGTGGGGACACATCGGGGACACAGCGGGGCACAGCGAGACACAGCATGGGACACAGCGTCGACACAGCGGGGACACAGCGGGACACAGAGGGGGACACATCAGGAACACAGCGGGACACAGCGGCGGACACAGCGGGGACACAGCGAGACACAGCACGGGACAGAGCGTCGACACAGCGGCAACACAACAGGACACAGCGGGGGACAGCGGAGACACAGCGGGGGACAGAGAGGGGACACAGCGGGACACAGCGGGACACCTGCTGGACACAGAGAGGGACAAAGCGTGGATATATTGGGACTCAGGGGGGACACAGCGGGACACAGCTGGGGACACAGCGGGACACAGCGTGACACAGCGTGACACAGCGGGGGAAACAGCGGGACACATCGGGACACAGCGCGGACACAGCAGGGGACAGAGCGGGGGAAAGCAGGGACACAACGGGGGACAACTGGAACAGAGCAGGACACAGCGGGGGACACAGCGGGGGACACAGTGGAACACAGTGGGACACAGCGGGACACAGCGGGGGACACAGCGGGACACAGCGGGGGACACAGCAGGGGACACAGCGGTTCACATCGGGACACAGCGGGGACACAGCGGGGGACAAGCGGGGACACAGCGGGGACACAGCGTTGACACAGCGGGGAATACAGGGAGGACACAGCGGAACCCAGCGGGACACAGAGTCAATACAGGGGGGACACAGCGGGACAAAGCGGGACACTGCGCGACACTGGGGGACACAGCGGGGACAGAGGGACACAGCGGGACACAGCAGGGGAAACAGCGGGACACAGCGGGACACAGCGCGGACACAACGGGTGACACAGAGGGTCACAGCGGGGGACACAACGGAACACATTGGGACACATTGGGACATAGCGGGAGACACAGCGGGACACAGCGGGGGACACAGAGGGGGACACAGCGGGACACAGCGGGGACACAGTGGGGACACAGCGGGGGAAAAGCGGGGACACAGCGGGGACACAGTGTTGACACAGTGGGGAACATAACGGGGACACAGCGGGACAAATCGGGACACAGCGGGAAAAGCAGGGCACAGCGGGAGACAGGGCGGGGGGCAGCCGAGGCACACCGGGGGACAACGGGGACACAGCGCGACACTGCGGGACACAGCGGGACACTTCGGGACACAGCAGGACACAGCGGGGAAACAGCGAGGGACACAGCGTGACACAGCGTGACACAGCGGCGGACATACAGGGTCACAGCGGGGACACAGCGGGACACAGCGGGACACAGCGGAGGACACAGCGGGACACACCTCGGGACACAGTGGGACACAGCGGTGACACAGCGGGGGACACAGTGGGACACATCGGGGACACAGCGGGACACAGCCGGGGTCACAGCGTGACACAGCGTGACAAAGCGGCGGACACAGTGGGACACAGCGGGAACACAGCGGGACACAGCGGGACACTGCAGGGGACACAGTGGGACACACATGGGGACACAGCGGGACACAGTGGTGACACAGCGGGGGACACAGTGGGACACATCGTGGACACCGCGGAACACAGAATAAGGACACAGCGGGGGTCACAAAGGGACACAGCAGGGACACAGCGGGGACACAGCATGGGACAAGCGGGATACAGCGGGGAACACAGCGGGGACAAAGCAGGGGACACAGCGGGACACAGCAGGGACACAGCATGACACAGCGGGACACAGCGGGACACAGCGGGGGACATAGTGGATCACAGTGGGACACAGCGAGACACAGCGGGTGACACAGCGGGGGACACAGCGGGACCCAGCGGGACACAGCGGGACACAGCGGTACACAGCAGGGGACACAGCGGGACACAGCGGGACACAGCCGGGGACACAGCGGGACAAAGCGGGGGACACAATAGGACATAGCAGGGGACACAGCAGGCGACACAGCGGAGACCCTGCGGAACACAAAGGGGGAAAAAGCGTGGATACATCGTGACACAACGGGGGACACAGCGGGACACAGCTGGGGACACAGAGGGACAAAGTGATGACACAGCTGGGGAAAAAGCAGGACAGCGGGACACAGCGGGACACAGCGGGGGAAACAGCTGGACACATCGGGACACAGCGCGGACACAGCGGGGGACACAGCGGGACACAGCGGGGACACAGAGGGACACTGCGGGGACACAGCGAGGGACACAGCGGGGGAAACAGCGGGAGACAAAGTGGGACACAGCGGGACACAGCGGGACACAGCGCGAACACAGCGGGGGACAGAGCGGGGACACAGCAGGGGACAAGCGGGATACAGCGGGGAACACAGCGGGGACAAAGCGGGGGACACAGCGGGACACAGCGGGGACACAGCATGACACAGCGGGACACAGCAGGCGAAACAGCGGGATACAGCGGGGAACAGAGCGGGGACAAAGCAGGGGACACAGCGGGACACAGCGGGGACACAGCATGACAAAGCGGGACACAGCAGGAGAAACATCGGGACACAGCGCTACACAACGGGGGACACAGCGGGACACAGCGGGACACAGCGCGACACAGCGGGACACAGCGGGACACAATGGGGGACACAGCGGGACAAAGCAGGGGACACACCAGGGTACACAGCGGGTGACACAGCGGAGACCCTGCGGGATACAGAGGGGACAAAGCGTGGATACATCGGGACACAGCGGAACACAGCTGGGGACACATTGGGACACAGCGGGGGAAACAGCGGAACACAGCGGGGGACACAGCGGGACACAGCGGGACACAGCGGGACACATCGCGAACACAGCGGGGGACAGAGTGGGACAGAGCGGGACACAGCGGGACACAACGGGGGACACTGCAGGACACAGGAGACGACAGCGTGACACAGCCGGGGACACAGCGGGACACAGCATGGGAGACAGCGGAGGACACAGCGGGACACAGCGGGGACACAGCAGGACAAAGTGTGGGAAACTGCGGGACACAGCGGGACACAACGGGGGACACAGCGGGACACAGCGGAACACAGCGGGTGAGACAGCGGGGGACACAGCGGGACCCAGCGGGACACAGCCGGACACAGCGGGACACAGCGGGGCACAGCAGGGGACACAGCAGAACACAGCGGGGGACACAGCGGGATACAGCGGGGACACAGCATGACACAGCAGGACATAGCAGGGGAAACAGCGGGACACAGCAGGACACAGCGGGGGACACAGCGGATCACAGTGGGACACAGCGGGACACAACGGGTGACACAGCGGGGGACACAGCCGGACACACCTGGACACAGCGGGACACAGTGGGACACAGCAGGGGACAAAGCGGGACAAAGCGGGGGACACAACAGGACAAAGCGGGGGACACAATACGACACAGCAGGGGACACAGCGGGCGACACAGCAGAGACCCTGCAGGACACAGGGGGGGACAAAGCGTGGATACATCGGGACACAGCGGGGGACACATTGGGACACAGCTGAGGACACAGCGGGACACAGTGATGACACAGCGGGGGACAAAGCGGGACACAGAGGGACACAGCGGGACACAGCGGGGGAATCAGCAGGACACATCGGGACACAGCGCGAACACAGCAGGGGACACAGCGGGACACAGAGGGACACACCGCGAACACAGCGGTTCACAACGGGACACAGCGGGGACACAGCGGTGACACAGCAGGGGACAAGCGGGATACAGCGGGGAACACAGCGGGGACAAAGCGGGGGACACAGCGGGACACAGCGGGGACACAGCATGACAAAGCGGGCCACAGCAGGGGAAACAGCGGGACCTAGCATGACACAAGGGGGACACAGCGGGACACAGCGGGACACAGCGGGGGACACAGCGTGGGACACAGCGGGACACAGCGGGACAAAGCGGGACACACGGGGGACACAGCGGGACAAAGCAGGGGACACACCAGGGTACACAGCGGGCAACACAGCGGAGACCTTGCGGGACACAGAGGGGGACAAAGCGTGGAGACATCGGGACACAGCGGGGGGAACAGCGGGACACAGCTGGGGACACAGCGGGACAAAGCGGTGGAAACAGCGAGACACATCGGGACACAGCGCGGACACAGCAGGGGACACAGAGGGACACACCCCCAACACAGCGGTTCACAACGGGACACAGCGGGGACACAGCGGGGACACAGTGGTAACACAGCAGGGGACACAGTGAGGACACCGCGGGACACAGCGGGGACACAGCAGGGACTCAGAGGGGGACACAGCGGGATACAGCGGGACACAGCGGGGGACACAGCAGGACACAGCGGAAGACACAGTGGGACACAGCAGTGGACACAGTGAGGACACAGCAGGACACTGCCCGACACATCAGGGACAAAGCTGGGACACAGCGGGGGACACAGCGGGACACAGCAGGGACACAGCGGGTACACAGCGGGGGACACAGGTGGACACAGCGGAATACACAGCAGGACACAGCGAGACACAGCAGGACACAGCGGGGACACAGCGGGGACACAGAAGGGGACACAGCGGGACACAGAGGGACACAGCTGGGGACACAGCGGGACACAGCGGGGGACACAGCGGGACACAGCGGGACACAGAGACGACACAGCGGGATACAGCGGGACACAGCGGGAAACACAGGGGACACAGAGGCGGACACAGCGGGGACAAAGCGGGACACAGCGGGACACAGCGGAGGACACAGCGGGACACAGCGGAGGACACAGCGGGACACAGTGGGAGACACAGCGGGGACACATCGGGACACAGCGGGGACATGGCGGGTATACAGCAGGATACACAACAGCACACAGCGGGGCACAGCGAGGACACAGCGGGACACAGCGGGACACAGCGGGACACAGCAGGTCACAGCGGGGACACAGCAGCGGACACAGGGAGAAACAGCGGGAAAAAACGGGACACAGCGGGGGATAGAGCGGGACACAGTGGGGGACACAGCGGGACACAGCGGGACACAGCAAGACACAGTGGAGACACACCGGGGACACAGCGGGATACAGTGGGGACACATCAGGACCCAGCGGGAACACAGCGGGGGACACAGCGGGGGACACAGCGCATAAAACAGCGGGACACAGCGGGGACACAGCTGGACACAGCGGGATACACAGCTGGACACAGCTGGGACACAGCGGGACACAGCGCGGGATACAGCATAGGACACAGAGTTAGACAGTGGGGGACACAGCGAGGACACAGCGGGACACAGCATGACACAGTGGGCGACACAGCGGGGGACACAGCCGGGACACAGCGGGGGACACAGCGAGGACACAGCGGGACACTGCGGGGACACAGTCAGGACTCAGCGGGTCACAGCACGGCACAGTGGGACACAGCGGGGGACAGCGGGACACAGCGGGGGACAGCGGGACCCAGCTGGGGACACAGAGGGGACACAGCGGGGGACACAGCGAGTACACAGTGGGACAAAGCGTGGACACATCGGGGACACAGCGGGAAACAGCGGGGACAAAGCGGGGGACAGCGGGGACACAGCGGGAACATAGCGAGGACACAGCGGGACACAGCGGGGACACAGGGGTACAGAGCGGGGACAAAGCAGGACACACAGCGGACAGAGCGGGGGACACAACAGGACACAGCGGGACACAGAGGGACACAGCGGGCGACAGCGGGGGACACAGCAGGACACAGCGGAGGACACAGTGGGACACAGCTTGGGACACAGAGAGGACACAGTGGGACACATTGGGACACATCAGGGACACAACGGGGACACAAGGGGGCCACAGCATGAAACAGCGGGGGACACATCAGGGACACAGCGGGTGACACAGTGGGGACACAGCGGGACACAGCAGCGGACACAGCGAGGACACAGCGGGACACAGTGGGACACAGCGGGGTCACAGCGTGACACAGCTGGTCACAGCGGCTGACACAGCGGGACACAGCGGGGGACACAGCGAGGACACAGCAGGACACAGCGGGACATAGCGGGACACAGCCAGACACAGCGGGAAACACAGCGGGGGACACAGCCGGACACAGCGGGACACAATGGGGGTCACAGCGGGAGACAGCGGGGACAGAGCTGGGACAAAGCGGGACACAGCGGGACACAGATGGGGACAGAGCGGGACACAGCGTGGGACACAGCGGGACACAGCGGGGTCACAGGGTGACACAGCGGGACACAGCGAGACACATCGTGGACACAGCAAGGGACACAACTGGACACAGCGGGACACAGCGGGGCACATTGGGGGACACAGCAGGACACAGCGGGGGACACAGCGAGTATACACCGGGACAAAGCGGGGACACATCGGGGACACAACGGGAATCAGCAGGGACACAGCAGGGGACAATGGGGACAGAGCGGGGACAGATTTGGGACACAGCGGGACACAGAGGGAACTGAGCGGGGGACACAGCGGGACAGAGCGGGACAGAGTGGGGACACAGCTAGGACACAGCAGGGACAGAGCAGGGACAGAGAAGCACAAAGCGGTGACAGAGCTGGGGACACTACGGGACACAGCGAGACACAGCAGGAGACAGCAGGGGACAGCGGGGGACACAGCGGGACATAGCGGGCGACACAGCGGGGGAAACAGCGGGTGACACAGGGAGGAAACAGCGGGGACACAGCTGGACACAGAGGGATACTGCGAGGAAACAGCAGGACACAGCGGGACACAGCGGGACACAGAGGGGACACAGCGGGGACACAGCAGGGGACACAGCGGGACACAGAGCGGGACACAGCGTAGGACACAGAGGTAGACATTGGGGGACACAGCGAGGACACAGCGGGACACAGCATGACACAGCGGGCGACCCAGCGGGGGACACAGCCGGGACACAGCGGGGGACACAGCGAGGACACAGCGGGACACTGCGAGGACACTGTCGGGACTCAGCGGGTCACAGCAGGACACAGCGGGACACAGCGGGGGACAGCAGTACACAGCTGGGGACAGCGCGAGCCAGCGGGGGACACAGAGGGGACACAGCGGGACACAGAGGGGACACAGCGGGACACAGAGGGGACACAGCGGGGGACACAGCGGGACAGAGCGGGACAGAGAGGGGACACAGCTGGGACACAGCAGGGACAGAGCGGGGACCCAGCGGGAACACAGCGGGACACAGCGTGGACACAGCGGGACATGGCGGGGACACAGCGGGGGACACAGCGGGACACAGCAGGGACACAGCGGGGAACACATCGGGACACAGCGGGTCACAGCGGGGACACAGCGGGAGACAGCGTGGACACAGCAGGGACACAGCGGGGGCAAAGCGGGACACCACGGGAAACAGCGGGACACAGCGGGAAACAGGGGGGACACAGTGGGGACACAGCGGGACAGAGCGGGACAGAGAGGGGACACAGCTGGGACACAGCAGGGACAGAGCGGGGACCCAGCGGGAACACAGCGGGACACAGCGTGGACACAGCGTGACATGGCGGGGACACAGCGGGTGACACAGCGCGACACAGCAGGGACACAGCGGGGAACACAGCGGGACACAGCGGGTCACAGCGGGGACACAGCGGGAGACAGCGGGGAAACAGCGTTGACACAGTCGGGGACAAAGCGGGACAACACGGGAAACAGCGAGACACAGCGGGAAACAGCAGGGACACAGTGGGGACACAGCGGGGACACAGAGGGGGACACAGCGGAACACAGCGGGGGACACATCAGGGACACAGCGAGGGACACAGTGGGACACAGCGGGGTCAGAGCGTGACAAAGCGGAACAGAGCGGGGGACAAAGCGGGACACAGCGAGACACATCGGGGGACACAGCGGGACATAGCGGGGACACAGCGGGGGACAGAGCGGAACACAGCGAGGACACAGCGGGACACAGCAGGACACATCGGGGACACAGCTGGGACACAGCGGGGGACACAGCGGGACACAGTGGGGACACAGCTGGAAACAACCGGATACACAGAGGAACAGAGCGGGGACACAGCGAGGACACAGCAGGGGACACAGCGGGGAAAGAGCGGTGAAACAGCGGGGATACAGCTGGACACAGCAGGGGCCACAGCGTGACACAGCGGGGGACACATCAGGGACACAGCGGGTGACACAGTGTTGACATAGCGGGACACAGCGGCGGACACAGCGAGGACACAGCGGGACACAGAGGGACACAGCGGGGTCACAGCGTGACACAGCGGGACACATTGTGGACATAGCAAGGGACACAACTGGACACAGCGGGACACAGCAGGACACAGCGGCTGACACAGCGGGACACAGCGGGGGACACAGTGGGAACACAGCGGGGGACATAACGGGACACAGCGTGGGAAACAGCGGGACAGAGCGGTGGATACTGCGGGGGACATAGCGGGACACAGCGGGATACAGCGGGGACACAATGGGGACCCAGCCGGGGACACAAAGAAAATACAGCAGGACACAGCAGGATACAGCGGAGACACAACAGGGACACAGAGGGGGACACAGCGAGGACACAGCAGGACACAGCGGGACATAGCGGGACAGAGCGGGACACAGCAGGGACAACGCTGGGGACACAGCGGAACACAGCGGGGGACACAGCGGGGAACACAGCAGTGGACACAGGGGGGACACCCAGAGGACACAGCGGGCACAGCAGGACATAGCGGGACACAGCGGGACACAGAGGGGGACAAAGCGGGACACCACGGGACACAGTGGGGGACACAGCAGGGGACACAGAGGGGGACAGCGGGAATACATTAGGGGACAGTGGGGACACAGCGGGACACAGCAGGGGACAGTGCGGACACATTGGGGACACAGCGGGGACACAGCGAGACACAGCATGGGACACAGCGTCGACACAGCGGGGACACAGCGGGACACAGAGGGGGACACATCAGGAACACAGCGGGACACAGCGGCGGACACAGCGGGGAAACAGCGAGACACAGCACGGGACAGAGCGTCGACACAGCGGCAACACAACAGGACACAGCGGGGGACAGCGGAGACACAGCGGGGGACAGAGAGGGGACACAGCGGGACACAGCGGGACACCTGCTGGACACAGAGAGGGACAAAGCGTGGATATATTGGGACTCAGGGGGGACACAGCGGGACACAGCTGGGGACACAGCGGGACACAGCGTGACACAGCGTGACACAGCGGGGGAAACAGCGGGACACATCGGGACACAGCGCGGACACAGCAGGGGACAGAGCGGGGGAAAGCAGGGACACAACGGGGGACAACTGGAACAGAGCAGGACACAGCGGGGGACACAGCGGGGGACACAGTGGAACACAGTGGGACACAGCGGGACACAGCGGGGGACACAGCGGGACACAGCGGGGGACACAGCAGGGGACACAGCGGTTCACATCGGGACACAGCGGGGACACAGCGGGGGACAAGCGGGGACACAGCGGGGACACAGCGTTGACACAGCGGGGAATACAGGGAGGACACAGCGGAACCCAGCGGGACACAGAGTCAATACAGGGGGGACACAGCGGGACAAAGCGGGACACTGCGCGACACTGGGGGACACAGCGGGGACAGAGGGACACAGCGGGACACAGCAGGGGAAACAGCGGGACACAGCGGGACACAGCGCGGACACAACGGGTGACACAGAGGGTCACAGCGGGGGACACAACGGAACACATTGGGACACATTGGGACATAGCGGGAGACACAGCGGGACACAGCGGGGGACACAGAGGGGGACACAGCGGGACACAGCGGGGACACAGTGGGGACACAGCGGGGGAAAAGCGGGGACACAGCGGGGACACAGTGTTGACACAGTGGGGAACATAACGGGGACACAGCGGGACAAATCGGGACACAGCGGGAAAAGCAGGGCACAGCGGGAGACAGGGCGGGGGGCAGCCGAGGCACACCGGGGGACAACGGGGACACAGCGCGACACTGCGGGACACAGCGGGACACTTCGGGACACAGCAGGACACAGCGGGGAAACAGCGAGGGACACAGCGTGACACAGCGTGACACAGCGGCGGACATACAGGGTCACAGCGGGGACACAGCGGGACACAGCGGGACACAGCGGAGGACACAGCGGGACACACCTCGGGACACAGTGGGACACAGCGGTGACACAGCGGGGGACACAGTGGGACACATCGGGGACACAGCGGGACACAGCCGGGGTCACAGCGTGACACAGCGTGACAAAGCGGCGGACACAGTGGGACACAGCGGGAACACAGCGGGACACAGCGGGACACTGCAGGGGACACAGTGGGACACACATGGGGACACAGCGGGACACAGTGGTGACACAGCGGGGGACACAGTGGGACACATCGTGGACACCGCGGAACACAGAATAAGGACACAGCGGGGGTCACAAAGGGACACAGCAGGGACACAGCGGGGACACAGCATGGGACAAGCGGGATACAGCGGGGAACACAGCGGGGACAAAGCAGGGGACACAGCGGGACACAGCAGGGACACAGCATGACACAGCGGGACACAGCGGGACACAGCGGGGGACATAGTGGATCACAGTGGGACACAGCGAGACACAGCGGGTGACACAGCGGGGGACACAGCGGGACCCAGCGGGACACAGCGGGACACAGCGGTACACAGCAGGGGACACAGCGGGACACAGCGGGACACAGCCGGGGACACAGCGGGACAAAGCGGGGGACACAATAGGACATAGCAGGGGACACAGCAGGCGACACAGCGGAGACCCTGCGGAACACAAAGGGGGAAAAAGCGTGGATACATCGTGACACAACGGGGGACACAGCGGGACACAGCTGGGGACACAGAGGGACAAAGTGATGACACAGCTGGGGAAAAAGCAGGACAGCGGGACACAGCGGGACACAGCGGGGGAAACAGCTGGACACATCGGGACACAGCGCGGACACAGCGGGGGACACAGCGGGACACAGCGGGGACACAGAGGGACACTGCGGGGACACAGCGAGGGACACAGCGGGGGAAACAGCGGGAGACAAAGTGGGACACAGCGGGACACAGCGGGACACAGCGCGAACACAGCGGGGGACAGAGCGGGGACACAGCAGGGGACAAGCGGGATACAGCGGGGAACACAGCGGGGACAAAGCGGGGGACACAGCGGGACACAGCGGGGACACAGCATGACACAGCGGGACACAGCAGGCGAAACAGCGGGATACAGCGGGGAACAGAGCGGGGACAAAGCAGGGGACACAGCGGGACACAGCGGGGACACAGCATGACAAAGCGGGACACAGCAGGAGAAACATCGGGACACAGCGCTACACAACGGGGGACACAGCGGGACACAGCGGGACACAGCGCGACACAGCGGGACACAGCGGGACACAATGGGGGACACAGCGGGACAAAGCAGGGGACACACCAGGGTACACAGCGGGTGACACAGCGGAGACCCTGCGGGATACAGAGGGGACAAAGCGTGGATACATCGGGACACAGCGGAACACAGCTGGGGACACATTGGGACACAGCGGGGGAAACAGCGGAACACAGCGGGGGACACAGCGGGACACAGCGGGACACAGCGGGACACATCGCGAACACAGCGGGGGACAGAGTGGGACAGAGCGGGACACAGCGGGACACAACGGGGGACACTGCAGGACACAGGAGACGACAGCGTGACACAGCCGGGGACACAGCGGGACACAGCATGGGAGACAGCGGAGGACACAGCGGGACACAGCGGGGACACAGCAGGACAAAGTGTGGGAAACTGCGGGACACAGCGGGACACAACGGGGGACACAGCGGGACACAGCGGAACACAGCGGGTGAGACAGCGGGGGACACAGCGGGACCCAGCGGGACACAGCCGGACACAGCGGGACACAGCGGGGCACAGCAGGGGACACAGCAGAACACAGCGGGGGACACAGCGGGATACAGCGGGGACACAGCATGACACAGCAGGACATAGCAGGGGAAACAGCGGGACACAGCAGGACACAGCGGGGGACACAGCGGATCACAGTGGGACACAGCGGGACACAACGGGTGACACAGCGGGGGACACAGCCGGACACACCTGGACACAGCGGGACACAGTGGGACACAGCAGGGGACAAAGCGGGACAAAGCGGGGGACACAACAGGACAAAGCGGGGGACACAATACGACACAGCAGGGGACACAGCGGGCGACACAGCAGAGACCCTGCAGGACACAGGGGGGGACAAAGCGTGGATACATCGGGACACAGCGGGGGACACATTGGGACACAGCTGAGGACACAGCGGGACACAGTGATGACACAGCGGGGGACAAAGCGGGACACAGAGGGACACAGCGGGACACAGCGGGGGAATCAGCAGGACACATCGGGACACAGCGCGAACACAGCAGGGGACACAGCGGGACACAGAGGGACACACCGCGAACACAGCGGTTCACAACGGGACACAGCGGGGACACAGCGGTGACACAGCAGGGGACAAGCGGGATACAGCGGGGAACACAGCGGGGACAAAGCGGGGGACACAGCGGGACACAGCGGGGACACAGCATGACAAAGCGGGCCACAGCAGGGGAAACAGCGGGACCTAGCATGACACAAGGGGGACACAGCGGGACACAGCGGGACACAGCGGGGGACACAGCGTGGGACACAGCGGGACACAGCGGGACAAAGCGGGACACACGGGGGACACAGCGGGACAAAGCAGGGGACACACCAGGGTACACAGCGGGCAACACAGCGGAGACCTTGCGGGACACAGAGGGGGACAAAGCGTGGAGACATCGGGACACAGCGGGGGGAACAGCGGGACACAGCTGGGGACACAGCGGGACAAAGCGGTGGAAACAGCGAGACACATCGGGACACAGCGCGGACACAGCAGGGGACACAGAGGGACACACCCCCAACACAGCGGTTCACAACGGGACACAGCGGGGACACAGCGGGGACACAGCGGTAACACAGCAGGGGACACAGTGAGGACACCGCGGGACACAGCGGGGACACAGCAGGGACTCAGAGGGGGACACAGCGGGATACAGCGGGACACAGCGGGGGACACAGCAGGACACAGCGGAAGACACAGTGGGACACAGCAGTGGACACAGTGAGGACACAGCAGGACACTGCCCGACACATCAGGGACAAAGCTGGGACACAGCGGGGGACACAGCGGGACACAGCAGGGACACAGCGGGTACACAGCGGGGGACACAGGTGGACACAGCGGAATACACAGCAGGACACAGCGAGACACAGCAGGACACAGCGGGGACACAGCGGGGACACAGAAGGGGACACAGCGGGACACAGAGGGACACAGCTGGGGACACAGCGGGACACAGCGGGGGACACAGCGGGACACAGCGGGACACAGAGACGACACAGCGGGATACAGCGGGACACAGCGGGAAACACAGGGGACACAGAGGCGGACACAGCGGGGACAAAGCGGGACACAGCGGGACACAGCGGAGGACACAGCGGGACACAGCGGAGGACACAGCGGGACACAGTGGGAGACACAGCGGGGACACATCGGGACACAGCGGGGACATGGCGGGTATACAGCAGGATACACAACAGCACACAGCGGGGCACAGCGAGGACACAGCGGGACACAGCGGGACACAGCGGGACACAGCAGGTCACAGCGGGGACACAGCAGCGGACACAGGGAGAAACAGCGGGAAAAAACGGGACACAGCGGGGGATAGAGCGGGACACAGTGGGGGACACAGCGGGACACAGCGGGACACAGCAAGACACAGTGGAGACACACCGGGGACACAGCGGGATACAGTGGGGACACATCAGGACCCAGCGGGAACACAGCGGGGGACACAGCGGGGGACACAGCGCATAAAACAGCGGGACACAGCGGGGACACAGCTGGACACAGCGGGATACACAGCTGGACACAGCTGGGACACAGCGGGACACAGCGCGGGATACAGCATAGGACACAGAGTTAGACAGTGGGGGACACAGCGAGGACACAGCGGGACACAGCATGACACAGTGGGCGACACAGCGGGGGACACAGCCGGGACACAGCGGGGGACACAGCGAGGACACAGCGGGACACTGCGGGGACACAGTCAGGACTCAGCGGGTCACAGCACGGCACAGTGGGACACAGCGGGGGACAGCGGGACACAGCGGGGGACAGCGGGACCCAGCTGGGGACACAGAGGGGACACAGCGGGGGACACAGCGAGTACACAGTGGGACAAAGCGTGGACACATCGGGGACACAGCGGGAAACAGCGGGGACAAAGCGGGGGACAGCGGGGACACAGCGGGAACATAGCGAGGACACAGCGGGACACAGCGGGGACACAGGGGTACAGAGCGGGGACAAAGCAGGACACACAGCGGACAGAGCGGGGGACACAACAGGACACAGCGGGACACAGAGGGACACAGCGGGCGACAGCGGGGGACACAGCAGGACACAGCGGAGGACACAGTGGGACACAGCTTGGGACACAGAGAGGACACAGTGGGACACATTGGGACACATCAGGGACACAACGGGGACACAAGGGGGCCACAGCATGAAACAGCGGGGGACACATCAGGGACACAGCGGGTGACACAGTGGGGACACAGCGGGACACAGCAGCGGACACAGCGAGGACACAGCGGGACACAGTGGGACACAGCGGGGTCACAGCGTGACACAGCTGGTCACAGCGGCTGACACAGCGGGACACAGCGGGGGACACAGCGAGGACACAGCAGGACACAGCGGGACATAGCGGGACACAGCCAGACACAGCGGGAAACACAGCGGGGGACACAGCCGGACACAGCGGGACACAATGGGGGTCACAGCGGGAGACAGCGGGGACAGAGCTGGGACAAAGCGGGACACAGCGGGACACAGATGGGGACAGAGCGGGACACAGCGTGGGACACAGCGGGACACAGCGGGGTCACAGGGTGACACAGCGGGACACAGCGAGACACATCGTGGACACAGCAAGGGACACAACTGGACACAGCGGGACACAGCGGGGCACATTGGGGGACACAGCAGGACACAGCGGGGGACACAGCGAGTATACACCGGGACAAAGCGGGGACACATCGGGGACACAACGGGAATCAGCAGGGACACAGCAGGGGACAATGGGGACAGAGCGGGGACAGATTTGGGACACAGCGGGACACAGAGGGAACTGAGCGGGGGACACAGCGGGACAGAGCGGGACAGAGTGGGGACACAGCTAGGACACAGCAGGGACAGAGCAGGGACAGAGAAGCACAAAGCGGTGACAGAGCTGGGGACACTACGGGACACAGCGAGACACAGCAGGAGACAGCAGGGGACAGCGGGGGACACAGCGGGACATAGCGGGCGACACAGCGGGGGAAACAGCGGGTGACACAGGGAGGAAACAGCGGGGACACAGCTGGACACAGAGGGATACTGCGAGGAAACAGCAGGACACAGCGGGACACAGCGGGACACAGAGGGGACACAGCGGGGACACAGCAGGGGACACAGCGGGACACAGAGCGGGACACAGCGTAGGACACAGAGGTAGACATTGGGGGACACAGCGAGGACACAGCGGGACACAGCATGACACAGCGGGCGACCCAGCGGGGGACACAGCCGGGACACAGCGGGGGACACAGCGAGGACACAGCGGGACACTGCGAGGACACTGTCGGGACTCAGCGGGTCACAGCAGGACACAGCGGGACACAGCGGGGGACAGCAGTACACAGCTGGGGACAGCGCGAGCCAGCGGGGGACACAGAGGGGACACAGCGGGACACAGAGGGGACACAGCGGGACACAGAGGGGACACAGCGGGGGACACAGCGGGACAGAGCGGGACAGAGAGGGGACACAGCTGGGACACAGCAGGGACAGAGCGGGGACCCAGCGGGAACACAGCGGGACACAGCGTGGACACAGCGGGACATGGCGGGGACACAGCGGGGGACACAGCGGGACACAGCAGGGACACAGCGGGGAACACATCGGGACACAGCGGGTCACAGCGGGGACACAGCGGGAGACAGCGTGGACACAGCAGGGACACAGCGGGGGCAAAGCGGGACACCACGGGAAACAGCGGGACACAGCGGGAAACAGGGGGGACACAGTGGGGACACAGCGGGACAGAGCGGGACAGAGAGGGGACACAGCTGGGACACAGCAGGGACAGAGCGGGGACCCAGCGGGAACACAGCGGGACACAGCGTGGACACAGCGTGACATGGCGGGGACACAGCGGGTGACACAGCGCGACACAGCAGGGACACAGCGGGGAACACAGCGGGACACAGCGGGTCACAGCGGGGACACAGCGGGAGACAGCGGGGAAACAGCGTTGACACAGTCGGGGACAAAGCGGGACAACACGGGAAACAGCGAGACACAGCGGGAAACAGCAGGGACACAGTGGGGACACAGCGGGGACACAGAGGGGGACACAGCGGAACACAGCGGGGGACACATCAGGGACACAGCGAGGGACACAGTGGGACACAGCGGGGTCAGAGCGTGACAAAGCGGAACAGAGCGGGGGACAAAGCGGGACACAGCGAGACACATCGGGGGACACAGCGGGACATAGCGGGGACACAGCGGGGGACAGAGCGGAACACAGCGAGGACACAGCGGGACACAGCAGGACACATCGGGGACACAGCTGGGACACAGCGGGGGACACAGCGGGACACAGTGGGGACACAGCTGGAAACAACCGGATACACAGAGGAACAGAGCGGGGACACAGCGAGGACACAGCAGGGGACACAGCGGGGAAAGAGCGGTGAAACAGCGGGGATACAGCTGGACACAGCAGGGGCCACAGCGTGACACAGCGGGGGACACATCAGGGACACAGCGGGTGACACAGTGTTGACATAGCGGGACACAGCGGCGGACACAGCGAGGACACAGCGGGACACAGAGGGACACAGCGGGGTCACAGCGTGACACAGCGGGACACATTGTGGACATAGCAAGGGACACAACTGGACACAGCGGGACACAGCAGGACACAGCGGCTGACACAGCGGGACACAGCGGGGGACACAGTGGGAACACAGCGGGGGACATAACGGGACACAGCGTGGGAAACAGCGGGACAGAGCGGTGGATACTGCGGGGGACATAGCGGGACACAGCGGGATACAGCGGGGACACAATGGGGACCCAGCCGGGGACACAAAGAAAATACAGCAGGACACAGCAGGATACAGCGGAGACACAACAGGGACACAGAGGGGGACACAGCGAGGACACAGCAGGACACAGCGGGACATAGCGGGACAGAGCGGGACACAGCAGGGACAACGCTGGGGACACAGCGGAACACAGCGGGGGACACAGCGGGGAACACAGCAGTGGACACAGGGGGGACACCCAGAGGACACAGCGGGCACAGCAGGACATAGCGGGACACAGCGGGACACAGAGGGGGACAAAGCGGGACACCACGGGACACAGTGGGGGACACAGCAGGGGACACAGAGGGGGACAGCGGGAATACATTAGGGGACAGTGGGGACACAGCGGGACACAGCAGGGGACAGTGCGGACACATTGGGGACACAGCGGGGACACAGCGAGACACAGCATGGGACACAGCGTCGACACAGCGGGGACACAGCGGGACACAGAGGGGGACACATCAGGAACACAGCGGGACACAGCGGCGGACACAGCGGGGAAACAGCGAGACACAGCACGGGACAGAGCGTCGACACAGCGGCAACACAACAGGACACAGCGGGGGACAGCGGAGACACAGCGGGGGACAGAGAGGGGACACAGCGGGACACAGCGGGACACCTGCTGGACACAGAGAGGGACAAAGCGTGGATATATTGGGACTCAGGGGGGACACAGCGGGACACAGCTGGGGACACAGCGGGACACAGCGTGACACAGCGTGACACAGCGGGGGAAACAGCGGGACACATCGGGACACAGCGCGGACACAGCAGGGGACAGAGCGGGGGAAAGCAGGGACACAACGGGGGACAACTGGAACAGAGCAGGACACAGCGGGGGACACAGCGGGGGACACAGTGGAACACAGTGGGACACAGCGGGACACAGCGGGGGACACAGCGGGACACAGCGGGGGACACAGCAGGGGACACAGCGGTTCACATCGGGACACAGCGGGGACACAGCGGGGGACAAGCGGGGACACAGCGGGGACACAGCGTTGACACAGCGGGGAATACAGGGAGGACACAGCGGAACCCAGCGGGACACAGAGTCAATACAGGGGGGACACAGCGGGACAAAGCGGGACACTGCGCGACACTGGGGGACACAGCGGGGACAGAGGGACACAGCGGGACACAGCAGGGGAAACAGCGGGACACAGCGGGACACAGCGCGGACACAACGGGTGACACAGAGGGTCACAGCGGGGGACACAACGGAACACATTGGGACACATTGGGACATAGCGGGAGACACAGCGGGACACAGCGGGGGACACAGAGGGGGACACAGCGGGACACAGCGGGGACACAGTGGGGACACAGCGGGGGAAAAGCGGGGACACAGCGGGGACACAGTGTTGACACAGTGGGGAACATAACGGGGACACAGCGGGACAAATCGGGACACAGCGGGAAAAGCAGGGCACAGCGGGAGACAGGGCGGGGGGCAGCCGAGGCACACCGGGGGACAACGGGGACACAGCGCGACACTGCGGGACACAGCGGGACACTTCGGGACACAGCAGGACACAGCGGGGAAACAGCGAGGGACACAGCGTGACACAGCGTGACACAGCGGCGGACATACAGGGTCACAGCGGGGACACAGCGGGACACAGCGGGACACAGCGGAGGACACAGCGGGACACACCTCGGGACACAGTGGGACACAGCGGTGACACAGCGGGGGACACAGTGGGACACATCGGGGACACAGCGGGACACAGCCGGGGTCACAGCGTGACACAGCGTGACAAAGCGGCGGACACAGTGGGACACAGCGGGAACACAGCGGGACACAGCGGGACACTGCAGGGGACACAGTGGGACACACATGGGGACACAGCGGGACACAGTGGTGACACAGCGGGGGACACAGTGGGACACATCGTGGACACCGCGGAACACAGAATAAGGACACAGCGGGGGTCACAAAGGGACACAGCAGGGACACAGCGGGGACACAGCATGGGACAAGCGGGATACAGCGGGGAACACAGCGGGGACAAAGCAGGGGACACAGCGGGACACAGCAGGGACACAGCATGACACAGCGGGACACAGCGGGACACAGCGGGGGACATAGTGGATCACAGTGGGACACAGCGAGACACAGCGGGTGACACAGCGGGGGACACAGCGGGACCCAGCGGGACACAGCGGGACACAGCGGTACACAGCAGGGGACACAGCGGGACACAGCGGGACACAGCCGGGGACACAGCGGGACAAAGCGGGGGACACAATAGGACATAGCAGGGGACACAGCAGGCGACACAGCGGAGACCCTGCGGAACACAAAGGGGGAAAAAGCGTGGATACATCGTGACACAACGGGGGACACAGCGGGACACAGCTGGGGACACAGAGGGACAAAGTGATGACACAGCTGGGGAAAAAGCAGGACAGCGGGACACAGCGGGACACAGCGGGGGAAACAGCTGGACACATCGGGACACAGCGCGGACACAGCGGGGGACACAGCGGGACACAGCGGGGACACAGAGGGACACTGCGGGGACACAGCGAGGGACACAGCGGGGGAAACAGCGGGAGACAAAGTGGGACACAGCGGGACACAGCGGGACACAGCGCGAACACAGCGGGGGACAGAGCGGGGACACAGCAGGGGACAAGCGGGATACAGCGGGGAACACAGCGGGGACAAAGCGGGGGACACAGCGGGACACAGCGGGGACACAGCATGACACAGCGGGACACAGCAGGCGAAACAGCGGGATACAGCGGGGAACAGAGCGGGGACAAAGCAGGGGACACAGCGGGACACAGCGGGGACACAGCATGACAAAGCGGGACACAGCAGGAGAAACATCGGGACACAGCGCTACACAACGGGGGACACAGCGGGACACAGCGGGACACAGCGCGACACAGCGGGACACAGCGGGACACAATGGGGGACACAGCGGGACAAAGCAGGGGACACACCAGGGTACACAGCGGGTGACACAGCGGAGACCCTGCGGGATACAGAGGGGACAAAGCGTGGATACATCGGGACACAGCGGAACACAGCTGGGGACACATTGGGACACAGCGGGGGAAACAGCGGAACACAGCGGGGGACACAGCGGGACACAGCGGGACACAGCGGGACACATCGCGAACACAGCGGGGGACAGAGTGGGACAGAGCGGGACACAGCGGGACACAACGGGGGACACTGCAGGACACAGGAGACGACAGCGTGACACAGCCGGGGACACAGCGGGACACAGCATGGGAGACAGCGGAGGACACAGCGGGACACAGCGGGGACACAGCAGGACAAAGTGTGGGAAACTGCGGGACACAGCGGGACACAACGGGGGACACAGCGGGACACAGCGGAACACAGCGGGTGAGACAGCGGGGGACACAGCGGGACCCAGCGGGACACAGCCGGACACAGCGGGACACAGCGGGGCACAGCAGGGGACACAGCAGAACACAGCGGGGGACACAGCGGGATACAGCGGGGACACAGCATGACACAGCAGGACATAGCAGGGGAAACAGCGGGACACAGCAGGACACAGCGGGGGACACAGCGGATCACAGTGGGACACAGCGGGACACAACGGGTGACACAGCGGGGGACACAGCCGGACACACCTGGACACAGCGGGACACAGTGGGACACAGCAGGGGACAAAGCGGGACAAAGCGGGGGACACAACAGGACAAAGCGGGGGACACAATACGACACAGCAGGGGACACAGCGGGCGACACAGCAGAGACCCTGCAGGACACAGGGGGGGACAAAGCGTGGATACATCGGGACACAGCGGGGGACACATTGGGACACAGCTGAGGACACAGCGGGACACAGTGATGACACAGCGGGGGACAAAGCGGGACACAGAGGGACACAGCGGGACACAGCGGGGGAATCAGCAGGACACATCGGGACACAGCGCGAACACAGCAGGGGACACAGCGGGACACAGAGGGACACACCGCGAACACAGCGGTTCACAACGGGACACAGCGGGGACACAGCGGTGACACAGCAGGGGACAAGCGGGATACAGCGGGGAACACAGCGGGGACAAAGCGGGGGACACAGCGGGACACAGCGGGGACACAGCATGACAAAGCGGGCCACAGCAGGGGAAACAGCGGGACCTAGCATGACACAAGGGGGACACAGCGGGACACAGCGGGACACAGCGGGGGACACAGCGTGGGACACAGCGGGACACAGCGGGACAAAGCGGGACACACGGGGGACACAGCGGGACAAAGCAGGGGACACACCAGGGTACACAGCGGGCAACACAGCGGAGACCTTGCGGGACACAGAGGGGGACAAAGCGTGGAGACATCGGGACACAGCGGGGGGAACAGCGGGACACAGCTGGGGACACAGCGGGACAAAGCGGTGGAAACAGCGAGACACATCGGGACACAGCGCGGACACAGCAGGGGACACAGAGGGACACACCCCCAACACAGCGGTTCACAACGGGACACAGCGGGGACACAGCGGGGACACAGCGGTAACACAGCAGGGGACACAGTGAGGACACCGCGGGACACAGCGGGGACACAGCAGGGACTCAGAGGGGGACACAGCGGGATACAGCGGGACACAGCGGGGGACACAGCAGGACACAGCGGAAGACACAGTGGGACACAGCAGTGGACACAGTGAGGACACAGCAGGACACTGCCCGACACATCAGGGACAAAGCTGGGACACAGCGGGGGACACAGCGGGACACAGCAGGGACACAGCGGGTACACAGCGGGGGACACAGGTGGACACAGCGGAATACACAGCAGGACACAGCGAGACACAGCAGGACACAGCGGGGACACAGCGGGGACACAGAAGGGGACACAGCGGGACACAGAGGGACACAGCTGGGGACACAGCGGGACACAGCAGGGGACACAGCGGTTCACATCGGGACACAGCGGGGACACAGCGGGACAGAAGGGGGACACAGGGAGGACACAGCGGGATACAGCGGGACACAGCGTGATACAGCGGGGACACAATGGGGACACAGCGGGGGACACAGCGAGGACACAGCAGGACACAGCAAGACACAACGAGACAGAGCGGAATACAGCGGGGACACTGCTGGGGACACAGCGGGACACAGCGGGATACAGCAGGGGACAGAGCGGGACACAGCGGGAAACAGAGAGAACACAGCGGGACACAGCGGGATACAACGGTGACACAACGGGGACACAGTGGGACACAGCGGGGGACAGAGCTTGACACAGCGGGACACATCCGGGGACACAGCTGACACTGCGGGATACACGGAGGGACACAGCGGGAACACAGAGAAGGACTCAGCAGGACACAGCGGGACACATTGTGGGCCACAGCGGGACACAGCGGAGGAGACTGCGGGAACCAGGGGGGACAGAGCGGGACACAGCGGGAGACACGGCGGGACACTGCAGGGACACAGCCAGGACACAACAGGGGACAGAGCGGGGACACAGCGGGACACAGCGGCGGACACAGCGGGACATAGCGGGACATAGCTGGGGACACAGCGGGACACAGCGAGACACAGCGGGGGACACAGTGGGATACAGCGGGGGACACAGCGGGGACACAGGTGGGACACAGAGGGACACAGCGTGGGACACAGGGGGACACAGCGGAGGACACAGCGGGACACAACAGGGGACAGAGCGGGGGACACAGCGGGGACACAGCGGGACACAGCGGGGGACACAGCGGGGACACATCGGGACACATCGGGACACAGCAGTGACACAGCGTGACACAGCGAAGGACACAGCGGGGACACATCGGAACACAGCGGGGGACACAGCGGGGACACAGCTGGGACACAGCAGGACACAGCGGGGACACATCTGGACACAGTGAGGGACACAGCGAGACACAGCGGCACAAAGCGGGACACAGCGAGGGACACAGCGGGACACAGCGGGACACAGCGGGACACAGCGTGGGAAACAGCGAGACACAGCGGGGGACACTGCGCGGGACATAGCGGGACACAGCGGGGCACACAGAGAGAACACAGGGGGACACAGCGGGATACAGCGGGGACACAACGGGGACACAGCGGGGACACAGAGAAAACAAAGCAGGACAGAGTGGGATACAGCGGAGACACAACGGGGACACAGAGGGATACACAGCAAGGACACAGCAGGACACAGAGGGACATAGCAGGACAGAGCGGGACACAGCAGGGACACCGCTGGGGACACATCGCGACACAGCGGGGGACACAGCGGGACACAACGTGACACAGAGGGGGACACAGCGGGACACTGCGAGGACACTGTCGGGACTCAGCGGGTCACGTACCGCTGTGTCCCCCGCTGTGTCCCGCTGTGTCCCGCTGTATCCTCGCTGTGACTCGCTGTGTCCCGCTATGTATCCCTCTGTGTCCAGCTGTGTCCCCGCTGTGGACCGCTGTGTCTTCGCCGTGTCCCCCGCTGTGTCCCGCTGTGTCCCCCGCTGTGTCCCCAGCTGTGTCCCTCTGTGTCCCCCGGTGTGTCCCGCTGTCTCCCCACTGTGTCCCGCGGTGTCCTTGCTGTGTCCCCCACTGTGTCCCGCTGTGTCCCCCACTGTGTCTGCCACTGTGTCAAGCTGTGTTCTGCTGTGTTCCAGTGTGTCCAGCTGTGTCCCCGCTGTATCCCCGCTGTGTCCCCAGCTGTGTCCCTCTGTGTCCCCCGGTGTGTCCCGCTGTCTCCCCGCTGTGTCCCCGCTGTGTCCTTCTGTGTCCCCCGCTTTGTCCCGCTTTGTCCCTGGTGTATCCCCGCTGTGTCCCCTGCTGTGTCCCGCTGTATCGCCGCTGTGTCCCGCTGTGTCCCCTGCTGTGTCCCGCTGTGTCTCCTCTGTGTCAGGCTTTGTTCCCGCTGTGTCCCCGCTGTGTCCCTGCTTTATCCCGCTGTGTCCCACGCTGTGTCCCGCTGTGTCCCCAATGTGTCACCTGTTGTTTCCCTGCTGTTTCCCGCTGTGTCCAACGATGTGTCCCGCTTTGTCTTCCGCTGTGTCCCGCTATGTCCCCTGCTGTGTCCCGCTATGTCCTCTGCTGTGTCCCGCTGTGTCCCCGCTGTGGCCGTGGCTTGTCCCGTTGTGTTCTCCACTGTGTCCCCCACTGTGTCCCCGATGTGTCCCGCTGTGTCCCAGCTGTGTCCTGCTTTCTCCACGCTGTGTCTCGCTGTGTCCCCTCTGTGTCCTTCTGTGTTCCCCACTGTGTCCCGCTTTGTCCCCGGTGTATCCCTGCTGTGTCCCCTGCTGTGTCCCGCTGTATCACCGCTGTGTCCCGCTGTGTCCCCTGCTGTGTCCCGCTGTGTCTCTGCTGTGTCCCGCTTTGTCCCCGCTGTGTCCCCGCTGTGTCCCCTGCTGTGTCCCGCTGTGTCCCCACTGTGTCCCACAGTGTCCCCCGCTGTGTCCTGCTGTGTCCCCGCTGTGTCCCCACTTTATCCCGCTGTGTCCCACTCTGTGTCCCGCTCTGTCCCCACTGTGTCACCCGTTGTTTCCCCGCTGTTTCCTGCTTTGTCCTCGCTGGGTCCCCCGCTGTGTCCCGCTGTGTCCTCCACTGTGTCTCTCGCTGTGTCCCGCTGTGTCTCCTGCTGTGTCCCGCTGTGTCCTCCACTGTCTCCCTCTGTGTCCTTCTGTGTCCCCCGCTGTGTCCCTCTGTGTCCCGCTATGTCACCTGTGTGCCCCCCGCTCTGTCCTGCTGTGTCCCCGTTGTGTCCCCCGGTGTCCCGCTGTGTCCCTGCTTTGTCTCCAGCTGTGTCCCGCTATGTCCCCTGCTGTTTCACGCTGTGTCCTCTGCTGTGTCCCGCTGTGTCCCCACTGTAACCCCACTGTGTCCCCTGCTGTGTCCCGCTGTGTCCCCACTGTGTCCCGCTGTGCCCCCCCCGTGTTCCCTGCTGTGTCCCGCTGTGTCCCACAGTGTCCCCCGCTGTGTCCCGCTGTGTCCCCGCTGTGTCCCCGCTTTATCCCGCTGTGTCCCACTCTGTGTCCCGCTCTGTCCCCACTGTGTCACCCGTTGTTTCCCCGCTGTTTCCTGCTTTGTCCTCGCTGGGTCCCCCGCTGTGTCCCGCTGTTTCCTCCACTGTGTCTCTCGCTGTGTCCCGCTGTGTCTCCCGTTGTGTCCCGCTGTGTCCTCCACTGTCTCCCGCTGTGTCCTTCTGTGTCCCCCGCTGTGTCCCTCTGTGTCCCGCTATGTCACCTCTGTGTCCTCCGCCCTGTCCTGCTGTGTCCCCGCTTTGTCTCCAGCTGTGTCCCGCTATGTCCCCTGCTGTGTCACGTTGTGTCCTCTGCTGTGTCCCGCTGTGTCCCCACTGTAACCCCACTGTGTCCCCTGCTGTGTCCCGCTGTGTCCCGCTGTGTCCCCATAGTCTTCCGTTTTGTCCCCGCTGTCCCCTGCTGTGTCCCTTGCTGTGTTCCGCTGTGTCCCCCGCTGTGTCCCCTCTGTGTCCCGCTGTGTACCCCGCTGTGTCCACGCTATGTCCCACTGTGTCCAGCGATGTTCCCCGCTGTGTCCCGCTGTGTCACGCTGTGTCCCCGCTGTGTCCCTCTGTGTCCCCCGCT
Organism: Dipodomys merriami; assembly: GCF_024711535.1. NCBI lineage: Eukaryota > Metazoa > Chordata > Mammalia > Rodentia > Heteromyidae > Dipodomys > Dipodomys merriami. The sequence continues at coordinate 826,329 of NW_027205448.1, read as the reverse complement.
GTGTCCCCGCTGTGTCCCCGCTGTATCCCGCTGTGTCCCCCGCTGTGTCCACGCTGTGTCCCCTCTGTGTCACGCTATGTCCCGCTGTGTCCCATGGTGTCCTGCTTTGTCTCCTGCTGTGTCTCCCGCTGAGTCCCAGCTGTGTCCCGCTGTGTCCCCTGCTGGGTCCCCCGCTGTGTACCCCGCTGTGTCCCACTGTTAACACCCGCTGTGGACACTGCGGATACACAGATAGGGCACAGTTGGACAGAGCGGGACACAGCGGGACACAGGGGGACACATTGGGGGACACAGCGGGACGCAGCAGGACACGGCGGGACACAGCGGGGAACACAGAGGGGGCAAAGCGGTTCACAGCTGGGGACACAGCAGGACACAGCAGGGACACAGCTGGACACAGCGGGGACACAGAGGGGACAGAGCGGTACAAAGCGCGAGACACAGCGGGGGACAATCGGGACACACCGGGGAACAACAGGAACACAGCGGGGCACTGTGGGGGACAGCGGGGACACAGCGGGACACATCAGGACACAGCGGGGACACAGCGGGACACAGCGGAAAAGGCGGCGAACACAGCGGGGGACCCAGCGGGACACAGCAGGACACAGTGGGGGACACAGCGGGGGACACAGCGAGGGCACAGCGGGGACACAGCGGTACACAGGGGGACACAGCGGGAACACAGCGGGGGTCACATCAAGGCAAACAGCGGGACACAGCGGCGGACAGAGAGGGACACAACAGGACACAGAGGGACACAGCAGGATACAGTGGGTGACACAGTGGGGACACAGAGGGACACAGCGGGACACAGTGGGGGACACAGCGGGGGACACAGCGGGGGACACAGAGAGGAAACAGCGGGGACACAGGGGGACACAGGTGGGGAAAAGCAGGGACATAGCGGGGACACAGCGGGACACAGCGGGGACAGAGTGGGGACAGAGAGGGACACAGAGGGAAACAGGGGGGACACAACGGGGGACACAGTGGGACACAGCAGGGGACACAGCGGAACACAGCGGGACAAAGCGGGACAGAGTGGTGACACAGCCGGGGACACAGCGAGGACAAAGTGTGACAAAAGGGGACACAGCGGGACACAGCGGGAACACAGTGGGGACACAGAGGGACACAGCGGGACACAGCGGGACACAGCGGGGACACAGTTGGGACACAGAGAGACACAGCGGTACATAGCGCAGGACAGAGCGGGGGAAATTCGGGACACAACAGGGGACAACGCGGACACAGCGGTACACAGCGGAGGACACAGCGGGGACACAGCGGGACACAGCAGGACACAGTGGGGAAACAGCGGGGACACAGCGGGACACAGCGGAACATAGCAGGGAACACAGCGGGGAACACAGCGGGGGACCCAGCGGGACACAGCGGGACACAGTGGGGGACACAGCGGGGGACACAGCAATGGCAAAGTGGGAACACAGCATGACACAGCGGGACACAGCGGGGACACAGCGGGGGTCACAGCAAGGGACACAGCGGGACACAGCAGAACACAGCGTGGACACAGCGGGGACACAGCGGGACACAGTGGGACACACCGGGACACAGTGGGGGCGAAACCGGGACACAGCGGGACACAGTGGGGAACATAGAGGAGGACCCAGAGGGACACAGTGGGACACAGCGGGGCACACAGCGGGACAGTGGGGACACAGAGGGGACACAACGGGACACAGCGGGACACAGCGGGGGACACAGTGACACTAAGTGGGGAACACAGCCGGACACAGCGGGGACACAGGGGGACAAAGCGGGACACAGCCGGGACACAGTGGGGACATAGAGCGACACAGCGGACCACAGCGGGGGACACAGCGGGGGACACAACGAGACATAGCGGGGGACACAGCGTTACATAGTGGAACACAGCGGTGACACAGCGGGGGACAAAGCGAGGACACAGCGTGACAGAAGGGGACACAGCGGGACACAGAGGGGACACAGTGGGACACAGCGGGGACACAGCGGGGACACAACGGGACATAGCGGGGACACAGCGGGACACAGCGGGACACAGTGGGACACAGCGAGACACAGCGGGGAACACAGTGTGGGACAGCGGGGACAATGGGGACACTGAGGGACAAAGCGGGGGACAGCAGGGACACAGTGGTTCACAGCTAGACACAGCGGGACACAGCGGGGACACAGCTAGGACACAGCAGGAAAAAGCGGGACACAGCAGGACACAGCATGGAACACATCGGGAGACACAGCGGGACACAGTGGGACACAGCGGGACACAGCTGAACAAAGTGGTGACACAGCGGGGAACAAAGTAGGGGACAGCGGGGACACACCGGGGAACAACGGATACACCGAGGGACACAGCGGCGGACAGCGAGGACACAGTGGGACACAGCGGGACACAGCGGGGACACAGCGAGGACACAGCGGGACAAAGCGGGACACAGCGGGACACAGCATGGAACACAGCGGAGGACACAGCGGGACACAGCGGAACACAGCGGTGACACAGCGGGGGACACAGCGAGGACACAGCATGACAGAAGAGGACACAGCGGGACACAGTGGGTAACACAGCGTGGTACAGCCAGGACACAGCGGGACACAGCGGGGACAAACGGGACTCATCGGGAACACAGCGGGACACAGTGAGACACAGCGAGACACAGCGGGGAACACAGTGGGGGACAGCGGGGACACACCGGGGGACAAAGGGTAAACCGAGGGACACTGCAGGGGACAGCGGGGACACAGTGGGACACAGCAGGACACAGTGGGGACACAACGAGGGCACAGCGGGGACACAGCGGGACACAGGGGGACACAGCGGGACACAGCGGCAACACAGCGGGGGTCACAGCAAGGCACACAGCGGGACACAGCGGCGGACACAGAGGGACACAACAGGACACAGAGGGACACAGCAGGATACATCGGGAGACACAGCGGGACACAGCGGGACACAGCGGGGGACACACGGGAACACAGCGAGGAACACAGCGGAGGACCCAGCGGAAAACAATGGGACACAGCAGGGCACACAGCGGGACACAGTGGGGACACAGTGGGACACAGCGGGACACAGCGGGGGACACAGCGGGGAACACAGCGGGGGACACAGCGAGGAAACAGCAGGGACACAGGGGGACAAAGGGGGGGACAAAGCAGGGACATTGCGGGGACACAGTGGGACACAGCGGAACACAGCGGGGACACAGTGGGGACAAAGAGGGACACAGAGGGACACAGCGGGGGACACAGCGGGGGACACAGCGGGACACAGCAGGGGACACAGCGGGACAAAGCGGGACACAGCGGTGACACAGCCGGGGACAGAGCGAGGACAAAGTGTGACACAAGGGGACACAGCGGGACTCAGCGGAGACACATTGGGGACACAGAGGGACAGAGCGGGACACAGAGGGACACAGCCCGGGCACAGTGGGGACACAGAGGGACACAGCAGGGGACACAGCGGGGGACACAGCGGGACACAGCAGGGGAAAAAGCGGACACAGCGGGACACAGCGGTGACACAGCAGGGGACACAGCGAGGACACTATGTGACACAAGGTGACACAAGGTGACACAGCGGGAAACAGCGGGGACACACTGGGGTCACAGCGGGACACAGCTGTGACAGAGCGGGGGACACAGCAGGGACACAGTGTGACAAAAGGGGACAGAGCGGGACACAGCGGGACACAGCGGTGACACAGTGGTGGACACAGCGGGGACACAGCTTGACACAAGGGGACACAGCGCGAAACAGCGGGGGACAAAGCAGGGAGAGCGGGGACACAGCGAGACACAGCGGGACCCAGCGGGGGACCCAGCGGGACACAGCGGGACACAGCGGGGGACACAGCAGTGACAAAACGGGAACACAGCGGGGACACAGCAGGACACATCGGGGTCACAGCATGACGCAGCAGGGACACAGCGGGGACACAGCGGGACACAGCGGGTACACAGCGGGGGACACCACGGGACACAGCGGGACACAGCGAGACACAGCGGGGAACACAGTGTGGGACAGCGGGGACAACGGGGACACTGAGGGACAAAGCGGGGGACAGCAGGGACACAGTGGGACACAGCTAGACACAGCGGGACACAGCGGGGACACAGCTAGGACACAGCAGGAAAAAGCGGGACACAGCAGGACACAGCATGGAACACATCGGGAGACACAGCTGGACACAGTGGGACACAGCGGGACCCAGCTGAACAAAGCGGTGACGCAGCGGGGAACACAGTGGGGGACAGCGGGGACACACCGGGGAACAATGGATACACCGAGGGACACAGCGGCGGAGAGCGGGGACACAGTGGGACACAGCGGGACACAGCGGGGACACAGCGAGGACACAGCGGGACAAAGCGGGACACAGCGGGACACAGCATGGAACACAGTGGGGGACACAGCGGCGACACAGAGCGACACAGCGGGACACAGCGGAACACAGCGGTGACACAGCGGGGGACACAGCGAGGACACATGACAGAAGAGGACACAGCGGGACACAGCGGGGACAAAGCGGGACACATCGGGGACACAGCGGGACACAGCGGGACACAGCGACACACAGCGACACACAGCGGGGAACACAGTGGGGGACAGCGGGTACACACCGGGGGACAAAGGTTAAACTGAGGGACACAGCGGGGGACAGTGGGGACACAGTGGGACACATCGGGACACAGCAGGACACAGCTGGGGACAGCAGGGACACAGCTGGACACAGCAGGACACAGTGGGGACACAGCGAGGGCTCAGCCGGGACACAGCGGGACACAGGGGGACACAGCGGGACACAGCGGCAACACAGCGGGGGTCACAGCAAGGCACACAGCGGGACACAGCGGCGGACACAGAGGGACACAACAGGACACAGAGGGACACAGCAGGATAGTGGGGGACACAGGGGGGACACAGCAGGGGACACAGCGGGACACAGCGGGGAAACAACGTGACACAGAGAGACACAGCGGGTGACACAGCAGGACACAGCGGGACAGGGTGGGACACAGCGTGGACACAGCGGGGGACACAGCGGCACACAACGGGACACAGCGGGGGACACACGGGAACACAGCGTGGAACACAGTGGAGGATCCAGCGGGAAACAGTGGGACACAGCGGGGCACACAGCGGGACACAGTGGGGACACAGTGGGACACAGCGGGACACAGCGGGGGACACAGCGGGGAACACAACAGGGACACAGCGAGGAAACAGCAGGGACACAGGGGGACACAGGGGGGCACAAAGCAGGGACATAGCGGGGACACAGCGGGACACAACGGAACACAGCGGGGACACAGTGGGGACACAGAGGGACACAGAGGGACACAGCGGGGGACACAGTGGGGGACACAGCGGGACACAGCGGGACACAGAGGGGGACACAGAAGGACACAGCGGTGACACAGCCGGGGACACAGCGAGGACAAAGTGTGACACAAGGGGACACAGCGGGACTCAGCAGAGACACATTGGGGACACAGAGGGACAGAGCGGGACACAGAGGGACACAGCCCAGGCACAGTGGGGACACAGAGGGACACAGCAGGGGACACAGCGGGGGACACAGAGGGACACAGCAGGGGAAAAAGCGGGACACAGCGGGACACAGCGGTGACACAGCAGGGGACACAGCGAGGACACGATGTGACACAAGGTGACACAAGGTGACACAGCGGGAAACAGCGGGGACACACTGGGGTCACAGCGGGACACAGCTGTGACAGAGCGGGGGACACAGCAGGGACACAGTGTGACAAAAGGGGACACAGCGAGACACAGCGGGACACAGCGGGACACAGCGGTGACACAGCGGTGGACACAGCGGGGACACAGCTTGACACAAGGGGACACAGCGCGAAACAGCGGGGGACAAAGCAGGGAGAGCGGGGACACAGCGAGACACAGCGGGACCCAGCGGGGGACCCAGCGGGACACAGCAGGACACAGCGGGGGACACAGCAGTGACAAAACGGGAACACAGCGGGGACACAGCAGGACACATCGGGGTCACAGCGGGACGCAGCAGGGACACAGCGGGGACACAGCGGGACACAGCGGGTACACAGCGGGGGACACCGCGGGACACAGCGGGATACAGCCCGGACACAGCCAGGACACAGCGGGACACACTAGGACACAGTGGTGACACAGAAGGGGACACAGCGAGGACACAGTGTGACACAAGTGGACACAGAGGGACACAGCGGGACACCGCGGGACACAGAGGGGCCACAGCGGGGACACAGCGGGGACACAGCAAAGACACAGGGGAGACACAGCGGGACAGAGAGGGACACAGAGGAAGAAACAACGGGGGACAGAGGGGACACACCGGGGGACAATGGGGACACAGCGGTACACAGCTGGTGACAGAGGGGACACAGCGGGACACAGCAGGACACAGCCGAAAACAGCAGGGAACACAACGGGGGACACAGCGGGACACAGAGGGACACAGCGGGATACACGGCAGGACACATAGGGGAACACAGCAGAGACACAGCGGGACACAACGGGACACAGCGGGGGACACAGCGGGACACAGTGGGGACACAGTGGGACACAGCGGGGACACAGCGGGGACACAGCGGGACACAGCGGGGACACAGTGGGACACAGCGGGACACAGCGGGGAACACAATGGGGGACAGCAGGTACACAGTGGGGGACAACGGGGACACTGAGGGACACAGCGGGGAACAGCGGGGACACAGTGGGACACTGCGGGACACAGCGGGACACAGCATGGAACACAGCGGGGGACACAGTGGGACACAGGTGACACAGCGGGGGACACAGCGAGGACACAGCGTTACAGAAGGGGACACAGCGTGACACAGTGGGTGACACTGTGGGGTACAGCGGGGACAGAGCGTGGCACAGTGGGACACAGTGGGACACAGCGGGGACACAGCGGGGACACAGCGGGACACAGCGGGGACACAGCAGGACACAGCGGGACACAGTAAGACACAGCGGGGAACACAGTGGGGGACAGCGGGGACACACGGGGGGACAATGGGTACACCAAGGGTCACAGCGGGGGACAGCGGGGACACAGTGGGACACAGCGGGACACAGCGAGGACACAGTGGGACAAAGCGGGACACAGCGGGACACAGCATGGAACACAGCGGGGGACACATCGGGACACAGTGGGACACAGCAGGGACACAGCGGGATACAGCTGGGACACAGCAGGACACAGTGGGGACAGCGCGATGACACATCGGGACACAAGGGGGGAACAGCGGGTACACAGCGGGGGACACAGCGGGGACACAGCGGGACACAGCGGGGACACAGCGGGATACAGCGGGGACACAGCCAGGACACAGTGGGACACAGTGGGACACAGTGGTGACACAGCAGGGGACACAGCGAGGACACAGTTTGACACAAGGGGACACAACGGGTCACAGCGGGACACAGCTGGACACAGTGGGGACACAGCGGGACACAGTGGGACACAGAGGGACACAGCGGGGGACGAAGTGGGACACAGCGGAAACAGTGGGACACAGCGGGATACAGCGGGGACACAGCCAGGACACAGCGGGACACACTGGGACACAGTGGTGACACAGCAGGGGACACAGTGAGGACACAGTGTGACACAAGGGGACACAGCGGGACACAGTGGGACACAGCTGGACACAGTGCGGCACAGTGGGACACAGCGGGAAACAGAGGGACACAGCGGGGGACAAAGTGGTACACAGCGGGACACAGCATGGACACAGGGGGTTCACAGCGTCACACAGTGGGTGACACAGCGGGACAGAGCGTGGGACACAGCGGGGGACAAAGTGGGGACAGAGCGGGGAACACAGCGAGGACAAAGCGTGACACAGGCGGACACAGCGGGACACAGTGGGGGACACAGCGAGGGACAGCGGGGACACACCGTCGGAAAGCGGGGACACAGCGGGAAAAAGCGGGGGACAGCGTGGACACAGCGGGAAACAGCTGGACACAGATGGACACTGTGGGGGACACAGCGGGACACACCCGTGACACAGCGGGGACACAGCGGGACACAGCAGGAGATAGCGGGAGACACAGCGGAACACAGCGGGGGACACAACTGGACACAGCGGGGACACAGCGGGAAACATCGGGGACACAGCGGGACATTGCGGGACACAGCGGGACACAGCGGGGAAACAGGGGAGACACAGCGGGAAACAGCATGGATAACAGCGGGACACAGAGGAACACAGCGGGGGACATAGTGGGGACACAGAGGGTGACACAGCGAGGACACAGCGGGACAAAGAGGGACACAGCGGGGGACATAGTGGGGACACAGAGGGTGACACAGCGAGGACACAGCGGGACAAAGAGGGACACAGCGATGACACAGCGGGGGACACAGCGGGGGACAGCAGGGACACAGCGCGGGAGAGCGGGGACACAGCGGAACACAGCGGGGGACAGCGGGGACACAGCGGGACACAGCTGGACACCGCGGAGGACACAGAGATACACAGCGGGGACACAGCGGGGACACAGCGCGACACAGCTGAACGTAGTGGGGACACAGCGGGGACACAGCGGGACACAGCGGGGGACAGCGGGGACACAGCGGGACACAGCGGGACACAGCTGGACACCGCGGATAACACAGTGATACACAGCGGGGACACAGCGGGACACAGCAGGGGACAAAACGGGACACAGCGGGACACAGCGGGGCACACAGCGGGGGACACAGCGGGACACAGCGGGAGACACAGCGTGGACACACCGGGACACAGAGAGGACACAGCGTGACAGAGTGGTACACAGCAGGGACACAACGGGGGACACAGCGGGAGACACAGAAGCGAAACACCGGGACATAGTGGGGGACACACCAGGACACAGCAGGGACACAGCGGGACACAGCGGGAGACACAGCGGGGACACAGAGGGGACAGAGCGGGACACAGCGGGACACAGATGGACACAGAGGGGACACAGCGGGGACAAAGCGTGACACAGCGGAACACAGCGGGACACAGCGGGGGACAAAGTGGGACACAGCAGGACACAGCGGAGCCACAGCGGGGACACAGCGTCACACAGAGGGGGACAGAGAGGGACAAAGCGGGGACACAGAGGGACAGAGAGGGGGACACAGCGAGGACACAGCTGGGACAATGCGGGACACAGTGGGACACAGAGGGACATAGTGGGGACACAGCGGGGGACACAGCAGGGGACACAGCGGGTCACAGACGGACACAGCAGGGCACAGCGGCGGACAGAGTGAGGACAAAGTGGGGGACACAGCGGGACACAGCGGAGACAAAGCAGAGACACAGCGGGACACAGGGGGGACACAGCGGCCACACAGCGGGGCACAGCGGGGGACAGAGTGGGGACACAGCGGGGAACACAGCGAAGACACAGCGGGACACAGCGTGGGACACAGCAGGGGAAAGCGGGGACACACCGGGGGACAGCGTAGACACGGCAGAACACAGCAGGACACAGCGGGGGACACAGCGGGACACAGCGGGGGACACAGCGTTGGACACAGCGTGGGATACAGCGGGACAAAGCGGTACAAAACGGGGGAAACAGAGGGGTACACAGCGGGACACAGAGGGGGACACAGCGTGAACACAGCAGGACACAGCGGGGACACAGTGGGGGACACAGCGGGACACAGCGGGGACACAGAGGGACACAGAGGGGGACACAGCAAGGACACAGTGGGACACAGCGGGACACAGTGTGACACAGCGGGGCACACAGCAGGACCCAGCGGGGGACACAACGAGGACAGAGCGGGACACAGCGGGATACAGCATCGACACAGCAGGGGAAAGTGGAGACAAACCGGGGGACAGCGTGGACACAGCGGAACACAGCGTGGGACAGCGGGGACAAAGCGGGACACAGCTGGACACAGCGGATAACAGCGGGACACAGCGGGGGACACAGAGGGATAAAGCGGGGACACAGCGTGGATACAGCGGGGACATTGCGGGACACAGCAGTAAATAGCGGGACACAGCGGGGGACACAGTGGGACAGAGAGGGGGACACATAAGGGGACACAGCGGGACACAGCGGGGGACACAGCGAGGACACAGCGTGACACAGCGGGGACACAGCGGGACACAGCGGGGACACCGCGGAACACAGAGGGGGGACAAAGCGGGGATACAGCAGGGACACAGTGGGACACAGCGGGACACAGCGGGTCATATCAGGGGACACAACGGGGATACAGCGGGGACATAGCGCGACACAGCAGGACACAGTGGGGACACAGAGGGACACAGCGGGGGACACAGCGGGGGACAGAGCGGGGGACAGCGGGGGACACACCGAGGACACAGCAGGACACAGCGGGGACACAGCGGAACACAGCAGAGGACACAGAAGGACACAGCGGTGTCCACAGTCGGGGACACAGCGAGATACAGCAGGGCACACAGCGAGGACCCAGCGGGACAAAGCAGGAACACAGCGGGAAAACAGCGGGGGACACAGATAGGGACACAGCGGGACACAGCGCGACACAGCGGGGACACAGCGGGGGACACAGCTGGGGACACAGCGGGACACAGGGGTGCACACAGCAGGGACACAGCGGGACAGAGCAGGACACAGCGGGGGACACAGCGGGACACAGCGAGGATACAGCCAGACACAGCGGGACACAGCGGGACACTGCCGGATACAGGGGGACACAGCATGAACAAAGCGGGACACAGCGGGACACAGCGGGGACATTGCAGGGGACAGCGGGGACACAGCGAGACACAGCGGGGGACAGCGGGGACACAGTGGGACACAGCGGGCAACACAGCGGGGGACACAGCGGGACACAGCGGGAGACACAGCGAAGACACAGCGGGACATAGCGGGGCAGACAGCGGGACACAGCGGGACACAGTGGGACACAGCAGGACATAGCGGGGACAGAGCGGGGACACAGCAGGTGACACAGTGGGACACAGCGGGGGACACAGCCGGACACAGCGGGGGACACAGCCGGACACAGCAGACCACAGCGGGACACAGCAGTGACACAGCGGGGACACTCCTGGGGACAGCGGGGACACGGCGGAACACATCATGGCACAGTGGGGACACAGCGGGACACAGCGGTAACACAGCGGGGAACACAGCGGGACACAGCGGGGGACACAGCGAGGAAACAGCGGGACACAGCTGGACACTCCCGGACACAGCGGGGGACAGAGCGGGGACAGAGGAGGGACACAGCATGACACAGCGGGGACACAGCAGAACCCAGCGTGGACACAGCGGTGGACACAGCGGGGGACACAGCGGGGTACACAGCGGGACACAGCGGGACACAGCGGTGACACAGCGGGGACAGAGCATGGGACACAGCGGGACACAGCGGGACATAGCGGGGAACACAGCGTTGGACACAGAGGACACAGCGGGTGAAACAGCGGGAAACAGCGGGGGACACAGCAGGAAACAGCATGACACAGCTGGGGACAAAGCGGGGGACACAGCGGGGACATTCCAGGGGACAGCGGGGACACAGAGGGACACAGCTGGGGACAGGGGGTACACAGCAGGACACAGCGGGACACAGCGGGACACAGCGGGGATACAGCGGGGGACAGCGAGGACACAGCAGGACACAGCGGGGACACAGCGGGGACACAGCTGCACACAGCGGGACACAGCGGGGGACACAGCGGGACACAGCGGGGGACACAGCGGGGACACAGCGGGGACACAGTGGAACATAGCGGGACACAGCGGGACACAGTGGGGACACAGCAGGGACACAGCGGGAAACAGCAGGGACATAGCATGACACAGCTGGGGACACAGTGAGGACAAAGCAAGGCACAGTGGGCGACACAGCGAGGACACATCGGGACACAGCAAGACACAGCGGGGACACACCGGAGGACACAGCGGGACAAGTTGGGTACACAGCCGGACACAGCGAGACACAGCGGGGGATACAGCACGACACAACGGGACACAGCCTGGGACACAGCGAGGATATAGCGGGACACAGCGTGTCACACCGGGGACACAGCGGGGACACAGTGAGGGACACAGCGGGGACATAGCGGGGGACACAGCAGGGACAGAGCAGGGACACAGCGGGGCCACACCGGGGGACAGCGGCTACACAGCAAGACACAGCGGGGACACCGCGGGGGACAGCGGGGACACAGCTGGACACAACGGGAAACAGCCGGGACACAGCAGGGACACAGCGGGGGACACAGCGGGGGACACAGCTAGGGACAAAGCGGGACACAGCAGGGGACACAGCTGAACACAGCGGGGACACAGCGGGGACAGAAAGGGGACACAGCGGGACACAGCGGGGACAGACCGGGGGACACAGCGAGACACAGAGGGACACAGCACGGACACAGTGGGACACAGCGGGGGACAGAGCAGGACACAGCGGGGGACACAGCGGGACACAGCGGGGACAAAGCGGGGACAGAACGGGGACACAGCGGGACACAGCGGGGTCAGAGTGGGGGACACAGCGGGGCACAGCGGGACACAGCAGGGACACAGCGGCACACAGCGGTTGACACTGCTGGGGACAAAGCGGGACACAACGTGGGACAAAGCAATACACAGCGGGGACAGAGCGGAGATACAGCGGGACACAGTGGGGGACACAGCGGGCACAGCGGGAAACTGCGGGGCTACAGCGGGAGACAAAGCGGGAAACAGCGGGGACACAGCAGAACCCAGCGCGGACACAGCGGGGGACACAGTGGGGAACAGAGCGGGACACAGCGGGGACACAGCTGTACACAGCGGGATACACAGCGGGACACAGCGGGGACACAGCGAGGACAGAGAGGGACACAGCTGGACACAGCATAAAACAGCGGGACACAGCAGCGACACAGCGTGGACACAGCAGGGGACACAGTGGGACAAAGCCGGACACAGCGGCACTCAGCGTGGACAAAGCATGGACAGATCGGGGGACACAGCAGGACACAGCATGGACACAGCGGGACACAGCGGGAGACTCAGCGGGGGACACACCGGGACACAGCGGGACACAGCGAGACACAGCAGGGACACAGCAGGGACAAAGCGGGACACAGCGGGACACAGCAGAACACAGCGGGGTACACAGCGGGGACACAGCGAGGACACACCAGGACACAGCATGTACACAGCGGTACACAGCGTGGACACAGCGGGGGACACAGCGGGATACAGCGGGGGTCACAGAGGGACACAGCCGGGGACACAGTGGGATATACAGAGGGATACACCCGGACACAGCGGGGACACAGCTGGACAAAGCAGGATACATAGCGGGACACAGCGTGGACACAACGAGGATACAGCGGGACACAGCGGGACACAGCGGGGGACACAGCGGGACACAGCAAGGATACAGCGGGTCACAGCAGGGGTCACTGCGGAGATACAGCGGGGGCAAAGCGGGACACAGCGGGACACACCGGGACACAGCAGGGGACATAGAGGGACACAACGGGGGACACAGCGAGACACAGCGGGGGACACAGCGGGACACAGCGGGGACAAAGCGGGACACAGAGGGGGACACATAAGTAGACAGCGGCGTACACAGCGGTGGACACAGCGGGCCACAGCGGGGGACACAGCAAGGACACAGCTGGACACAGCGGGAAGACAGCGGGACACAGCGGGGGACACAGAAGGACACAGCGGGGGACACAGCGGGAGACAAAGCGAGGACACAGCTGTCCACAGTGGGGACACAGCGGGGATTCAGCGGGGACACAGAGGGAAACAGCGGGACACAGCGGGACACAGCGGGGGACACAGAAGGACACAGTGGGGTACACAGCAGAGGACACAGCGAGACACAGCGGGGGACACAGCGGGACACAGCGGGGACAAAGCGGGGACACAGCGGGACACAGCAGGGACAAAGCGGGGACACAGCAGGGGACACAGTGGGACACAGCAGGACACAGCGGGAAACAGCGGGGGACACAGCGGGGACACAGCGGGACACAGTGGCGACACAGCGGGGATACAGCTGGATACAGCGGGGATACAACAGGACACAGCGGGGACACAGCGGGGGACACAGCTGAACACAGCGGGGACACAGCGGGGACAGAAAGGGGACACAGTGGGACACAGCAGGGGACACAGCTGAACACAGCGGGGACACAGCGGGGACAGAAAGGGGACACAGCGGGACACAGCGGGGACAGACCGGGGGACACAGCGAGACACAGAGGGACACAGCACGGACACAGTGGGACACAGCGGGGGACAGAGCAGGACACAGCGGGGGACACAGCGGGACACAGCGGGGACAAAGCGGGGACAGAACGGGGACACAGCGGGACACAGCGGGGTCAGAGTGGGGGACACAGCGGGGCACAGCGGGACACAGCAGGTACACAGCGGGACACAGCGGTTGACACTGCTGGGGACAAAGCGGGACACAACGTGGGACAAAGCAGTACACAGCGGGGACAGAGCGGAGATACAGCGGGACACAGCGGGGGACACATCGGGCACAGCGGGAAACTGCGGGGCTACAGCGGGAGACAAAGCGGGAAACAGCGGGGACACAGCAGAACCCAGCGCGGACACAGCGGGGGACACAGTGGGGAACAGAGCGGGACACAGCGGGGACACAGCTGTACACAGCGGGATACACAGCGGGACACAGCGGAGACACAGCGAGGACAGAGCGGGACACAGCTGGACACAGCACGGACACAGCGGGACGCAGCGGAACACATCGGGACACTGCGGGACACAGGGGGGACACAGCGGGGACACAGCAGGGGACACAGCGGGACACAGCGGGGGACATAGCCGGACAAGCGGAGGACACAGCGGGAACACAGCGCGACACAGCAGGACACAGCGGGGACACAGCGGGACACAGCGGAGGACAGAGAGGGACACAGCGGGGAACACAGCGGGGACACAGCGAGACACAGTGGGGAACACAGCGGGACAAAGCGGGGGATACAGTGGGGGGCCCAGCGGGACACAGCGTAGAACACAGTGAGGACAAAGCGGGACACATCAAGGACACAGTGTGTGACACACAGGGGACACAGCGTGACACAGCAGGGACATCGGGGACACAAGGGGACACACCAGGACAAAGAGGGGGACACAGCAGGACAAGTGCGGACACAGCGAGACACAGCAGGGGACACAGATAGGATACAGCGGGGACACAGCAGAACACAGCGGGGGACACAGAGGGACTCAGCGGGGGACACAGCTGGGGACATAGCGGAACACAGCGGGGGACACAGCGAGGACACAGCGGGACACAGCGGGGACACAGCGGGAAAAAAGCGGGGGACACAGCTGGGGACAAAGCGGGACACAGCAGGAAACAGCGTGACACAGCAGTACACAGCGGGACACAGCATGGGACACAGCGGGGATACAGCGGGAACACAGCGAGACAGAGCGGGACACAGCGGGACACAGCGGGGGACATACAGGGACACAGCTGGGGACACAGCAGGTGACACAGCGGGAGACCTAGCGGGGAACACAGCGGGACACAGCTGGACAAAGCAGGATACATAGCGGGACACAGCGGGTGACACAGCGGGACACAGCGGGACACAGCGGGGGACACAGCGGGACACAGCAGGGGACATAGAGGGACACAACGGGAGACACAGCGGGATACAGCAGGGGACACATTGGGAATACAGTGGGGACACAGCGGGAAGCAGCATAGGACACAGAGGGACACAGCAGGGGACATAGCGGGACACAGCGGGAGACAAAGCAGGGAGACAGCGGGAAACCGGGGGACACAACGGGGACACAGCGAGACACAGCGGGGGACACAGAGGTGACACAGTGTGATACAGCGGGACACAGCGGGATACAGCGGGGGACACAGCGGGGTACACAGCAGGACACAGCGGGGCACACTGCGAGGACAAAGGGGGACACAGCGGGGACACAGCAGGTGACACAGTGGGGACAAGCGGGAAACAGCGGGTGACACAGAGGGTCACAGCAGGGACACAGCGGGGACACTGCGGGACACAGCAGGACACAGCGGGGGACACAGCAGGACACAGCAGTGATACAGCGGGGACACCACGGGGACACAGCGGGGATACAGCGGGACACAGCGGAACACAGCGAGGACACATCGGGTCACAGCGGGGACACAGCGGGAAAACAGAGGGGGACACAGCTGGGGACACAGCGGGACACAGCGGGACACACCGGGACACAGCGGGGCCACAGCGGAAGATACAGCGAGGACACAGCGGGACACAGCGCGAAACAGCGCGGGAAACAGTGGGACACAGCGGGGGACACAGCGGGGACACAGCGGGTCACAGCGGAGCACAAGGGGGACACAGCGTGACACAGCGGGGGACAGCGGGACACAGCGGGACACAGCAGGACACAGCGGGCGACACAGCGGGACACAGCGGGACACTGCGGTGGACACAGAGGGGGACACAGCGGGGAACACAGCGGGACACAGCGGGGACACAGCTGGACAGAGCTGGATACATAGCGGGACACAGCCTGGACAACGGGAGGATACAGCGGGACACAGCGGGACACAGCAGGGGACACAGCGGCACACAGCGGCACACAGCGTGGGACACAGCGGGACACAGAGGGGACACAGCTGGACACAGCTGGATACATAGCGGGACACAGCCTGGACACCGCGAGGATACAGCGGGACACAGCGGGACACAGCAGGACACAGCGCAGGACACAGAGGGGGACACAGCGGGGGACACAGCGGGGGACACAGCGGGGTCACAGCGGGACTCAGCGGGACAGAGCTGGACACAGCGGGGGACAGAGCGGGCACAGCGGGGACACAGCAGGGACACAGCGGGGACGAAGCGGGACACAGTGGGACACATCGGGGACATTCCAGGGGACAGCGGGGACACAGCGGGACAAAGCGGGGGACAGCGGGGACACAGTTGGACACAGCGGGGAACACAGTGGCGGAGACAGCGGGACACAGCGGGAGACACAGCGAAGACACAGCGGGACATAACGGGGCAGACAGCGGGACACAGCGGGACACAGTGGGACACAGTAGGACATAGCGGGGACAGAGCAGGGACACAGCAGGTGACACAGTGGGACACAGCGGGGACAAAGCAGGGACACAGCAGGGCACACAGTGGGACAAAGCCGGACACAGCGGGACTCAGCGTGGACAAAGCGGGGACAGTTCGGGGGACACAGCATTACACAGCATGGACACAGCAGGGGATACAGCGCGACACAACGGGACTCAGCGGGGGGCACAGCGAGGACACAGCGGGACACAGCGGGGACACAGATGGACACAGCGGGATACACAGCGGGACACAGTGAGGACACAGCGAGGACACAGCGGGACACAGCGGAAAACAGCGGGACACAGCGGGGACACAGCAGGGACACAGCAGGGGACACAGTGGGACAAAGCCGGACACAGCGGGACTCAGCGTGGACAAAGCGGGGACAGATCAGGGGACACAGCAGGACACAGCAAGGACACAGCGGGACACAGCGGGGGACACAGCGGGGGACACACTGGGACACAGCGGGACACAGCGGAACACAGCAGGGACACAGCAGGGACAAAGCGGGACACAGCAGGACACAGCGGAAAACAGCGGGACACAGCGGGGACACAGCCGGGGACACAGCGGGACACAGCGGGGACAAAGCGGGGACAGAACGGGGACACAGCGGGACACAGCGTGGACACAACGGGGGACACAGCGGGATACAGTGGGGGACACAGAGGGACACAGCAGGGGACACAGCGGGTGACACAGTGGGATACACAGAGTGATACAGCGGGACACAGCGGGGACACAGCTGGACAAAGCGGGATACATAGCGGGACACAGCGTGGACACAACGAAGACACAACGGGACACAGCGGGACACAGTGGGGGACACAGCGGGACACAGCAGGGACACAGCCGGTCACAACAGGGGACACCGCGGGGATACAGCGGGGACAAAGCGGGACACGGCGGGACACACCGGGACACAGCGCGGGACATAGAGGGACACAACGGGGGACACAGCGGGACACAGCGGGGGACACAGCGGGGATACAGCGGGGACACAGCGGGACACAGAGGGGGACACATAAGTACACAGCGGGGGACACAGCGGGGGACACAGCGGGACACAGCGGGGACAGAGCGAGGGACACAGTGGGACACAGAGGGACACAGCAGGGACACAGCAGGACACAGCGGGGTACACAGCTGGGGACAAAGCGGGACACAACGTAGGACAAAACAGTGCACAGCGGGGACAGAGCGGGGATACAGCGGGACACAGCAGGGGACACAGCGGGCACAGCGGGAAACAGCGGGGACACAGCAGAACCCAGCGCGGACACAGCGGGGAACACAGCGGGGGACACAGCGGGGAACAGAGAGGGACATAGCGGGGACACAGCTGGACACAGCGGGATACACAGCGGAACACAGCTGGGACACAGCGAGGACACAGCGGGGGACTCAGCGGGGGACACAACGGGACAGAGCGGGACACAGCTGGACACAGCAGGGACAAAGCGGGACACAGCGGGACACAGCAGAACACAGCGGGATACACAGCGGGGACACAGCGAGGACACAGCAGGACACAGCGTGTACACAGCGGTACACAGCGGGGGACAGAGCAGGATACAGTGGGGGTCACAGAGGGACACAGCGGAGGACACAGCGGGGGACACAGTGGGATACACAGAGGGATACAGCGGGACACAGCGGGGACAAATCGGGACACGGTGGGGGACACAGTGGGGATACAGCAGGGACACAGCGGGACATAGAGGGGGACACATAAGTACACAGCGAGGTACACAGCGGGGGACACCGCGGGACACAGCGGGAAAACAGCGTTGGACACAGATTGGGACACATTGGTACACAGCGAGACACAGCGGGACACAGCAGAGACACAGTGGGGGACACAGCGGGGACACAGCGGGACACAGCGGGACACAGCGGGGGACACAGCGGGCCATAGCAGGGGACACAGTAGGGACACATCGGGACACAGCGGGGACACAGTGGGGGGACACAGAAGCGGACACAGCGGGACACAGCGTGGGACACAGCGGGACGCACCCGGGGACACAGCGGGGACACAGCTTGACACAACAGGACACAGCGGGGACACAGTGGGACACTTCGGGGGACAGAGCGGGACACACCGGGGCTACAGCGGCACACAGTGGGATATAGCGGGGACACAGCGGGGAACACAGCGGGGGACACAGAGGGGGACACAGCGGGAAACAGTGGAGGACACAGCGAGGACACAGGGGGACACAGTGGGACACAGCGGGGTACACAGCGGGGGACACAGTGAGACACAGTGGAGGACACAGCAAGGACACAGCGGGACACAGCGGATACAAAGCTGGAAAACAGCAGGGGACACAGTGGGACACAGCGGGACATACCGGGGACACAGCGGGGGATAAAGCGAGGACACAGCGGGTCACAGCAGGACACAGCGGAGGACACAGCGGGACACAGCGGGGGACACAGCGGGGACACAGCGGGACACAGCGGGACACAGCAGAGGAAAAAGCGTGACACAGCAGGGGACACAGTGGGACACAGCGGTCACAGCGGGTCACAGCGGGGAACACAGCGGGACACAGCAGAGACACAGCGGGATACAGTAGGACACAGCGGGACACAGCGAGGATACAGAGGGACACAGTGGGACACAGCAGGACACAGTGGGGACACAGCGGGACACAGCGGGACACAGCGTGGGACACAGCGGGACACAGCGGGGACACAGCGGGACACCGCAGGGGACACAGTGGGGATACAGTGGGGACACAGCGCGACACAGCAGAGGACACAGCCGGACACAGAAGGGGACATAGCGGGACACAGCCGGAGACAAAGCGGGGACACAGCGGGACACCGGGGGAAACAAGGGGGACACAGCGGGACACAGCGAAGGACATAGAGGTGACACAGTGGGATACAGCGGGACACAGCGGGGGACAGAGTGGGACACAGTGGGGACACAGCGGGACATAACAGGAAACACAAACAGGATACAGCGGGGACACAGCGGGACACAGCAGAACACAGCGGGACACAGCGGGGGACACAGCGGGGGACACAACGGGACACAGCGGGGGACACAACGAGACACAGCAGGGACACAGTGGTAACTCAGAGGGGGACATAGCAGGGACACATCGGGGACACAGCAGGGTCACAGCGGGGACACAGCTCGACACAGCGGGGACACAGCAGGGACACAGCAGGGACATAGCGGAGGACACAGCCTGGGACACAGAGGGACACAGCGGGGGACACAGCGAGGATACAGCGGGACACAGCGGGGACACAGCGCGATATAGAGGGGGACACAGCGGGGGACACAGTGGGGGACACAGCGGGGGACACAGTGGGGAACACAGCAGGGGACACAGCGGGGAACACAGCGGGACACAGCGGGGACACAGCGGGATTCAGTGGGGACACAGCGGGACACAGCGTGGGACACAGCGGGACACAGCAGGGGACACAACGCGACACAACGGGGACACAGCGGGACACAGCGGGGACAAAGCGGGGGACACAGTGGGGGACACAGCAGGGGACACAGTGGGGGACACAGCGGGGGACACAGCGGGGCACAGCGGGGACACAGCTCGACACAGCGGGGTACACAGCAGCACACATCGCGGACACAGCAAGGACACAGCGGGACACAGCGGGACACATCGGGACAAAGCGGGACACAGAGGGGACACAGCGGGGACACAGCAGGGGAAACATTGGCACAGAGCGGGACACAGCGGGACAGAGTGGAGGACACAGCGGGACACAGCGGGGGACAACAGGTACACAGAAGGACACATCGGAACATAGCGGGACACAGCGGGGACACAGGGGGGACACAGCAGGTGACACAGCGAGACACAGTGGGACACAGTGGGGCACAGCGGGACACAGCGGGGACAAAGTGGAGACACTCCGGGGGACAGCAGGGACACAGCGAGACACAGGGGGTGACAGCGGGTACAAAGCAGGATACATAGGGACACAGCGGGAAAGAGTGGGGACACAGCGGGGACACAGCAGGGGACACAGCGGGACCCAGCGGGACCCAGGGGGACACAGTGGGGACACTCCGGGGGACAGTGGGGACACAGCGGAACACAGCGGGGGACAGCGGGTACACAGCAGGACACAGCTTGACACAGCGGGATAAAGCAGGGATATAGCGGGGGACAGCGGGGACACAGCGGTACACAGCGAAGACACAAAGGGGGACAAAGGGAACACAGCGGGACACAACGGGACACAGTGGGGACACAGGGGGGACACAGTGGGGGACACAGGGGCTGACACACCGGGGACAAAGTGGGACACAGCGGGGACACAGCGAGGACACAGCTGGACACAGTGAGAAACAGCGGGACATAACAGGACACAGCGGGGACACAGCGTGGACACAGCAGGTGAAAGCGGGGGACACAGCATGGGACACAGCGGGACACAGTGCGGACACAGCTGGACACAGCTTGATAAACAGTGGGACACAGCGGGGGACACAGCGGGGGTCACAGCGGGAAACAATGGGGGATATAGCGGGACACAGCGGGGACAAAGCGGGACACGGCGGGACACAGCATGGACACAGCGGAGAAAACAGCGGGGGACACAGCGGAACACAGCGGGGACACAGCGGGACACAGCGGGACGCAGCGGGGACACAGCGGGACACAGCGAGGTAACAGGGGATATAAAGCGGGGACAAAGTGGAACACAGCGGGACACAGCAGGACACAGTGGGGACACAGCCGGGACAAAGCAGGTGACATAGCGATTCACAGCAGGAAACAGCAGGAAACAGCGGGGAACAGCGTGGGACACAGCGGGACAAAGCGAGGGACACAGGGGGACACAGCAGGGACACAGCGGGACACAGTGGGGACACAGCGGGGACAGAGCGGGATTCAGCGGGGACACAGCAGGGGACACAGCGGGGAACACAGGGGGAAACAGCGGGGACACAGCGGGACACAGCGGGACACAGCAGGGAACAGCGGGTACAGAGCAGGACACAGCAGGAACACAGTGGGACAGAGCGGGGGACACAGCGTGGTATACAGCGGGACACAACAGGGGACACAGTGGGACACAACGGGGGACACAGCGTGACACAGTGGGACACAGCGGGAGACACAGTGGAACACAGCGGTGACACAGTGTGACATTGCCGGACAGAGTGGGGGACGGATTGGGACACAGCGGGACACAGCGGGAGACAAAGCAGGACACAGCGGGGGACACAGCGAGACACAGTGGGGGACACAGCGAGGACTCAGCGGGACACAGCGGGACACATTGGGGACACAGCGGGGACACATGGGGGGACACAGAGGGACAAAGCAGGGACACAGCGGGTACACAGCGGGGACACAGCTGGACACAGGCGGATACACAGCGGGCCACAGTGGGGAAACAGCGAGGACACAGCGGGACACTGCGGGACACAGCGGTACACAGCAGGGGACACAGCGAAGACACAGCGGGACACAGCGGGCAACACAGCGGGACACAGAGAGGACACAGCGGGACAAAGCGGTGGACAGAGCGGGACAGAGTGGGAAACCAGGGGACACAGTGGGACACAGCGGGACACAGCGGAACACAGCGGGGGACACTGGTGGACAAAGCGGGGGACACAGCGAGGACACAGCAGGACATAGCGGAACATAGCGGGGACACAGAGGGACACAGCGGGGACACAGCTGTGGACACAGCGGGACACAGTGTGGGACACATCCAGACACAGCGGGGGACACAGCGTGGTACACAGGGGGACACAGTGGGGACACAGCTAGACACAGCTTGATATACAGCGGGACACAGCGGGGGACACAGCGGGGGTCACAACGGGAAACAACGGGGGACCTAGCGGGACACAGCTGGGACAAAGCGGGACACGGCGGGACATAGCATGGACACAGCGGGGAAAACAGTGGGGGACACAGCAGAACACAGCGGGGACACAGCGGGTCACAGCGGGTACACAGCGTGGACACAGCGGTACACAGAGGGACGCAGCGGGGACACAGCGGGACACAGCGGGGGAAACAGGGGATATACAGCAGGGACAAAGTGGGACACAGCGGGACACAGCAGGACACAGTGGGGACAAAGCAGTGACAAAGCAGGTGACATAGGGATACACAGCAGGAAACAGCGGGAAACAGCGGGGAACAGCGTGGGACACAGCGGGACACAGCGGGGGACACAGAGGAACACAGCGGGGACACAGCGGGACACAGTGGGGACACAGCGGGGAAAGAGCGGGATTCAGCGGGCACACAGCGGGACACAGCGGGGACACAGCGGGGGACACAGGGGGGAACACAGCGGGAAACAGCGGGGACACAGCGGGGGACACAGCGGGTGTCACATTGGGACACAACGGGGGACACAGCGGGACACTGCGGGGACACAGCGGGGACACAGCAGGACACAGCGGGGACACAGCTGGGGAGAGCGAGGACACATGGGGGGACAGCAGGGACACAGCTGGACACAGCGGGGGACACAGCGGGAAACACCGGGGACACAGCAGGACACAGTGGGGACACAACGGGGACACAGGGAGACACAGCGTGGGACACAGCAGGGGACACAGTGGGACACAACGGGGGACAGAGCGGGACACAGTGGGACACAGCGGGGGACACAGTGGGACACAGTGGGACACAGGGGGAGACACAGCAGGACACATCGGGGACACAGCAGGGACAAAGCGGGTACACAGCGGGGACACAGCTGGACACAGGGGGATACACAAGGGGCCACAGCGGGGACACAGTGAGGAAACAGCGGGACACAGCAGGACACAGCGGGGGAGAGCAGGGGACACAGCGAGGACACAGCGGGACACAGCGGGGACACAGCGGGTACAGAGCGAGGACACAGAAGGACACAGCAGGGACAGAGAGGGGGACACAGCAAGACGTAGCGGGACACAGCAGGGACACAGCAGGACAGAGCGGGGGACAGAGCCGGGGACACAGCTGGTTAGAGCACGGACACAGCGGGGGACACAGCGGGGGACACAGCGGGACACAACAGGGGACACAGCGAGGACACAGTGGGACACAGCGGGGACACAGCGGGGACACAGCGGGGGACACAGCGGGGGACAAACCGGGACACCACGGGAAACATCGGGACACAGCGTGACACAGCGGGGACACAGCGGGGACAAACTGGGGGACATATCGGGGACACAGCGGGGACACAGCCCGGGACACAGAGGGACACAGCGGGGGACACAGCGAGGACACAGCGGGCACAGTGGGACACATCGGGGACACAGCGAAGACACAGCCCAGGACACAGCGAGACACAGTGGGGACACAGTGGGGAAAAAGCGGGGACACAGCTGGACACAGCGTGATATACAGCGGGACACAGCGAGACACATCTGGGACACAGCGGGGACACAGCAGGACAGAGGGTGACACAGTGGGACACAGTGAGGGCAAGCGGGGGACACAGCGAGGACACAGAGGGACACAGCAGGACACAGCGAGACACAGCGGGGACACTGCGGGGACATTCCATGGGACAGCGGGGACACAGCGGGGCACAGTGGGGGACCGCAGGGACACAGCGGGTCACAGCGGGACACAGCAGAACACAGCGGGGGACAGCGGGGACACAGCAGGACACAGCGGGAACACAGTGGAGGACAGCAGGGACACAACGAGACACAGCGGGACACATCGGGGACACAGCATGGTCACAGCGGGGGACAAAGCAGGGGACACAGCGGGGGATTCAGTGGGGAACACAGTGGGACACAGAGGGGACACAGTTGGACACAGCGAGGCACATTGGGGATTCAGCTGGACACAGCGTGGTATACAGCGTGACAGAGCGGGGACACAACGGGGACACAGTGGGACACAGGGGGGACACAGCAGAACACTGCGGGACACAGCGGGGGACACAGCGGGACACAGCGGGACACCACGGGGGACATAGCGTGACACAGCTGGGGACAGCGCTGTGGACACAGCGAGACACATAGGGGGCACAGCGGGACACATCGTGGACAGAGCGGGACACAGCGGGACAAAGCGTGGGACACAGCCAGGACACAGAGGGACACAGCGGGGGACACAGCCGGGGACACTGCAGGACACAGCGGGGGACACAGCGAGGATACAGCGGGACACAGCTGGGACACAGCAGGGACACAGCGGGACACAGCTGGGACACAGCAGGGACACAGCGGGGGACACAGCGGGACAGAGCGGGACACAGTGGGACACAGCGGGGACACAGCAATGACACAGCAGGGGACACAGCCGGACACAGCAGTACACAGCGGGGGACACAGCCAAACACAGCTGGGACACAGCGGGACACAGTGGAGGACACAACGGGGACACAGCGGTACACAGCGGGACACAGCAGGGGACACAGCGGGACACAGCGGGACACATCGGGGGACACAGCGAGGACACAGCCATTAACAGCGAGGGACACAGCCTGGGACACTGCAGGACACAGCGGGTGACACAGCCAGGGACACTGCAGCACACAGCGGGGGACACAAACAGGACACAGCGGGACACAGCGGGGACACAGCAGGGACACAGCGGGGGACACAGCAGGTGACACAGCGGGACACAGCGGGACACAGTGGGACACAGCGGGGACACAGCAGGAACACAGCAGGGGACACAGCCGAACACAGCGGGACACAGCGGGACTCATCGGTGAACACAACGCAACACAGCGCGGGACACAGCGGGGGACACAGCGGGGCACAGCGGGGACTGAGCTGGACACAGGGTGGTATACAGCGTGACAGAGCGGGGACACAACGGGGACACAGCGGGACACTGTGTGACACATCGGGGACACAGCGGGACACAGCGGGACACAGCGGGGGACACAGAGCTACATAGCGGGAAACACAGCGAGGACACAGCGGGACACAGCGGGGTACACAGCTGGGGACACAAAGGGAAACAGCGGAGACACAGCTGGACACTGTGTGACACATCGTGGACACAGCAGGAGACAGCGGGACACAGCGGAGACACAGCGGGACACAGCGGGGGACACAGCGGGGGACACAGCGAGGACACAGCGGGACACAGCAGGACCCAGCGGGGGACACAGCGCTACACAGCGGGGAACACAGTGAGGACACAGCGGGACACAGCGGAAGACAGAGCGAGAACACAGTGGGACACAGCAAAACACAGCGAGGACACAGCGGGACACCGAGGGGACACAGCGGGGCACACAGCGAGACACAGCGGGGGAAACAGCGGGACACAGCGGGACACAGCGGGGGACACAGCGGGACACATCGGGTCACAGCGGGGACACAGCGGGACACAGCGGGGACAAAGCGGGACACAGCAGAACACAGCGGGGACACAGCGGTACACAGTGGGACACAGTGGGAACACAGGAGGACACAGCGGGGAAACAGCGGGACACAGTGGGGGACACAGCGGGAAACAGCAGGACACAACGGGGGACACAGCAGGCACAGCGCGACACAGCTGGGACACAGCGGGGAGACAGCGGAGAGCGCAGCGGGACACAGTGGGGGACATATCGCGGACAAAGCTGGGACACAGCGGGACAGAGCGGGGGACAAAGCGCGACACAGCGGGACACAGCGGGGGACACAGCAGGACACAGCATGGACACAGCGGGACACAGCATGGGACAGAGCGGGGACACAGCGGGACACAGCGGGACACAGCGGGGACACAGTGGGACACAGCGAGAGACACAGCGAGGGACACAGCGGGGACACAGCTGGGGACACAGCAGGGGACACAGCGGGGACACAGGGGGGCCACATCGGGACACAGCGGGGACACAGTGGGACAAAGCGGGGACACAGCGGGACACAGCGGAACACAGCGGGGACACAGCGGGACACAGTGGGTACACAGCGGGGACACAGCGGGACATAGCGGGACACAGCGGGGACACAGCGGGACACAGCAAGAGACACAGCGGGGACACAGCGGGGAGCACAGCAGGACACAGCGGGGGAAAAAGCGGGGACAGAACTGGGACAGAGCGGGACACAGCGGGGTCACAGCAGGACACAGCGGGGGACACATCGGGACACAGCAGGATACAGCGTGACAAAGCATGGGACACAGCGGGACACAGCGGGACACAGCGGGACACAGCGGGGAAACAGCGGGACTCAGCGGTGTACACAGCTGGGGACACAATGGGACACAGAGTGGGACACAGCGGGACACAGCAGGACACACAGGGACACAGTGGGGACAAAGCGCGAGACACAGCGGGGGACAGAGCGGGACACAGCAGGGACACAGTGGGGACTCAGCGGGACACAGTGGGACACAGCGGGGACACAGCAGGGACACAGCAGGACACAGTAGGACACAGCGGGACACAGCGAGACACACAGCGGGGGACAAAGCGGGGACAAAGCAGGGGACACAGCAGGGGACACATCGGGGACACAGCAGGGGACACATCGGGACACAGCGCTGACAAAGTGGGACACAGCGGGGACACAGCGGGACATTTCGGGACACAGCGGGGACACAGCGGGGACACAGCGGGACATATCGGGACACAGTGGGGACACAGCGGGACACAGCGAGGACACAGCGGGGAGCACAGCGGGACAAAGCGGGGGACAGAGCGGGGACAGACCTGGAACACAGCAGGGACACAGCGGGGACTCAGCTGGACACAGCGTGGTATACAGCGCTACACAGCGGGAAACACAGCGAGGACACAGCGGGACACAGCGGAGTACACAGCTGGGGACACAAAGGGAAACAGCGGAGACACAGCAGGACACTGCGTGACACATCGTGGACAAAGCAGGAAACAGCGGGACACAGAGGAGACACAGCGGGAACACAGCGGGGGACATAGCGCGGGACACAGCGAGGACACAGCGGGACACAGCGGGACACAGCGGGGGACACAGCGCTACACAGCGTGGAACACAGCGAGGACACAGCGGGACACAGCGGGGAACACAGCGAGAACACAGTGGGACACAGCGGAACACAGCGAGGACACAGCGGGACACAGCGGGGGACACAGCGCTACACAGCGTGGAACACAGCGAGGACACAGCGGGACACAGCGGGGGACACAGCGAGAACACAGTGGGACACAGCGGAACACAGCGAGGACACAGCGGGACACCGAGGGGACACAGCGGGGGACACAGCGAGACACAGCGGGGGAAACAGCGAGGACACAGCGGGACACAGCGGGACACAGCGGGGGACACAGCGGGACACAGCGGGTCACAGCGGGGACACAGCGGGATACAGCGGGGACACAGCGGGACACAGCGAGACACAGCGAGGACACAGCGGGACACAGTGGGACAAAGCGGGAACACAGCAGGACACAGCGGAGACACAGCGGGACACAGTGGTTGACACAGCGGGACACAGCGGGACACAGCGGGGGACACAGCAGGACACAGTGCGACACAGCTGGGACACAGCGGGGACACAGCGGGGAGCACAGCGGGACACAGTGGGGGACATAGCACGGACACAGCTGGGACACAGCGGGACACAGTGGGGTCACAGCGGGACACAGCGGGGGACACAGCGGGGACACAGTGGGCACAGCGGGACACAGCGGCTACAAAGCGGGACACAGCGGGGACACAGCGGGACACAGAGGGGACACAGAGGGTCACAGCAGGACACAGCGGGACACAGCGGAGACACAGCGGGGGACACAGCGGAGGACACAGCAGGACACAGCAGGACACAGGTGGGACACAGCGGCGACACAGCGGGACACAGCATTACACAGCGGGGACACAGCGGGGGACAGCGGGGACACAGCGGGACACAGCGGGGAACACAGCGGGACACAGCGGGAAACAGCGTGGGAAACAGCGGGACATAGTGGGGGACAGAGTGGGGGACACAGCGGGACACAGAGGGACATAGCGGGGGACAGAGCCGGACACAGCGGGGGATAGAGCGGTGGACACAGCGGGACACAGCGGGAACACAGCGGGACACAGCGGGGTACACATTGGGACACAACGAGCATAGACGGGGACACAGCGGGACACAGCAGGGGACACAGCGGGGGACAGCCGCGGACAGAGCGAATACACAGCGGGACACAGCGAGGACACAGTGGGGACTCAGCGTGGGACACAGCGGGGGACAAAGCTGGACACCACGGGACACAGCGGGATACAGGGGGACACAGCAGTGACAGTGCGGGGACATAGCGGGACAAAGCAGAGGACACAGCGGGACCCAGCGGGACACAGCGGGGGACACAGCCGGACACAGCGGGACACCATGGGGGACACAGCGTGACACAGCTGGGGACAGCGCTGGGGACACAGCAGGACAAAGCAGGGGACACAGCGGGACCCAGCGGGACACAGCGGGGGACACAGTGGGGTCACAGCGGGACACAGCGGGACACAGCGGGGACACAGTGGGACACAGCGAGAGACACAGCGGGGATACAGCGGGGAGCACAGCGGGACACAGCGGGGGACGTAGCGGGGACACAGCTGGGACACAGCGGGACACAGCAGGGTCACAGCGGGACACAGCGGGGGACACAGCGGGACACAATGGGACACAGAGTGGGACACAGCGGGACACAGCGGAACACAGCGGGGACACAGCGGGGACACAGCGGGACACAGCGGGACACAGCGGGGACACAGTGGGACACAGCGGGAGACACAGCGGGGGACAGAGCGGGACACATTGGGGTACACAGGGAGGACTCAGCCGAACACAGTGGGGACACAGCGGGGACTCAGCGGGGGACATAGCGGGGGACAATGCAGGACACCACGGGACACTGCGGAACCAGGGGGTACACTGCGCGGACAAAGCGGGACACATCGGGGGACACAGCGGGACACAGGGGGACACAGCAGTGACAGTGCGGGGACATAGCGGGACAAAGCAGGGGACCCAGCGGGACCCAGCGGGACACAGCGGGGGACACAGCGGGGTCACAGCGGGACACAGCGGGACACAGCGGGACACAGCGGGACACAGCGAGGACACAGTGGGACAGAGCGGTGTACACAGCTGGGGACACAATTGGACACAGAGTGGGACACAGCAGGACACAGCGGGACACAGCAGGACACAACGGGACACAGAGTGGGACACAGCGGGGACACAGCTTGGACACAGCGGGACACAGCGGGACACAGTGGGGACACAGTGGGACACAGCGGGAGACACAGCAGGGGACAGAGCGGGACACAGCGCAGGAAACAGGGAGGACCCAGCGGGACACAGCGGGGACACAGCGGGGACTCAGCGGAGGACATAGAGGGGGACAAAGCAGGACAGCACGGGACACAGCGGAACACAGCGGAACACAGTGGGGGCACTGCGGGGACACAGCGGGACACATCGGGGGACACAGTGGGACACAGCAGGACTCATCGGTGAACACAACGGAAAACAGAGGGGGGACACAGCGGGGGACACAGCGGGACACAGCGGGGACTCAGCTGGACACAGTTGGGTATACAGCGTGACACAGCGGGGACACAGCGGGACACAGCGGGGGACACAGCGAGGACACAGCGGGATACAGCGGGACACAGCGGGGGACACAGTTGGGGACACAGCGGGGACAAAGCGGGACACAGCGGGACACAGCGGGACACAGCGGGACATAGCGGGGACACAGCGGGGACACAGCGGGACACTGCGGGACACATCGTGGACACAGCGTGACACAGCGGGACACAGCGGAGACACAGCGGGACACTGCGGGACACATCGGGGACACAGCGGGACACAACGGGACACAGCGGGATACAGTGGGGGACACAACGCTACACAGTGGGAAACACAACGAGGACACAGCGGGACACAGCGGGGTACAGAGCTGTGGACACAAAAGGACACAGCAGGACACTGCGTGACACATCATGGACACAGCGGGACACAGCGCGACACAGCGGCGATAAAGCGGGGTCACAGCGGGGGACACAGCGGGGGACACAGCGAGGACACAGAGGGACACAACGGGACACAGCTGGGGACACAGCGCTACACAGCGGGGAACTCAGCGAGGACACAGCGGGACATAGCGGGGGACATAGCGAGAACACAGCAGGACACAGCGGAACACAGCGAGGACACAGCGGGGTAAACATGGAGGATACAGCGGGACAAAGCGAGACACAGTGGGGGATACAGCGGGACACAGCGGGGACACAGCGGGACAAAGCGGGACACAGTGGTGACACAGCGGGACACAGTGGAACACAGCGGTGACACAGTGGGGACACAGCGGGGACAGAGCGGGACACCGCGGGACACAACGGGGGACAGCAGGGACACAGCGAGGACACAGCGGAACACAGGGGGACACAGCGGTGACAGAGCTGGGGACACAGCGGGGGACACAGGGAGACACAGTGGGACACACGGGGAACACAGCGGGACACAGCGGGGGACACAGCGAGGACACAGCGGAACACAGCGGGTGACACAGCCATGGACACATCAGGACACAGCGGGGGACACAGCGAGGACACAGCAGGACCCAGCGGCGGACACAGCGGGACACAGCGGGGAACACAGCGGGTAACACAACGGGACACAGATGGACACACCGCGATCACAGCTGGGACACAGCGGGAGACACAGCCAGACACAGCGGGACACCGCAGGGGACACAGTGGGACACAGCGGGACAGAGCTGGGGACACAGCGGGACACAGCGGGACACAGCAAGGACACAGCGAGGACACAGCGGAACACAGGGGGACACAGCGGGGGACACAGCGGGACAAGGTGGGACACACAGGGAACACAGCGGGACACAGCGGGGGACACAGTGAGGACACAGCGGAACACAGAGGGTGACACAGCCGTGGACACATCAGGACACAGCGGGGGACACAGCGAGGACACAGCAGGACACAGCGGTGGAAACAGCGGGGACACAGCGGGGGACACAGCGGGACACAGCGGGAGACACAGCGGGGCCACAGCGGGACACAGCCTGGGACACAGCGAGAACACCGAGAGACGCAGCGGGAAACAGGGTCGATACAGCGGGGACACAGCGGGACACAGCAGGGTACACAGCTGGGGACTCAACGAGACATAGCGGGGAACACAGCGGGACACAACGGGACACAGCGGGACACAGCAGGGACAAAACGGGGGACACAGCGGGGGACAGAGCGGGACACAGCGGGGGACACAGGGAGGACACAGCAGGACAGAGCGGGGACAAAGCGGGGACTCAGCGGTGGATAAAGCGGGGGACAAAGCGGGACACCACGGGACACAGGGGGACACAGCGGGGACACAGCTGGGGACACAACGGGATACAGCAGGTGACACAGCGGGGCCACAGAGGGCCACAGCGGGGACACAGCGGGGAGACAGTGGGAAACAGCGGGACACAGCAGGGGACAAAGCGGGAGACAGCGGGGGACACAGCAGGGGAAACAGCGGGGACACAGCGGGACACAGCGGGACACAGCTGGGGACACAGCCAGGACACAGCGGGACACAGCGGGGGACAAAGCGAGGACACAGCGGACACAGCGGGACACAGCGGGACACAGCGGGGGACACAGAGGGACACAGCGGGACACAGCAAGGACACAGCGGGACACAGCAAGGACACAGCGAGGACACAGTGGAACACAGGGGGACACAGCGGTGACAGCTGGGGACACAGCGAGGGACACAGCGGGACACAGTGGGACACACGGGGAACACAGCGGGACACAGCGGGGGACACAGCGAGGACACAGCAGGTCACAGCAGGGGACACAGCGGGGACACAGCGGGGAACACAGTGGGTGACACAACGGGACACAGATGGACACACCGCGATCATAGCTGGGACACAGCAGGGGACACAGCAGGACACAGCAGGACACCGCAGGGGACAAAGCGGGACACAGCAGGGGACAAAGTGGGACGCAGGGGGGGACACAGCGGGGGACACAGCGGGGCACAGCGGGGGACACAGCAAGATCACAGAGGGACACTGCGTCGATACAGCGGGGACACAGAGGGAGACAGCGGGGTATACAGATGGGGACACAAAGGGAAACAGCGGGGTTACAGCAGGAAACTGAGTGACACATCGTGGACACAGCGGAACACAGCGGGACACAGCGGGGGACACAGCTGGGGACACTTCATGACACAGCGGGGGACACAGCCGGGGACACTGCAGGACACAGCGGGGGACACAGCGAGGACACAGCGGGACACAGCGGGGACACAGCAGGGACACAGCGGGGTACACAGCTGGGGACACAACAGGACATAGCGGGGGACACAGCGGGACACAGCGGGACACAGTGGGACACAGCGGGGACACTGCGGGGGACACAGCGGGGGACAGAGCGGGACACAGCGGGGGACACAGGGAGGACACAGCGGGACACAGCAGGGACACAGCGGGGACTCAGCGGAGGACACAGCGAGGGACAAAGTGGGTTACCACGGGACACAGCGGAATACAGCGGGACACACCGGGGACACTGAGGGGAAACAGCGGGACACAGCGGGGGATGCAGCGGGACACAGCGGGACACAGCGGGGGACACAGCGGGAGACAGTGGGGACACTGCAGGGACACAGCTGGGTACACAGCTCTGAACACAACAGGACAAAGCGGGGGACACAGCGAGAACACAGGGGGACACAGCGGAACACCGCGAGGACACAGCGGGACACCACGGGGACACAGCGGAGGAAACAGCGACGACACAGCGGGACACAGCAGGACACAGCAGGGGACACAGTGGGACACAGCGGGACACAGCGGGGACACAGCGGGACACAGCGGGGACACAGTGGGACACAGCGGGACACAGCGGGGACACAGCGGGACACAGTGGGACACAGCGGGGACACAGCGGGTACACAGTGGGACACAGCGGGACACAGCGAGAGACACAGTGGGGGACAGAATGGCACACAGCGGGGGACACAGGGAGGACACAGAGGGACACAGCGGGGACACAGCGGGGACAAAGCGGGAGACACAGCGGGGGACATAACAGGACACAGCGGGGGACACAGGGAGGACACAGCGGTACACAGCGGGACACAGCTGGGAAAAACCGGGAGACACAGCGGGGGACAGAACGGGACACAGTGGGGGACACAGGGAGGACACAGCGGGACACAGCGGGGACACAGCGGGGACTCAGCGGGGGACATAGAGGGAGACAAAGCAGGACACCACGGGACACAGCGGAACACAGTGGAACACAGTGGGGACAATGCGGGGATACAGCGGGACACAGCAGGGGACACAGCGGGACACAGCGGGTCTCATCAGTGAACACAACGGAACACAGCGGGGGACAGAGCGGGGGACAAAGCGGGACACAGAGGGGACTCAGCTGGACACAGAGGGGTATACAGCGTGACACAGCGGGGACACAGAGGGGACACAGCGGGGGACACAGCGTGACACATCGGGGACACCGTGGGACACAGTGGGACACAGCGGGGGACGAGCGCTACACAGCGGGAAACACAGCGAGGACACAGCAGGACACAGCGGGGTACACAGCTGGGGACACAAAGGGAAACAGCGGATACACAGCAGGACACTGCGTGACACATCGTGGACACAGTGGGAAACAGCGGGACACAGCGGGGACTCAGCGGGGGACATAGCGTGGGACAAAGCAGTACACCAAGGGACACAGCGGAACACAGTGGAACACAGTGGGGACAATGCGGGGACACCGCGGGACACAGCGGGGGACACAGCGGGACACAGCGGGACTCATCGGTGAACTCAACGGAACACCGCGGGGGACAGAGTGGGGGACACAGCGGGACACAGAGGGGACTCAGCTGGACGCAGCGGGGTATACAGCATGACAGAGCGGGGACACAGAGAGGACACAGCGGGGGACACAGCGTGACACAGCGGGAGACACATCGAGGACACAGCGGGACACAGCGTGTACACAGCAGGGACACAGCGGGTTACACAGCTGGGGACACAACAGGACACAGCGGGGGACACAGCGGGACACAGCGGGACACAGTGGGGGACAGAGCCGGACACAGCGGGGGACACAGGGAGGACACAGCAGGACACAGAGGGGACACAGCGGGGGACTCAGCGGGGGACAAAGCGAGGGACAAAGTGGGTTACCACGGAACACAGCGGAACACAGCGGGACACTGCGGGGACACAGCGGGACACAGAGGGGGATGCAGCGGGACACAGCGGGACACAGCGGGGGACACAGCGGGAGACAGTGGGGACACTGCAGGTTCAAAGCTGGGTACACAGCTCTGAAAACAACAGGACACAGCGGGGGACACAGCGGGACACAGCGGGGGACACAGCGAGAACACAGGGGGACACAGCAGAACACCGCGAGGACACAGCGGGACACCACGGGGACACAGCGGGGGACACAGCGCTGCACAGCGGGTGACACAGCCGTGGACACATCAGGACACAGCCGGGGACACAGAGAGGACACAGCAGGACACAGCAGGGACACAACGGGGACACAGCGGGGGACACAGCGGGTGACACAACGGAACACAGATGGACACACCTCGATCACAGCTGGGACACAGTGGGGGACACAGCCGGACACAGCAGTACACTGCAGGGGACACAGTGGGACACAGCGGGACACAGCAGGGGACACCGCGAGGACACAGCGGGACAGAGCTGGGGACACAGAGGGACACAGCGGGACACAGCAAGGACACAGTAGGACACAGTGGAACACAGGGGGACACAGCGGTGACAGAGCTGGGGACACAGTGGGGGACACAGCGGGACACAGTGGGACACACGGGGAACACAGCGGGACACAGCGGGGGACACAGCGAGGACACAGCTGAACACAGCGGGTGACACAGCCGTGGACACATCAGGACACAGCGGGGGACACAGCGAGGACACAGCAGGACACAGGGGAGGAAACAGCGGGGACACAGCGGGACACAGCGGGAGACACAGTGGGGGACACAGCGGGACACAGCGTGGGACACAGCGAGAAAACCGAGAGACGGAGCGGGACACAGCGTCGATACAGCGGGGGACACAGTGTGACACAGCGGGTCACCGCGGGAGACTCTGCCGGACACAGTTGGTGACAGAGAGGGGGACACAGCTGGACACAGCGGGGAACACAGCGGGACACAGCGGGTACACAGCGAGGACACAGCGGGGACACATCGGGGACACAGCGGGACACAGCGGGGACACAGCGGGACACAGCGGGACACATCGGGGGACACAGCAGGACACAGCGGGACCCAGTGGGGGACACAGCGGGACACAGCGGGACAAAGAGGGACACAGCGGGGAGCACAGCGAGGACACCGAGGGACAGAGCGGGGACACAGTGGGGACTCAGCGGGGGATACAGCGGGGGACAAAACGGGACACCACGGGACACAGCGGGATACTGCGGGACACAGCGGGGACACACCAGGGGACAGCGGGGACACAGTGAGGACACAGCGGGACACAGCGAGACACAGCAGGGGAAACAGGGGAGCACAGCGTGACACAGCGGGAACACAACGGGACACAGTGGGGGACACAGCGGGGCCACAACGGGACACAACGGGTACACAGCGGGACACAGCGGGGGACACAGAGAGGACACAGTGCGAAACAGCGGCCCACAGCGGGACACAGCGGGGACACAGCAGCAGACACAGCAGGACACAGCGGGGAACAGAGCGGGACACAGCGGGGAACAGAGCGGGACACAGCGGGAGACACAGCGAGGACAAAGCGGGGTCACAGCTGGGACCCAGCGGAACCCAGCGGGACCCAGCGGTTACACAGCGGGACACAGCAAGAGACACAGCGGGTCCACAGCGGGGAACACAGCGGGACACAGCGGGACACAGCTGGGCCACAATGGGACACAGCGGAACACAGCGGGGCACACAGCGGGGCACACAGCGGGACACAGAGTGTCACAGTGGGGGACACAGCGGGCTACACAGCGGGACACAGCGGTTGACATACCGAGGACACAGCGGGACATAGCGGGACACAGTAAGGGATACAGCAGCACACAGCGGGGCCGAAAGCAGGACACAACGGGTCACAGCAGGGGACACAGCGGGACACAACGGGACACAGTAGGACAAAGCGGGGACAAAGCGGGGGACACAGCGGGGGACAGAGCGGGACACAGCGGGCGACACTGGGAGGTCACAGCGAGACACAGAGGGGACACAGCGGGGACTCAGGGTGGGACACAGCGGGACAGAGCGGGACACAGCGGGGACACAGTGGGGACACAGCTGGACACATCGGAGTACACAACCGGACACAGTGGGGACAAAGTGGGGACACAACGGGGACACAGCGGGACACAGCAGGACACAGAGGGGACACAGCGGGACACATCGGGACACAGCGGGGACACAGCGGGGACACAGCGGGACACAGCAGGACACAGCGGTGACACAGCGGGACACAGCGAGAGACACAGTGGGTACAGAGCGGGACACAGAGGGGACACAGCGGGACAGAGCGGGGACACCGCGGGGACACAGTGGGACACAGGGGGACACAGCGGGGACACAATGGGACACAGAGGGACACAGCGGGGCACACAGCGGGACACAGCGGAACACAAGGTGACAAAGCGGGGGACACAGCGGGGGACACAGCGGGACACAGCTTGGGACAAACTGAGGACACAGCGGGACAAAGCAGAGACACAGATGGGACACAGCATGACACAGCGGGGGACAAAGCAGGGGATATAGCGTGACACAGCGGGGCACACAGCGGGACACAGCGGGACACAGCGGGTACACAGCGGGGACACAGCGGGGACACAGACACAGCGGTTGACACTGCAGAACAGAGCGGGGGACACAGCGGTACCCAGTGGGGGAAACAGGGGGACACAGAGGTTCACAGCGGAGGACACAGCGGTACAAAGCAGGACACAGCGGGGGACACAGCGAGGACACAGCGGGACACAGCGGGGACACAGCGGGGACTCAGCGGAGGATACAGTGGGGGACACAGGGGGGCACAGCGGGACACAGCGGGAACACAACGGAACACAGTGGGGGACACAGCAGGACACATCGGGACACAGCGGGACACAGCGGGGGACAAAGTGGGACACAATGGGCACAGCGGTACACAGCGGGGACACAGCGGGTACACAGCGGGACACAGCGGGGGACACAGCGGGACACAGCGGGACAC
The DNA here is from genome assembly GCF_024711535.1 of Dipodomys merriami. Classification (NCBI taxonomy): domain Eukaryota; kingdom Metazoa; phylum Chordata; class Mammalia; order Rodentia; family Heteromyidae; genus Dipodomys; species Dipodomys merriami. The sequence continues at coordinate 788,028 of NW_027205448.1, read as the reverse complement.
AGCTGGTGACAATGGGACACAGCGGAACACAGCGGGGCACACAGCGGGACACAGAGGGTCACAGCGGGGGAAACAGCGGGCCACACAGCGGGACACAGTGGGGGACAAACCGAAGACACAGCGGGACCCAGTGGAGACACAGATGGGACACAGCGGGACATAGCGGGGAAACAGCAGGGGATACAGCGGGACACAGCAGGGCCCACAGTGCGACAGAGCGGGGGACACTGCTGGACACAGCAGGACACAGCGATGGACCCAGAGGGACACAGCCGCAAACAGCGGGACACAGCGGGGACACAGCGGGGAAAAAGCAGAACATAGTGGGACACAGCGGGGACACAGCGTGTCACAGCGAGAGACACAGAGAGGACACAGCGGGGGACACAGCGGGACACAGCAGGGGACAGAGCGTGGACACAGATGGGACACAGCAGGACACAGGGGGAACACAGAGGAACACAGAGGGGGACACAGTGGGACACAGCGGGACACAGCGGGGGACACAGCGCGACATAGGTAGACACAGCGGGACACAGCGGGGACACAGCGGGGACACAGCGGGACACATCGGGGGACACAGCGGGACACAGTGGGGACACAGCGAGGGACACAGCGGGGACACAGCAGGAAACAGCGGGACACAGCGGGGGACATAGCTGGACACAGCGGGGGACACAGCAAGGTACACAGCGTGGACACAGCGTGGACACATCAGGACACAGCAGGGACAGAGTGGGACACAGCGGGGACAAAGCGGGACACAGCGGGACACAGCGGGGTCACAGCGCGGACACAGCAGGACACAGCGGTTACACAGCGGGACACAGCGGGGGACACAGCGGGGGACACAGCGGGGGACAAAGCGGGACACCAGGGAACACAGTGGGACACATCGGGACACAGCAAGGACAATGTGTGGACACAGCGGGGGACACAGCGGGACACAGCGGGACAAAGCTGGTGACAATGGGACACAGTGGAACACAGCGGGACACCGTGGGAGACACCGGCGAACACAGCGGGTGACAGAGCAGGGGACACAGCTGGACACAGCGGGGTACAAAGCGGGACACAGCGGGGACACAGCGGGGACACAGCGGGGACACAGCGGGGACACAGCGGGACACAGCGGGGGACACAGCGGGACACAGCGGGACACAGCTGGTGACAATGGGACACAGTGGAACACAGCGGGGCACACTGTGGGACACAGAGGGTCACAGCGGTGGAAACAGCGGGCCACACAGTGGGACACAGCGGGGGACAAACCAAAGACACAGCAGGACCCAGCGGAGACACAGATGGGACCCAGCGGGACATAGCGGGGACACAGCAGGGGATACAGCGGGACACAGCGGGGCCCACAGTGGGACAGAGCGGGGGACACTGCGGGACACAGCGGGACACAGCGGGACACAGCAGGGTCACGGCGCGGACACAGCAGGACACAGCGGTTACACAGCGGGACACAGCGGGGGACACAGCGAGGACACAACGGGAAACAGCGGCACACAGCGGGACACAGCGGGGACACAGAAGGGGACACAGCGGGACACAGCGGGGGAAACAGCGGGACACAGCGGGGGACACAGCGGGGGACACAGCGGGGGACAAAGCGGGACACCAGGGAACAAAGTGGGACACATCGGGACACAGCGGGGACAACGTGGGGACACAGCAGGACGCAGCGGGGGACACAGTGTGACACAGCGGGACACCGCAGGAGACACCGGCGGACACAGCGGGTGACAGAGCGGGGGACACAGCTGGACACAGCGGGGTACAAAGTGGGACACAGCGGGGACACAGCGGGGACACAGCGGGGACACAGCAGGGACACAGCGGGGGACACAGTAGGAGATACAGCGGGACACAGCGGGGCACACAGCGGGACACAGCGGGACACAGCGGGACACATCGGTGGACACTGCGGAACAGAGCAGGGGACACAGCGGGACCCAGTGTGGGACACAGCGGGACACAGCGGGGGACACAGCGGGACAAAGAGGGACACAGCGGGGGACACAGCGAGGACACAGCGGGACACAGCGCGGACACAGCAGGGTCTTAGCGGGGGATAGAGCGGGGGCAAAACGGGACACCACGGGACACAGCGGGTCACTGACGGACACAGCGGGGACACACCAGGGGACAGCGGGGACACAGCGGGGACACAGTGGGACACAGCGAGACACCGCGGGGGACACAGGGGGGCACAGCGGGACACAGCGGGAACACAACGGGACACAGTGGGAGACACAGCAGTGACACAGCAGGACACAGCAAGAGACAGAGCGGGGAACACAGCGGGACACAGAGGGACACAGCTGGGCCACAATGGGACACAGTAGAACTCAGCGGGGCACACAGCGGGACACAGAGGGTCACAGCGGGGGACACAGCGGGCCACACAGCGGGACACAGCGGTTGACAAACGGAGGACACAGAGGGACAGAGCGGAGACACAGATGGGACACAGAGGGACACATCGGGGACACAACAGGGGATACAGCGGTACACAGCGGGGCCTACAACGGGACACAACGGAACACAGCAGGGGACACAGCGGGACACAATGGGACACAGTGGGACAAAGCGGGGACAAAGCTGGGGACACAGCGGGGGACAGAGAGGGACACAGCGGGCGACACTGGGAGGACACAGCGAGACACAGAGGGGACACAGCGGGGACTCAGGGTGGGACACAGCAGGACAGAGAGGGACACAGCGGGGACACAGTGGGGACACAGCTGGACACATCGGAGTACACAGCAGGACACAGCAGGGACAACGGGGGGACACAGTGGGGACACATCGGGACACAGCGGGTACAGAGTAGGACACAGACAGGACACAGCGGGACACAGCGGGACACAGCGGGGACACAGCGGGGACACAGCGGGACACAGCGGTGACACAGCGGGACACAGCGAGAGACACAGGGGTACAGAGTGGGACACAGAGGGGACACAGCGGGACACAGCGGAACACAGCGGGGACACAGTGGGACACAGAGTGACACAGCGGGGACATAACCGGACACAGCGGGACACAGCGTGACACAGCGGGACACAGCTGGACACAGCGGGTACACAGTGGGGGATACAACAAGGACACAGCGGTACGCAGCGGTGACACAGCGCGGACACAACCAGACACAGCGGGTACATATCGGGACAGAGCGGGACAGAGCGGGACAGAGCGGGGACAAAGAGGGGGACAGAGCAGGACACAGCGGGGGACAGGGCGAGGCCACAGCGGTATACATTGGGGACACAGCGGGGACTCAGCGGGGGACACAGCGGGGGACAAAGCGGGACACCATGGGACACAGAGGGACACAGCGGGACACAGTGGTGAAACTGAGGGAACACAGTTGGACACAGCTAGGGACAAAGCGAGACACAGCAGGACATAGCGGGGCGCACAGCGGGACACAGCGGGGGACAGAGCGGGGGACACAGCGGGACCCAGCAGGGACACAGATGGTCACAGCGGGGTACACAGAGGGACACAGCGGGGATACAGCGGGGACACAGTGGGACACAGCGGAACATATCAGGGACACAGCGGGACATAGAGGGACACAGCGTGAAACACAGCGGGACAAAGCGGGGGTCACAGCGAGGACACAGCGGGACACCGCGGGGGACACAGCGAGGACACAGTGCACACAGTGGGACATAGCGGGACACAGCGGGGACACAGCGGCACACAGAGGGGTACACAGCGGGAACACAGCGGGACACAGCATGGGACACAGCAGGGGACAGAGCGGGACACAGCGGGGCACACAGCAGAGGACACAGCAGGGACACAGCGGGGACACAGCGGGACACAGCGGGGACACAGCGGGACACAATGGCGACACAGCGGGACACAGTGGGGGACACAGAGGGACACAGCGTGGGACACAGCGGGACACAGCGTGGGACAAAACGGGACACAGCGGGACACAGCGGGGGACACAGCGGAAAACAGCGGGACACAACGGGACACAGCAGGGGACACAGGGGGGCACAGCGGGACACAGCAGGGACACAACGAGACACAGTAGGGAGCACAGCGGGACACAGCGGGGGACAGAGCGGGACACAGCCGGACACAGCGGGGTACACAGGGGGGCACAGCAGGAAACAGCGGGGACACTACGGGACACAGTGGTGGACACAGCGGGACACAGCGGGACACAGCGGTGGACACAGCGGGACACAGCGGGACACAGCGGGGGACACAGGGGGGCCCAGCGGGACGCAGCGGGGACACAACGGGACACTGTGGGGGACACAGCGGTACACAGCCGGGGACACAGCGGGACACAGAAGGACACAGCGGGGGACACAGCGGGACACAGTGGGACACAGCGGGACACAGCGGGGACACAGCGGGACACAGCGGGGACACAGCTGTTCACAACGGAGAACACACCTAGAGACAAAGCGGGAAACAGCGTGGGAAACAGGGGGCACAGCGGGACACAGCGGGGACACAAAAGGACACAATGGGGGACACAGAGCCACACAGCGGGGGACACAGCAGGACACAACGTGACACAGCGGGAAACAGCAGACACAGTGGGACACAGCAGGGGACACAGGGGGCACAGCGGGGCACAGCGGGGCACAACAGCACACAGTGGGGGTCACAGCGGTACGAAGCGGGGGACACAGTGGGACACAGCGGGACACAGCGGGACACAGCGGGACACAGCGGGGACACAGCAGGACAGAGCGGGGGACAAAGCGGGACACACCAGGGGACACAGCGAGGACACAGCGAGACACCGGGGGACACAGCGAGGACATAGAGGGATACAGAGGGACACAGCGCGACACAGCGGGGACACAGAAAGGGACATAGCGGGACACAGCGGGGGACACAGCAGGACCCAGCATGCGACACAGTGCGGGACACAGAAGGGGACAAAGCGGAACACAACTGAACACAGCTGTACACAGCGGGACACAGCAGAGACACTGCAGGGACACAGCGGGACGCAGAGGGTGACACAGTGGGACACAGCGGGACACAGCGGGGGACACAGAGAGACACAGCGGGACACAGCGGGGGACACAGCGGGACACAGCAGGACATAGCGGGGGACACAGTGGGACACAGCAGGACACAGCAGCGGACACAGCGGGACACAGCGTGACAAATCGGGGGATACAGCGGGTCACAGCGGGACACAGTCGGAACAAAGCATTGACACAGTGGGACACAGTGGGACACAGCAGGACACAGCTTGGGACACAGCGGGAAACAGTGGGACAAAGCAGTACACAGCGGGGGACACAGCGGGACACATCGAGACACTGCGGGGGACAGAGGGGGGCACAGCGGGACACAGCGGGGGCACAAGGAGACACAGTTGGGGACACAGCGGGACACAACCAGGAACACAGCGGGACATAGCGGGAAACAGCGAGGGACACAGCGGGACACAGCGAGACACAGCTGGGCCACAATGGGACACAGTGGAACTCAGCGGGGCACACAGCGGGACACAGAGTGTAACAGCGGGGGACACAGCGGGACACACAGCGGGACACAGTGGTTGACAAAGGGAGGACACAGAGGGACACAGCGGGACACAGCGGAGACACTGATGGGACACAGCGGGACACATTGGGGACACAGCAGGGGATACAGCGGTACACAGAGGGGCCTACAGCGGGACACAATGGAACACAGCAGGGGACACAGCGGGACACAACGGGACACAGTGGGACAAAGCGGGGACAAAGCGGGGGACACAGCAGGGGACAGAGCGGGACACAGCAGGCGACACTGGGAGGTCACAATGAGACACAGAGGGGACACAGCGGGGACTCAGGGTGGGACACAGCGGGACACAGCGGGTCACAGCGGGGACAGAGTGGGGACACAGCTTGACACATCGGAGTACACAGCGGGACACAGCGGGGACAACGGGGGGACACAGCGGGGACACATCGGGACACAGCGGGTACAGAGTAGGACACAGACGGGACACAGCGGGACACAGTGAGACACAGCGGGGACACAGCGGGGACACAGCGGGACACAGTGGTGACACAACAGGACACAGCGAGAGACACAGGGGGTACAGAGTGGGACATAGAGGGGACACAGAGGGACACAGCGGGACACAGCGGGACACAGCGGGGACACAGTGGGACACAGGGGGACACAGCGGGAACATAACGGGACACAGCGGGACACAGCGGGACAGAGCGGGGACACAGCGGGACACAGCGGGGGACACAGCGGGACACAGCAGGACACAGCGGGACACAGCGGGGACACAGCGGGGACACAGCAGGACACAGCGGTACGCAGCGGTGACACAGCGCGGACACAACGGGACACAGCGTGTACACAACCGGACAGAGCGGGACACAGCAGGGCAGAGCGGGGACAAAGAGGGGTCAGAGGGTGACACAGCGGGAGACAAGGCGAGGCCACAGCGGGACACATCGGGGACACAGAGGGGACTCAGCGGGGGACACAGTGGGGGACAAAGCAGGACACAATGGGACACAGCGGGGGACACAGCGGGAAACAGCGGGACACAGCGGGACACAGCAGGTGACACAGGGGGGCAGAGCGAGACACAGCGGGGGACACAGCGGGACACAGCGGGACACAGCGGGGGACACAGCGGGACACAGCGGGACACAGCGGGGGACAGAGGGGGGCACAGCGGGACACAGCGGGGACACAACGGGACACTTTGTGGGACACAGCGGTACACAGCCGGGGACACAGTGGGACACAGCATGACACAGCGGCGGACACAGCGGGACACAGTGGGACACAGCGGGACACAGCGGGGACACAGCGGGACACAGCGGGGGACACAGCGGGACACAGCGGGACACAGTGGGACACAGCGGGGACACAGCGGGGACACAGCAGGACACAGCGGTGGACAAAGCGGGACACACCAGGGGACACAGCGAGGACACAGCGGGACAAAGCGGGGGACACAGCGAGGACACAGGGACACAGAGGGACACAGCGGGACACAGCGGGGACACAGAAAGGGACATAGCGGGACACAGCGGGGGACACAGCGGGACCCAGCATGCGACGCAGTGCGGGACACAGAAGGGGACAAAGCGGGACACAACTGAACACAGCTGTACACAGCGGGACACAGCAGGGACACTGCAGGGACACAGCGGGACGCAGAGGGTGACACAGTGGGACACAGCGGGACACAGCGGGGGACACAGAGAGACACAGCAGGACGCAGCGGGGGACACAGCGGGATACAGCAGGGGACACAGCGGGGCACAGCAGGACACAGCGGGGGACACAGCGGGACACAGCAGGACACAGCAGGGGACACAGCGGGACACAGTGGGACACAGCGGGGACACAGCAGGGACACAGCTGTACACAGCGTGACAAATCGGGGGATACAGCGGGTCACAGCGGGACACAGTCGGAACAAAGCACTGACACAGTGAGACACGGCGGGACACAGCAGGACACAGTGTGGGACACAGCAGGAAACAGTGGGACACAGCAGTACACAGCGGGGGACACAGCGGGACACATCGGGACACAGCGGTGGACACAGGGGGGCACAGCGGGACACAGCGGGGGCACAACGGGACACAGTGGGGGACACAGCGGGACACAGCCGGGGACACAGCGGGAAACAGCGGGAAACAGCGGGAGACACAGCGGGACACAGCTGGGCCACAATGGGACACAGTGGAACACAGCGGGGCACACAGCGGGATACAGAGTGTGACAGCGGGGGACACAGCGGGCCACACAGCAGGACACAGCGGTTGACAAACGGAGGACACAGAGGGACACAGCGGGACACAGCGGAGACACAGATGGGACACAGCGGGACACATCGGGGACACAGCAGGGGATACAGCGGTACACAGAGGGGCCTACAGCAGGACACAACGGAACACAGCAGGGGACACAACGGGACATAGTGGGACAAAGCGGGGACAAAGCGGGGGACACAGCGGGGGACAGAGCGGGACACAGCGGGCGATACTGGGAGGTCACACTGAGACACAGAGGGGACACAGCGGGGACTCAGGGTGGGACACAGCGGGACAGAGAGGGACACAGCGGGGGACACAGTGGGGACACAGCTTGACACATCGGAGTACACAGCGGGACACAGCGGGGACAACGGGGGGACACAGCGGGGACACATCGGGACACAGCGGGTACAGAGTAGGACACAGCGGGACACAGCGGTGACACAGCGGGACACAGCGAGAGACACAGGGGGTACAGAGTGGGACACAGAGGGGACACAGCGTGACACAGCGGGACACAGCGGGGACACAGCGGGGACACAGGGGGACACAGCGGGAACACAGCGGGACACAGCGGGACACAGCGGGGACACAATGGGACACAGCGGGACACAGGGGGACAAAGCGGGGGACACAGCGGGGGACACAGCGGGACACAGCGGGGGACAAACCGAGGACATAGTGGGACACAGCGGGACACAGCGGAGACACAGTGGGGGTACAACAAGGACACAGCGGGACACAGCGGTACGCAGCAGTGACACAGCGCATACACAACCGGACACAGCGGGTACACATCGGGACACAGCGGGACACAGCGGGACAGAGCGGGGCAAAGAGGGGGACAGAGCAGGAAACAGCGGGGGACAGGGCGAGGCCACAGCGGGACACATCGGGGACACAGCGGGGACTCAGCGGGGGACACAGCGGGGGACAAAGCGGGACACCACGGGACACAGAGGGACACAGCTGGACACAGTGGTGAAACTGAGGGAACACAGTTGGACACAGCTAGGGACACAGCGAGACACAGCAGGACACAGTGGGGAACACAGCGCGACACAGAGGGACACAGCGAGGACACAGCGGGGGACACAACGGGACAGAGCGGGGGACACAGCGAGGACACAGAGCGACAAATAGGGACACAGCGGGGACACAGCAGGGGACATAGCGGGACACAGTGGGGGACACAGCGGGACACAGCGGGCGACACAGTGCAGGACACAGAGGGGGCCAAACGGGACACAACTTAACACAGCGGTACACAGCGGGACACAGCAGGGACAATGCAGCGTCACATAGGGATGCAGAGGGGGACACCATGGGACACAGCGGGACACAGCGGGGGACACAGCAGGACTCAGAGGGGGAAAGAGCGGGGGACACAGAGGAGACACAAAGGGACACAGAGGGGGACACAGCGTGACACAGCGGGACACAGAGGGGACACATCGGGACACAGCGGGGGACACAGTGGGAAACAGCGGGACATAGCGGGACAGAGCGGGAAACACAGCGGGACACAGCGGGACAGCGGGAAACAGCGGGGGTCACAGCGGGACACAGCGGGACACAGCGGGACACAGCGGGGACACAGCTGGTCACAGCGGGGAACACGGCGGGGGACAAAGCGGGACACAGAGGGGGACACAGCGGGACACAGCGGGGGACACAGGGGGGCACAGCGGGACACTGCGGGGACACAAAGGGGCACATTGCGGGACACAGCGGAACACAGCTGAGGACACAGCGGGACACAACAGGACACAGCAGGACACAGCAGGGAACACAGCGGGAAACAGCAGGACACAGAAGGACACATCGGGGGACAAAGGGGGACAGAGCTGGACACAGCGGGGACACAACGGGACACAGTGGGGGACACAGTGGGTACACAGCGGGACACAGCGTGCCAAATCGGGAGACAAAGCGGGCACAGTGTGGACACAGCGGGCGACACAGCGGGGACACAGCGGGGACACATCGGGACACACTGGGAACAAAGTGGGACACAGCGGAGACACAGTGGGAGACAGCGGGGCACAGCGGGGACAAAGCGGGACAAAGCGGGACACAGCGAGAGACACAGCGGGGACACAGCGGGACACAGCGGGGACAAAGCAGGGACACAGTGGGACATAGCGGGACACAGCGGGACACAGTGGGGGACACAGCGGAACACAGCGGGAAACAGCAGAACACAGCAGGACACAGCGGGGGACACAGAGGGGCACAGCGGAACACAGCGGGGACACAACTGGACACAGTGGGGGACACAGCGGGATACAGCGGGGGACACAGCGGGACACAGCGGGACACAGCGGGGGACAAGCGGGACACAGCGGGACACAGCGGGGAACACAGGGGGGCACAGCGGGACACAGCGGGGACTCAAAGCTACACATTGGGAGACACAGCGGGACACAGCTGGGACAACAGGACACAGTAGGGACACAGCTGGAAAGAGTGGGGAACACAGCAAGGGACAAAGCGGGACACAGCGTGGGACACAGCGGGGGACACAGGGGAGCACAGCGGGACACAGCAGGACACAGCGCAGACACAAAGGGACACAGTGGGGGACACAGCAGACACAGCGGGGGACACAGCGGGACACAACGGAACACAGCGGGACACAGCGGGGGACACAGCGGGAAACAGCAGGACACAGAGGGACACAGCCGGGGACACAGGGGGGCACAGCGGGACACAGCGGGGACACAACGGGACACAGTGGGGGACACAGCGGGACACAGCGGGACACAGCGTCAGACACAGCGGGACACAGCAGGGCACAGAGGGGACACATCGGGACTCAGCGGGTGACACAGCAGGGCACAGCGAGACACAGCGGTAAACAGCGGGACACAGCGGGGACACAGCAGGGACACAAAAGGAGACACAGCAGGACACTGCGGGTGACACAGCGGGACACAGCGGGACACAGCGGGGACACAAAAGGAGACAACAGCAGGACACTGTGGGGGACACAGCGGGACACAGCAGGACATATCAGGGGACACAACGGGACACAGTGGGGACACAGCGGGCGACACAGAAGGGACACAGCCGTATACAGCGAGGCTCACAGCGAGGATACAGAGGGACACAGCGGGACACATCAGGGAACACAGTGGGACACAGCGGGGGACACAGTAGGGGACACAGCAGGGAGCACAGCGGGACACAGAGGGGGACACAGCGGGACACAGCGGGGGACACAGGGGGGCACAGCGGGACACCGCGGGGACAAAACGGGACACAGTGGGGGACACAGCGGGACACAGCTGGGGACACAGCGGGACACAACGGGACACAGCAGGACACAGCGGGAAACACAGCGGGAAACAGCAGGACACAGAAGGACACAGCGGGGGACAAAGGGGGACACAGCTGGACACAGCGGGGACACAACGCGACACAGTGGGGGACACAGCGGGTACACAGCGGGACACAGCGTGCCAAATCGGGGGACACAGCGGGACACAGTGAGCGACACAGCGGGGACACAGAGGGGACATAGAGGGACAGAGCGGGACACATTAGGAAACACAATGGGACACAGAGGGGGACACAGAAGGGGACACAGCTGGGACACAGCGGTACACAACGGGGCCATAGCGGGACACAACGTGGGACACAGCTGGTACACAGCGGTACACAGCGGGGCCATAGCGGGACACAACGTGGGACACAGCGGGACACAGAGGGCACAGCGGGACACAGCTCGGGACACAGAGGGACACAGCGGGACACAGCGGGGACAAAGCAGGGACACTGGACATAGCGGGTCACAGCGGGACACAGTGGGGGACAGAGCGGGACACAGCGGGAAACAGCAGGACACAGCAAGGTACACAGCATGGGACACAGAGGGGCACAGCGGAGCTCAGCGGGGATACAACTGGACACAGTGGGGGACAAAGCGGGATATAGCGGGGGACACAGCGGGACACAGCGGGACACAGCGGGGGTCAAGCAGGACACAGCGGGACACAGCGGTGGACACAGGGGAGCACAGCGGGACACAGCGGGGACACAACGGGACACAGTGGGGGACACAGCGGGACACAGTGGGGGACACAGGGGGGCACAGCGGGACACAGCGGGTACAACGGGACACAGTGGGGGACACAGCGGGACACAGCGGGGGACACAGCGGGACACAGCAGGGGACACAGCGGAACACAGCGTGGGACACAGCGGGACACAGCGCGACACAGCGGGACACAGCGGGGACACAGCGGGACACAGCAGAGAACACAGCAAGGGACAAAGCGGGACAAAGCGGGGGACTCAGCGGGACACAGCGGGACACAGCGGGGGACACAGCAGGAAACAGCGGGGAACACAGGGGGGCACAGCGGGACACAGCGGGGACAAAAAGGGACACAGTGGGGGACACAGCGGGAGAAAGCGGAGGACAGAACGGGACAAAGAGGGACACAGCGGGACACAGCAGGGGACACAGCCGGACACAGCGGAACACAGAGGGGACACAGCGGGACTCAGCGGGTGACACAGCGGGGCACAGCGAGACACAGCGGTACACAGCGGGAAACAGCGGGGACACCGCAGGGACACAAAAGGAGACACAGCAGGACACTGCGGGGGACACAGCGGGACTAGGCGGGGGACACAGTGAGAGACAAAGCGGGACACCATGGGACACAGCGGGATACAGCGGGACACAGTGTGGGACACACGGTCTCATAGCAGGACACAGGGGGGTTTCAGCGGGACACAGTGGGGGACAGAGAGGGGGACACAGCGGGACAATGCGGGGACACAGCTGGACACAGAGGGGACACAGCGGGACACAGCAGGGACACAGCAAGACACAGCGGAGACTCAGAGGGACACAGCGGCGACACAGCGGGACACAGCGGGACTAGGCGGGGGACACAGTGAGGGACAAAGCGATACACCATGGGACACAGCGGAACACAGCGGGACACAGCGGGACACAGCAGGGACACAGCGGGGGACACAGCGGGGGACACAGCAGGGACACAGCAGGGACACAACGGGACACAGTGGGGGACACAGCGGTACAAAGCGGGGGACACAGCGGGACACAGCGGGACACAGCGGGGGACACAGCGGGACACAGCGGGACACAGCGGGGACACAGCGGGGACACAGCAGGACACAGAGTGGGACACAGCGGGACACACCGGGGGACACAGCGAGGACACAGCGGGACACAGCGGGGGACACAGCGAGGACACAGAGGGACACAGCGGGACACAGCGGGGACAAAGAAAGGGACATAGCGGGAACAGCGGGGGACACAGCGGGACAGAGCATGCGACACAGTGCGGGACACAGAGGGGGACAAAGCAGGACAGAACTGAAAACAGCGGTACACAGCGGGACACAGCAGGGACACTGCAGGGAAACAGCGGGACGCAGAAAGGGACATAGTGGGACACAGCGGGACACAGCGGGGGACACAGCGGGACACAGAGGGACACAGCGGGGGACACAGCGGGACACAGCGGGGGACACAGCGGGACACAGCAGGACACAGCGGGGGACACAGCGGGACACAGCAGGACACACCGGGACACAGCGGGGACACAGCAGGGACACAGCGGGACACAGCGGGACAAATCGGGGGACACAGCGGGTCACAGCGGGACACAGCCGGAACAAAGCACTGACACAGTGGGACACAGCGGGGGACACAGCACGACACAGCGAGGACACAAAGGGACACAGTGGGGGACACAGCGGGACACAGCTGGGGACACAGCGGGACAAAACGGGACACAGTGGGACACAGCGGGGAACACAGCGGGAAACAGCAGGACACAGAAGGACACAGCGGGGGACAAAGGGGGACACAGCGGAACACAGCGGGGACACAACAGGACATAGTGGGGGACACAGCGAGGACACAGAGCGACAAATAGGGACACAGCGGGGACACAGCAGGGGACATAGCGGGGGACAGAGCGGGACACAGCAGGACACAGTGGGCCACAGCGGGAAACAGCGGGGGTCACAGTGGGACACAGCGGGACACAGAGGGACACAGCGGGGACACAGCTGGACACAGTGGGGAACACAGCGGGGGACAAAGCGGGACACAGCGAGGGACACAGCGGGACAAAGTGGGGGACACATGGGGGCACAGCGGGACACAGCAGGGACACAAAGGGACACAGTGGGGGACACAGTGGGACACAGCTGGGGACACAGCGGGACACAACGGGAAACAGCAGGACACAGCGGGGAACACAGCGGGAAACAGCAGGACACAGAAGGACACAGCGGGGGACAAAGGGGGACACAGCGGGACACAGCGGGGACACAACGGGACACAGTGGGGGACACAGCGGGTACACAGCGGGACATAGCGTGCAAAAGTGTGGGACACAGCGGGACACAGTGTGGACACAGCTGGCGACACAGCGGGGAAACAGAGGGACACAGCGGGTCACACAGCAAGGACACAGAGGGACACAGGTGGGCACAGCGGGACACAGCGGGGTCACACAGGGACACAGTGGGGGACACAGCGGGAAACAGCGGGGGACACAGCGGGGGACACAGCGGGACACAGCGGGCTACAAAGTGCGGGACACAGAGGTGGACAAAGCGGCACACAACTGAACACAGCGGTACACAGCAGGACACAGCAGGGACAATGCAGGGACACAGTGGGACACAGAGGGATCACAGCAGGACACAACGGGGACACAAAGGGACACAGTGGGGGACACAGCGGGAAACAATGGGGGACACAGCGGGACACAGCGGGGGACACAGCGGGACACAGCGGGCGACACAGTGCGGGAAACAGAGGGGGACAAAGCGGGACACAACTGAACACAGAGGTACACAGCAGGACACAGCAGGAACAATGCAGGGACACAGAGGGACGCAGAGGGGGACACAGTGGGATAGAGCGAGACACAGCGGGGGACACAGCAGGACACAGCGGGGGACAGAGCGGGGGACACAGAGGGGACACAACGGGACACAGTGGGGGACACAGAGCGACAAAGCGGGACACAGCAAGGAACACAATGGGACACAGAAGGGGACACAGTGGGGACACAGCGGGGACACATCGGGACACACTGGGGACACAGTGGGACACAGCGGGGAAACAGCGAGACACTGTGGGAGACAGCGGGGACACAGTGGGGACACAGCGGGACAAAGCGGGACACAGCGAGAGACACAGCAGGGACACAACGGGGAGCACAGCCGGACACAGAGGGGGAGACAGCTGGGACACAGAGGTACACAGCGGGACAGAGCGGGGACAAAGCAGGGACACAGTGGGACATAGCGGGACACAGCAGGACACAGTGCGGGACACAGCGGGACAGAGCGGGAAACAGCAGGACACAGCGGGACACAGCGGAGGACACAGAGGGGCACAGCAGAACACAGCAGGGTCACAACTGGACACAGTGGGGGACACAGCGGGATACAGCGGGGACACAGCGGGACACAGCGGGACACAGCAGGGGACAAGCGGGACACAGCGGGACACAGCGGGGGATACAGGGGGGCACAGCGGGCCACAGCGGGGACACAACGTGACACAGTGGGGGACACAGCGGGACACAGGGAGGGACATAGGGGGGCACAGCGGGACACAGCGGGGACACAATGGGACACAGTGGGGGACACAGCGGGACACAGCGGGGGACACAGCGGGACACAGCGGGACACAGCGGGGGACAAAGCGGGACACAGCGGGACACAGCGGGGTCACAGCGGGACACAGCGGGAACACAGCTGGACACAGCGGGGAACACAGCGGGAGACAAAGCGGGACACAGCGGGGGACAGAGCGGGACACAGTGGGGGAAATATGGGGCACAGCGGGACACAGCGGGGACACAAAGGTACACAGTGGGGGACACAGCGGGACACAGTGGGGGACACAGCGGGACACAATGGGACACAGCAGGAAACAGCAGGGAACACAGCAGGAAACAGCAGGACACAGTGGGACACAGCGGGGGACACAAGGGGGCACAGCGGGACACAGCGGGGACACAATGTGACACAGTGGGGGACACAGAGGTACAAAGCAGGGGACACAGCGGGACACAGCGGGACACAGCGGTACACAGTGAGGGACACAGCGGGACACAGCGGGACACAGCGGGACACAGCAGGGGACACAGCGGGACACAGCGGGGGACACAGGGGGGCACAGCACGACACAGCGGGGACACAAAGGGACACAGTGGGGGACACAGTGGGACACAGCTGGGGACACAGCGGGACACAACGGGACACAGTGGGACACAGCGGGACTAGGCGTGGGACACAGTGAGGGACAAAGCGGGACACCACGGGACACAGCGGGATACAGCGGTTCACAGCGTGGGACACACTGGGACATAGCGGGACACAGGGGGGTCTCAGCGGGACACAGAGGGGGACAGAGCGGGACACACAGTGGGACAATGCGGGGACACAGCTGGACACAGAGGGTACACAGCGGGACACAGCGGGGACACAGCAAGACACAGCGGGGACTCAGCGGGACACAGCGGGACTAGGCGTGGGACACATTGAGGGACAAAGTGATACACCACGGGACACAGCGGTACACAGGGGGACAAAGTGGGACACAGCAGGGCAAAGCGGGGGACACAGCGGGGGACACAGAGGGGACACAGCGGGGACACAGCGGGACACAGCGGGGACACAGCAGGACACAGCGGGGACTCAGCGGGACACAGCGGCGACACAGCGGGACAAGGCGGGACACAGCGGTGGACATATCGAGGACACAGCTGGGACACAGCAGGACACAGCGGGAACACAGCGGGACACAGCGGGTGACACTGCGGGACACAGCAGGACACATCGGGGGATCCATAGGGACACAGCAGGAAACAGCGGGACACAGCGGGGACACACGGGGACACAGCGGGACATATCGGGGGACACAGCGGGACACAGTGGGGACACAGCAGGCGACACAGCGGGTACACAGCCATATACAGTGGGGCACACAGCGAGGACACAGAGGGACACAGCGGGACACAGTGGGGAACACAGTGGGACACAGTGGGGGACACAAAAGGGGACACAGCGGGGACACAGCGGGGACACACGGGACACACTGGGGACACAGTGGGACACAGCGGGGACAGAGCGGGACACAGTGGGAGACAGCGGGGACACAGCGGGTACACAGCGGGACACAGCGGACACAGCGAGAGACACAGCGGGGACAGAGCGGGGAGCAAAGTGGGACACAGAGGGGGACACAGCTGGGACACAGCGGGACACAGCGTGGGACAAAGCAGGGCACAGAGGGACACAGCGGGGACAAAGCGGGGGACAGAACGGGACACAGTAGGAGACACAGCGATGACACAGCGGGACACAGCTGGGACACAGCGGGACTCAGCGGGGGACACAGTGAGGGACAAAGCGGGACACCACGGGAAACAGCGGGACACAGCGGGACACAGCGGGGACACTAAGGGGACACAACGGGACACAGCGGGGGACACACCGGGACACAGCGGGACACAGGAGGTTCTCAGCGGGACACAGCGGGGACACAGTGGGACACAGCATGGGACACAGCGGGACACAGCGTGGGACAAAGCAGGACACAGTGGGACACAGCGGGGACAAAGCGGGGGACAGAACGGGACACAGTAGGAGACACAGCGATGACACAGCGGGACACAGCTGGGACACAGCGGGACTCAGCGGGGGACACAGTGAGGGACAAAGCGGGACACCACGGGAAACAGCGGGACACAGCGGGACACAGCGGGGACACTAAGGGGACACAACGGGACACAGCGGGGGACACACCGGGACACAGCGGGACACAGGGGGTTCTCAGCGGGACACAGCGGGGACACAGCGGGACACAGCATGGGACACAGCGGGACACAGCGTGGGACAAAGTGGGACACAGTGGGACACAGCGGGGACAGAGCTGGACACAGCAGGGACACTGCGGGACTCAGCGGATACAGCGAGAGACACAGTGGGGACACCCCGGAGAGCACAGTGGGACACAGAGGGGGACACAGCTGGGACACAGCGGTACACAGCAGGGACACAGCGGGACACAGCGTGGGACACAGCGGGACACAGCGTGGGACAAATTGGTACACAGCGGGACACAGCCGGGGACACATTGGGAAACAGCGGGACACAACGGGACACAGAGGGCGACACGGGGGACACAGCGGGACACAGCGGGGACACAACGGGACACAGTGGGGGACACAGCGGGACACAGCGGGTCACAGCGGGACACAGCGGGGGGACATAGGAGGGCACAGCAGGACACAGAGGGGACACAACGGGACACAGTGGGTGACACAGCGGGACACAGCGGGGGACAAAGCGGGACACAGCGGGACACAGCGGGACACAGCGGGGTCACAGCAGGACACAGCTGGAACACAGCTGGACACAGCGGGGAACACAGCGGGAGACAAAGTGGGACACAGCGGGGGACAGAGCAGGACACAGCGGGGGAAATATGCGGCACAGCGGGACACAGCGGGGACACAAAGGTACACAGTGGGGGACACAGCGGGACACAGCGGGGGACACAGCGGGACACAATGGGACACAGCGGGAAACAGCAGGGAACACAGCGGGAAACAGCAGGACACAATGGGACACAGCGGGGGACACAAGGGGGCACAGCGGGACACAGCGGGGACACAATGTGACACCGTGGGGGACACACCGGTACAAAGCGGGGGACACAGCGGGACACAGCGGTACACAGTGGGGGACACAGCAGGACACAGCGGGACACAGTGGGACACAGCGGGGGACACAGCGGGACACAGCGGGGGACACAGGGGGCACAGCACGACACAGCGGGGACACAAAGGGACACAGTGGGGGACACAGTGGGACACAGCTGGGGACACAGCGGGACACAACGGGACACAGCGAGACACAGTGGGGGAGAAAGGGGCACACAGCGGGACACAGTGGGGACACAACAGGCCATAGTGGGGGACATAGCGGGACAAACGGGGTCACAGCGGGACACAGCGAGACACAGGGGGACACAGCAGGGAACAGAGCGGGACACAGCAGGACACAGCGGGGATACAGCAGGGACACAGAAGGACACAGCGGTGGACACAGCGGGAAACACCTGGGGACACAGCGAGGACACAACGGGACACAGTGGGGGACACAGCGAGGACACAGAGCGACAAATAGGGACACAGCGGGGACACAGCAGTGGACATAGCGGGACACAGCGGGGGACACAGCGGGACACAGAGGGCGACACAGTGCGGGACACAGAGGGGGACAAAGCGGGACACAACTGAACACAGCGGTACACAGCAGGACACAGCAGGGACAATGCAGGGACACAGAGGGACGCAGAGGGGGACACAGTGGGATAGAGCGGGACCCAGCGGGGGACACAGCAGGACACAGTGGGGGACAGAGCGGGGGACACAGAGGGGACACAACGGGACACAGTGGGGGACACAGCGCGACACAGCGGGACACAGCGTGGACACAGCGCGACACAGCGGGGGACACAGTGGGAAACAGCGGGACACAGAGGGGACATATCAGGACTCAGCGGGTGACACAGCAGGGCACAGCGAGACACAGCGGTACACAGCGGGACACAGCGGGACACAGCGGGAAACAGCGGGGAACACAGGGAGGACACAGCAGGACCCAGCGGGACAGAGCGTCGATACAGCGGGTACACAGCGGGACACAGTGGGCTACACAGCTGGGGACACAACGGGACACAGTGGGGGACAAAGGGGGCCACAGCGGGACACGGCGATGACAAAGCGTGGGACACAGCGGGGGACAGAGCGGGACACAGCGGGAGACACAGCGATGACACAGTGGGACACAGCTGGGACACAGCGGGACTCAGCTGGGGACACAGTGATGGACAAAGTGGGACACCACGGGACACAGCGGGACACAGCGGGACACAGCAAGGACACACCGGGATACAGCGGGACACAGGGGGGTCTCAGCGGGACACAGCGGGTGACAGAGAGGGGGACACAGCGGGACAAAGCGGGGACACAGCTGGACACAGCGGGGACACAGCGGGACACAGCGGGACACAGCGGAACACAGCGGCGGACACAGTGTTACACAGCAGGGGACACAGTGAGGACACAGCGGTACCCAGCGGGGGATACAGCGAGGACACAGCAGGACACAGCGGGACACAGAATGGGACACAGTGGGGACACAGTGGGACACAGCGGGACACAGCATGGGACACAGGGAGACACAGCAGGGGAAACAGCGGGGGACACAGCGGGGGACACAGCGGGGAACACAGCGAAAACACAGCGGGACAAAGTGGGACATAGCGTCGATACAGCGGGGACACAGAGGGACACAGCGGGGAACACAGCTGGGGGACACAACGGGACACAGTGGGGGACACAGCAGAACACAGCGGGACACAGGGGGACACAGCAGGGACAAAGCGGGGGACACAGCGGGGGACAAAGCATGTCACCACAGGACACAGCAGGACACAGCGAGGGACACAGCGGGGACACTGCGAGGACACAGCGGGACACATCGGGACACAGCGGGGGACACAGTTGGGGACACAGCGGGGACACAGCGGTTACACAGCGGGACACAGCGGGGACACAGTGGGACACAGCGGGGACACAGCCTGACACAGAGGGACACAGCAGGGGACATAGCGGGGACACAGCTGGGACATAGCGGGACACAGCGGGGTCACAGCGGGACACAGTGTGGGACACAGCGGGACATAGCACGACAAAGCGGGACAAAGCATTGGACACAGCGGGACACAGCGGGGACACAGTGGGAAACAGCGGTGTACACAGCTGGGGACACAACGGGACACAGAGTGGGACACAGCGGGACACAGCGGGACACAGCGGGACACAGTGGGGACAAAGCGGGAGACACAGCGGGGGACAGAGCGGGATACAGCGGGGGACACAGGGAGGACCCAGCGGGACACAGCGGGGACTCAGCGGGGGACATAGCGGTGGACAAAGCAGGACACCACGGGACACAGTGGAACACAGCGGAACACAGTGGGTACACTGCGGGTACGCAGCGGGACACAGCGGGGGACACAGCGGGACACATCGGGAATCATCGGTGAACACAACGGAACACAGAGGGGGACACAACGGGGGACACAGTGGGACACAGCGGAGACACAGCGGGGACACAGTGGGGGACACAGCGGGGGACAAAGCGAGGACACAGCTGGAAACTGCGGGACACAGCGGAACACAGCGGAGACACAGCGGGGACACAGCGGGGGACACAGCGTGGGACAAAGTGAGGACACAGCGGGACACAGCGGGACACACCAGGACAGAGCGGGACACAGTAGGGACAAAGGGGACACAGCGGGACACAGCGGGACACAGCGGGACACAGCGGGGGAAACAGTGAGAACACAGCAGGAAACAGGGGAACACAGGGAGGACACAGCGGGACACAGCATGGGACACAGCGGGACACAGCTGAGGACACAGCAGGATCCAGCGGGGGACCCAGCGGTACACAGCGGGGGACACAGCGTGACACATCGGGGACACAGCGGGGACACAGCGGGACACTGTGTGACACATCGGGGACACAGCCGAACACAGCGGGACACAGCGGGGGACACAGCGCTACACAGCGGGAAACACAGCGAGGACACAGCGGGACACAGCGGGGGAAACAGTAGGAAACAGCGAGGACATAGCGGTGGACACAGTGGGGACACAGCGGGACACAGCTGGGGACACAGCGGGGGACACAGCTGGGAAACAGCGGGGACACAGCGGGGACACAGCGGGGACACAGCGGGGACACAGCGGGACACAGCGGGGACATAGCGGGGACACAGCAATGAGGGGGACACAGCGAGGACAAAGAGGGACACAGCGGGACACAGTGGGACACAGCGGGGAGACAGCGGGGGATACAGCAGGGAAACAGCGGGACACAGTGGGGGACAAAGTGGGACACAGAGGGACACAGCGTGGGACACAGCGGGACACAGCTGGGGACACTGCGGGGGACATAGCGGGACACAGCGGGGGACACAGGAAGGACACAGCGGGACACAGCGGGATACAGCGTGGTCACAACTGGGACACAGCGGGGGACACAGAGAGAACACGGATGGACACAGCGGGATACAGCGTGTACACAATGGGGACACAGCGGGGGACACAGCGAGGACACAGCAGGACACAGCAGGACACAGCCGGGACACAGCGGGGACACAGCAATGAGGGGGACACAGCGAGGACAAAGAGGGACACAGCGGGACACAGTGGGACACAGCGGGGAGACAGCGGGGGATACAGCAGGGAAACAGCGGGACACAGTGGGGGACAAAGCGGGACACAGAGGGACACAGCGTGGGACACAGCGGGACACAGCTGGGGACACTGCGGGGGACATAGCGGGACACAGCGGGGGACACAGGAAGGACACAGCGGGACACAGCAGGATACAGCGTGGTCACAACTGGGACACAGCGGGGGACACAGAGAGAACACAGATGGACACAGCGGGATACAGCGTGTACAGAATGGGGACACAGCGGGGGACACAGCGAGGACACAGCGGGTCACAGCGGGAGACAGCGTGGGACAAAGCGGTAGACAGCAGGGAACACAGCAGGGACACAGCGGGGGACACACCGGGGACACAGTGGGACACAGCGGGACACAGCGGGACAAAGCGGGCAAAGCGGGGACACAGCAGAGGACACAGCGTAACACAGCGGGAACACAGCGGGGGACACAGGGGGACACAGAGGGACGCAGCGGGGGACATAGCAGGAAAATGCGGGGGACACAGCGTAGGACACAGCGGGACACAGTGGTACACAATGGGGGACCCAGCGGGACAAAACGGGGGACACAGCTGTGGACACATTGAGACACAGCGGGGGACACAGTGGGGGACACAGCAGGACACAGCTGGACATAGCAGGACACAGCGGGGACACAGCGTGACACAGCGGGGACACAGCGGTGACACAGCGGGAAACACAGTGGGGACACACCGGGGACACAGCGGGACACAGCGGGACCCAGCGGGGGACACAGCGGGACACAGCGCGGGACACAGCTGCGACACAGCGTAACACAGCGGACACAGCGGGGTCACAGCGGGACACAGCGGGTACACAGCAGGACACAGCGTGGGACACAGCGGGACACAGCGGGGGACACAGCGGGACAAAGCGGGGACACAGCCGGGGACACAGCGGAGGACAAAGCAGGACACCAGTGGACACATCGGGACACAGCGGGACACAGCGGGACACAGTGGGACACAGCAGGGACACAGCGGGACACAGCGGGGGACACAGCAGGGGAGAGCAGGGACACAGCGGGACATAGCAGGACACAGCGGGGACACATCGGGGACACAACGGTGACACAGCGGGAAACACAGCTGGGACACACCGGGGGACAACGGCGACACAGCGGGTCACAGCAGGGGACACAGCGGGGGACACAGCCAGACACAGCGGGGGATAAGCAAGGACACAGCGGGACAAAGCAGAGACACAGCGGGGACACAGCGGTGGACATAGAAGGGAAACAGCGGGACAAAGCCTTACAAAGCGCGGACACAGTAGGGACACAGGAGGGGACACAGCGGGGACACAGCGCGACACAGCGGGACAGAGGGACACAGCGGGGAAAACAGCGGGACACAGCGGGGGAAATAGGGGGACACAGCGGGGGACACAGCAGGGGACACATGGGAGGACACAACGGGACAAAGGGAGGACTTAGCGGTTGACACAGTGGGAGACAATGCGGGACACCACGGGACACATCGGCACACAGCGGGACACAGCGGGGACACAGCGGGGAGCCAGTGGGGGACACAGCTGGATAGAGCAGGGGACACAGCGGGGTCACAGCGGGGGACACAGCGGGACACAGTGGGACACAGCGGGACACAGCAGAGGACACAGCGTGATACAGCGGGTACACAGCGGGGGACACAGCGGGACACAGCGGGGGACACAGCGGGGGACACAGCGGGGACACAGCGCGACACAGCGGGGGACACAGCAGGGGAGAGCGGGGACACAGCGGGACATAGCAGGACACAGCGGGGACACAGCGTGACACAGCGGGGACACAGCGGTGACACAGCGGGAAACACAGCAGGGACACACCGGGGACACAGTGGGACCCAGCGGGACCCAGCGGGGGACACAGCGGGACACAGCGGGGGACACAGCGGGGGACACAGCCGGACACAGCGGGGTCACAGCGGGACACAGCGGGTACACAGCAGGACACAGCGTGGGACACAGCGGGACACAGCGGGGGACAAAGCGGGACATAGCGGGGTCACAGTGGGACACAGCGGGTACACAGCGGGGACTCAGCGGGGGACATAGCGGGGGACAAAGCGGGACACCACGGGCCAGAGCAGGAAACAGCGGGACACAGCGGGGACACAGTGGGGACAAAACGGGAGACACGGGGGGATACAGCGGGGGACACAGTGGGGACACAGCGGGGACACAGCGGGGAGCCAGTGGGGGACACAGTGTGACACAGAGGGACACAGTGGTCGACGCAGCAGGACACTGCGGGACACAGCGGGACATAGCGGGAACACAGCTGGGGACACAGCTGGACACAGCGGGACACAGAGGGGACACAGCGGGACACAGCGGTGGACACAGCGGGTGACACAGCGGGGACACAGCGGGACACAGCGGGGGACACAGCAGGGGAGAGCGGGGACACAGCGGGACATAGCAGGACACAGCGGGGACACAGCGTGACACAGTGGTGACACAGCGGTGACACAGCGGGAAACACAGCGGGGACACACCGGGGACACAGCGGGACACAGCGGGACCCAGCGGGGGACACAGCAGGACACAGCGGGGGACACAGCGGGGGACACAGCTGCGACACAGCCGGACACAGCTGAGACACAGTGGGGTCACAGCGGGACACAGCGGGGACACAGCAGGACATAGCGTGGGACACAGCGGGACACAGCGGGGGACAAAGCGGGACATAGCGGGGTCACAGTGGGACACAGCGGGTACACAGCGGGGACTCAGCGGGGGACATAGCGGCTGACAAAGCGGGACACCACGGGCGAGAGCAGGACACAGCGGGACACAGCGGGGACACAGTGGGGACAAAACGGGAGACACAGGGGGATACAGCGGGGGACACAGTGGGGACACAGCGGGGACACAGCGGGGAGCCAGTGGGGGACACAGTGTGACACAGAGGGACACAGTGGTCGACGCAGCAGGACACTGCGGGACATAGCGGGAACACAGCTGGGGACACAGCGGGACACAGCGGGACACAGCGGGGACACAGCGGGACACAGCGGTGGACACAGCAGGTGACACAGCGGGGACACAGCGGGACACAGCGGGGGACACAGCAGGGGAGAGCGGGGACACAGCGGGACATAGCAGGACACAGCGGGGACACAGCGTGACACAGCGGTGACACAGCGGTGACACAGCGGTGACACAGCGGGGACACACCGGGGACACAGCGGGACCCAGCGGGACCCAGCGGGGGACACAGCGGGACACAGCGGGGGACACAGCTGCGACAAAGCTGGACACAGCGGAGACACAGCGGGGTCACAGCGGGACACAGCGGGTACACAGCAGGTCACAGCGTGGGACACAGCGGGACACAGCGGGGGACAAAGCGGGACATAGCGGGGTCACAGTGGGACACAGCGGGTACACAGCGGGGACTCAGCGGGGGACATAGCGGGGGACAAAGCGGGACACCACGGGCGAGAGCAGGACACAGCGGGGACACAGTGGGGACAAAACGGGAGACACAGGGGGACACAGTGGGGACACAGCGGGACACAGCAGGGGACACAGAGCGGTACACAGCGGGACAAACCGGAGGACAACCGAGGATATAGCGGGACACAGTGGGACACAGCGGAGACACAGCGGGTACACAGCAGACACAGCGGGGGACACAGCGGGACACAGCGGGGGAAACAGCGGGACACAGCAGGGGACAGAGCGGGGGACACAGAGGAACACAGCAGGGACACATCTCTACACAGCGGGGTACACAGCGGGACACAGCTGGAACACAGCGAGGACACAGCAGGACACAGCGGGACACAGCAGGACACAGCGGGACACCACAAGGACACAGTGGGGACACAGCGGCGGACACAGCCAGGACACAGCGGGACATATCGGGGACAAAGAGGGAAACAGCGGTGACACAGCATGGGATGCAGCGGGACACAGCAGGGGACACAGCGGGACACAGCGGGGTCACAGTGGGGGACACAGCGGGACACAGCGGGGACACAAGGGGATACAGTAGGGACACAGCGGGACACATCGGGACATAGTTGGGAAACAGCGGGACACAGTGGGACACAGCGGGGTAAACAGCGAGGAACACAGCGGGGGACACAGCAGGACACAGCACTTTTCGGGGACAAAGCGGGACACAGTGGGACACAGCGGGACATAGCGGGACACAGCAGGACACAGCGGGGACACAGCGGGGACAAAGCAGGGACTCTGCGGCGGATACAGTGGGAAACACAGCGGGACACAGCGGGACACAGCGGGGACACAGGGCGATACAGTGGGGAAACAGCGGGACACAGCGGGACATAGTGGGGACACAGCGGTACACAGTGGGACACAGCAGGACATAGCGGGACACAGCAGGACACAGCGAGGACACAGCGGGGGACCCAGCGGGACACAGCGGGGACAAAGCGGGGACTCAGCGGCGGACACAGCGAGAAACACAGCGGGACACAACGGGACACAGCAGGACACAGCAGGACACAGCGAGGAGCACAGTGGGGACAGAGCGGGACACAGCGAGGGTCAGTGGGGACACAGCGGGGGACCCAGCGGGTCACAGCAGGGACAAAGCGGGGACTCAGCGGCGGACACAGCGAGAAACACAGCGGGACACAACGGAACACAGCAGGACACAGCGGGGACACAGCGGGGATACAGCGGGGAGACAGCGGGACACAGCGGGGGACACAGAAATACACAGCGATGTATACAGTGGGGGAAACAGAGAGACACAGCAGGGGATACAGTGAGGACACAGCGGGACACAGCTGGGACACAGCGGGAAAACAGATGGGGACAAAACTGGGGACACAGCGGGACACAGGGGGACACAGCGGGGGACACAGCGGGGACACAGGGGGACACAGCGCGGCACAGCGGGGGACACAGCGGGACAAAGCGAGGATACAGCGGGACACAGCGGGATACAGTGGGACACAGCGGGACACAACGGGGACACAGCGGGGACACAGTACGGGACACAGCGGGACACAGCGGGGAAAAAGCGGGGATACAGCTGGATACAGTGGGCACACAGCGAGACACAGCAAGACACAGCGGCAGACACAGCGGGAGACATAGCAGGGAACACAGCAGGACACAGCGGGGACACAGCTGGGCACAGCGTGATACACAGCGGGACACAGCAGTGACACAGCGGGACATATCGGGACACAGCGGGACACAGCGGGGACACAGAGGGGACACTGCAGGGGACACAGCGCGACACAGCGGGCGGCACAGCGGGACACAGCGGGACACAGCGGGACACAGCGGGGAACACAGAGGGACAAAATGGGGGTGACAGCGGGGACACAGCTGGACACAGCGGGATACATAGCGGGACACAGCGTGTACACCGCGAGGATACAGTGGGACACAGCGGGACACAGCGGGGACACAACGGGACACAGCAGGGGACACACGGGAACACAGCGGGACACAGCGGGGAACAGTGGGAACACAGCGGGGGACACAGCGGGATACAGCGGGACATAGTGGGGGACACAGCGGGACACAGCGGGGACACAGTGAGACACAGCAAGGTACACAGCTGGGATACAGCGGGGACAAAGCGGGACACAGCGGGACACAGCGGGACACAGCGGGACACAGCGGGGGACACAGTGGGACACAGCGATGGACACAGGGCGGACACAGCAGGACACAGCGGGGACACAGCCGGACACAGCGGGTGACACAGCGGGGATACAGCGGGGAGACAGCGCGACACAGCGGGACACAGCGGGGGACACAGAAATACACAGCGAGGTACACAGTGGGGGACACAGAGAGACACAGCAGAATATACAGTGAGGACACAGCGGAACACAGCTGGGACACAGCGGGAAAACAGATGGGGACAAAGCTGGGGATACAGCGGGACACAGGGGTACACAGCGGGACACAGGGGGACACAGCGGGGACACAGGGGGACACAGCGGGGCACAGCGGGAGACACAGCAGGACACAGCAGGACACAGCGGGGGACAGCGGGGGACACAGCGGGACACAGCGGGTACACAGCGGGACACAACGGGGACACAGCGGGACACAGCATGGGACACAGCGGTGATACAGCGGGGACAAAGCGGGACACAACGGGACACAGCGGGACACAGTGGGGGACACAGAGGGTCACAGCGTGGGACACAGCGGGGAACACAGCGGGACACAGCGATGGACACAGCGCGGACACAGCAGGACACAGCGGGGATACAGCGGGGAGACAGTGGGGAGACAGCGGGACACAGCGGGACACAGCGGGGGACACAGAAGGACACAGCGATGTATACAGTGGGGGACACAGAGAGACACAGCGGGGGATACAGTGAGGACACAACGGGACACAGCTGGGACACAGCGGGAAAACAGATGGGGACAAAACTGGGGACACAGCGGGACACAGGGGGACACAGCGGGGGACATAGCGGGGACACAGGGGGACACAGCGGGGCACAGCGGGGGACACAGCGGGACAAAGAGAGGATACAGCGGGACACAGCGGGATACAGTGGGACACAGCGGGACACAACGGGGACACAGAGGGGACACAGTACGGGACACAGCGGGACACAGCGGCGGACACAGCGGGAGACTTAGCAGGGAACACAGCAGGACACAGCGGGGACACAGCTGGGCACAGCGTGATACACAGCGGGACACAGCAGTGACACAGCGGGACATATAGGGACACTGCGGGACACAGCGGGGACACTGCAGGGGACACAGCGCGACACAGCGGGCGACACAGCGGGACACAATGGGGAACACAGTGAGGACAAAGCGGGACACAGCGGGACACAGCGGGACACAGCAGGGGACATAGCGGGACACAGCAGGGGACATAGCGGGGACACAGTAGGAGACACAGCGGGACACAACGGGACACAGCTGGGGACACACCGGGACACAGCGGTGGAAACATCGGGACAAAGCGGGGACACAGCGGGAAACAGTGAGGAAACAGGGGGGATAGAGCTGGATATAGCGGGGACACAGCGGGAACCAGCGGGGACACAGCAAGGGACACAGCGGGAGACATAGCAGGGAACACAGCAGGACACAGCATGATACACAGCGGGACACAGCAGGGACACAGCGAGGACACAGCGGGACACAGCTGGACACAGCGGGACACATTGGGACACTGCAGGACAAAGCAGGGAAACAGTGGGGACACAGCAGGGGACAAAGAGGGACACAGCAGGGGACACAGCCGGCGGTACAGCGGGACACAGCAGGACACAGCGGGACACAGTGGGGACAAAGTGGGGTCACAGCTGGGGACACAGCGGGACACAGCAGGGGACACAGCGTGAAACAGCGGGCGACACAGCATGACACAGCGGGACACAGTGGGGGACACACAGCGGGACACAGCGGGGACACTGCGGGACACAGCGGGGGACACAGCGGGACATAGCAGGGGACACAGCAGGGATACAGTGGGGACATTTCGGGACACAGCAGGACACAGCGGGACACAGCGGGGGACACAGAGGGACACAGCGGGGGACACAGCGGGGGACACAGCAGGACACAGCGGGGGACACAGCGGGACACAGCGGGACATAGCAGCGGACACAGCAGGGATACAGCGGGGACATTTCGGGACACAGCAGGACACAGCGGGACACAGCGGGGGACACAGAGGGACACAGCGGGGGACACAGCGGGGGACACAGCAGGACACAGCGGGGGACACAGCGGGACACAGCGGGACATAGCAGGGGACACAGCAGGGATACAGCGGGGACATTTCGGGACACAGCAGGACACAGGGGGACACAGCGGGGGACACAGAGGGACACAGCGGGGGACACAGGGGGTGACACAGCAGGAGACACAGCGGGGAACACAGTGGGACACAGTGGGGACACAGCTGGAAACAGCGGGATACATAGCGGGACACAGCGTGGACACAGCGAGGAAACAGCGGGACACAGCGGGACACAGCGGGACAAAGCGGGGGACACAGCGGGACACTTCGGGGACCCAGCGGGTCACAGCAGGGGACACAGCGGGGATACAGCGGGGATAAAGCGGGATACAGCAGGACACAGCGGGACAGAGCCCCGGACACAGAGGGACACAGCGGGGGACACAGCGTGGGACATAGCAGGACACAGCGGGGGATCCAGCGACTACACAGCGGGACACAGCGGGGACACAGCGGAACACAGCGGGGGACACAGCGGGGATACAGCAGGGACACAGTGGGACACAGCGGGACACAGCGGAACACAGGACACAGCGGGGTACACAGCGGAGGACCCAGCGGGACCCAGCGAGGATACAGCGGGACACAGCGGAACACAGTGTGACACAGCGCGGACAAAGTGGGGTCACAGCTGGGGACACAGTGGGACACAGCAGGACACAGCGGGACACAGCGGGGACACAGCTTGGGACAGAGCGGGGACACAGCCGGACACAGCGGGACACAGCGGGACACAGCGGGGGACACAGCGGGGATACAGCAGGGACACAGCGGGACACAGCGGGGGACACAGAGGGACACAGCGGGGGACACAGCGGGTGACACAGCGGGAGACACAGCGAGGAACACAGTGGGACAAAGCAGGGACACAGCTGGACACAGTGGGATACATAGCGGGACACAGCGTGGACCCAGCGAGGATACAGCGGGACAGAGCGGGACACAGCGGGACAAAGCGGGATACATAGCGGGACACAGCGTGGACACAGCGAGGAAACAGCGGGACACAGCGGGACACAGCGGGACAAAGCGGGGGACACAGCGGGACACTTCGGGGACCCAGCGGGTCACAGCAGGGGACACAGCGGGGAAAAAGCGGGACACAGCAGGACACAGCGGGACAGAGCGGGGTCACAGAGGGACACAGCGGGGGACACAGCGGGGGACATAGTAGGACACAGCGGGGGACACAGCGACTACACAGCGGGACACAGCGGGGACACAGCGGAACACAGCGGGGGACACAGCGGGGATACAGCAGGGACACAGTGGGACACAGCGGGTGACACAGCGGAACACAGAAGGGGACACAGAAGGACACAGCGGGGTACACAGCGGGGGACACAGCGGGATACAGCGGGAAACACAGGGAGGACACAGCGTGACACAGCGGGACACAGCGGGGGTCACAGCGGGTGACACAGCGGTGGACACAGCAGGGACACAGCGGGACACATAGGGACACAGCGGGGGACACAGCGGGACACAGCGAGGATACAGTGGGACACAGCGGGACACAGCCATACCCAGCGGAGGACCCAGCGGGACACAGCGGGGACAAAGTGGGGTCACAGCTGGGGACACAGCGGGACACAGCAGGACACAGCGGGACACAGCGGGGACACAGCTTGGGACAGAGCGGGGACACAGCGGGACACAGCGGGACACAGCGGGACACAGCGGGGGACACAGCGGGGATACAGCGGGGACACAGCGGGACACAGCGGGGGACACAGCGGGTGACACAGCGGGAGACACAGCGGGGAACACAGCGGGACAAAGCGGGGACACAGCTGGACACAGTGCGATACATAGCGGGACACAGCGTGGACACAGCGAGGATACAGCGGGACAGAGCAGGACACAGCGGGACAAAGCGGGGGACACAGCGGTTCACAGCGGGGACACAGCGGGTCACAGCAAGGGACACAGCGGGGATACAGCGGGGACAAAGCGGGACACAGCGGGACACACCGGGACACAGCGGGGGACACAAAGGGACACAACGGGGGACACAGCGGGACACAGCGGGAGACACAGCGGGGATACAGCGGGTTTGCGGCAGAGATCATTGGGCTGAACACAACCGTGGACTAATTAGAGCCAGATCTAGCCAGTGCTGTCCATAGTGCTGGATGGACAGTGGTCGCGTGCCAAACAACTGAGCTCTAGTTCTCCAAACTTTCACAGAGTGTCATAAGTAGAGGTTCAACTGACTGCTCCGGTTGAGTAGAGTGTAGCCATCAAAGCTGGATTCAGTATCACTCAGTTGAGAAGAACAGGAAGCAGATATACCCAGTCAGCTGGCAGTGTCTTATGGGACCAGCCTATCTGGCTGCCACGTCTGAATGTTTGCAAGCGCGGCACAGCTGTGCAGGCGCAATTGTGCAGCAATGCAAACTGCGTACCCTGGCCAAACTTCACGGGTGTAGAAGAAACCACGGGGGATTTACAAGGAGATGTTCTCCCGGAACAGCCATAGGCCTGCCGGCAGCAAGATTCCAGAATTCTTCCTAAGAAGCCTAGAAAGCAGTGAAATGCTCCTATGTTGCAATAACTCAGAACCTCATTCAGAGTGTTCCCGGCAGAGGTCATTCGGCTGAACACAACTGTGGACTAATTAGAGCCAGATGTAGGCAGTACCGTCCGTAGTGCTGGATGGACAATGGTCGTGTGCCAAACAACTGACCTCTAGTTCTCCAAACTTTCAAAGAGTGCCATAAGAAGAGGTTCAAATCACTGCTCCAGTTGAGTAGAGTGTAGCGATCAAAGCTGGAATCAGTACACTCAGGTGAGAATAACGTGAAGCAGATCTACCCAGTCAGCTGGCATTGTCCTCCGGGGTCCAGCCTATCTGGCTGCCACGCCTGAATGTATGCAAGCGTGTCAGAGCTGTGCAGGCACAATTGTGTAGCAATGCAAACTGCGTACCCTGGCAAAACTTCACGGATGTAGAAGAAACCACTGGGAATTTACAATGAGATGTTCCCCTGGAACAGCTGGAGGCCTGCCCGAAGCAAGATTCCAGAATACTTCCTAAGAAGCCTTGAAAGCAGTGAAACGCTCCTATGTTGCAGTAACTCAGAACCTCATTCTGAGTGTTCCCGGCAGAGGTCATTCGGCTGAACGCAACCGTGGACTAATTAGAGCCAGATGTAGGCAGTGCCGTCCATAGTGCTGGATGGACAGTGGTCGCATGCCAAACAACTGAGCTCTAGTTCTCCAAACGTTCACAGAGTGACATGAGTAGAGGTTCAACTTACTGCTCCGGTTGAGTAGAGTGTATCCACGCTGTGTCCCCGCTGTGTCCCGCTGTGTCCCCCGGTGTGTTTCCGATGTGTCCCTGCTGTGTCCCTGCTGTGTCCCTGCTGTGTCCCCGCAGTATCCCCGCTTTGTGCCCCGCTGTGTCCGCTGATGTGTCCCTCAGTGTCCCCCACTGTGTCTCCCGCTGTGTCCCCGCTGTGTCCCGCTGTGTCCCCTGCTGTGTCCCCGCTGTGTTCCACTGTGTTCCGCTGTTTCCTCGTTGTGTCCCCCGATGTGTCCCCACTCTGTCCCCCGCTGTGCCCTGCTGTGTCCCCGCTGTGTCCCCCACTGTGTCCCGCTGTGTCCCACTGTGTCCCCCGCTGTGTCCCAGCTGTGTCCCGCTGTGTTCCGCTGTATCCTCTGCTGTGTCCAGCTGTGTGCCCGCTCTGTCCACCTCGTTGTCCCCGCTGTGTCCCGCTGTGTCCTCGCTGTGTCCACTCTTTGTCCCACGCTGTGTCCCGGCTGTTTCCCCGCTGTGTCCCCTGCGTGGTACCGCTGTGTCCCCGCTGTGTCCACCGATCTGTCCCCCGCTGGATCCCGCTTTGTCCCCTGCTGGGTCCCGCTGGGTCCCTGCTGTGTCCCGCTGTGTCCCCCGCTGTGTCCCCCACCGTGTCCCGCTGTGTCCCCCGCTATGTCCCGCTGTGTATCGCTGTGTCCGCTGCTGTGTCCCGCTGTGTCCCGGCTGTGTCCCCTGCTATGTCCCTCTGTGTCCCCTCTTTGTCCCCCGCTGTGTCCCGGCTGTTTCCCCGCTGTGTCCCCCGCGTGGTCCCGTTGTGTCCCCTCTGTGTCCCCCGCTCTGTCCCCCGGTGGGTCCCGCTTTGTCCCCCGCTGTGTCCCGCTGTGTCCCTGATTTGTCCGCCTGTGTCCCCCGCTGTGTCCCCAGCTGTGTCCCGCTGTGTCCCTCTCTATGTCCCGCTGTGTATCACTGTGTCCGCTGCTATGTCCCGCTGTGTCCCGGCTGTGTCCGTCGATGTGTCCCGCTGTGTCCCCCGCTGGGTCCCGCTGAGTCCCGCTATGTCCCCCTCTGTGCCCCTGCTGTGTCCCGCTGTGTCCCCCGCTGTGTATCTGCTGTGTGCCCGCTGTGTCCCTCTGTGTCCCATTGTGTCCTCGCTTGTCCCCTACTGTGTCCCGCTTTGTCCCCCGCTGTGTCACCCGCTCTGTCCCTCTGTGTCCCCGTTGTCCCCCGGTGTGTCCCTGCTGTCCCCCCTGTGTCCCTGCTGTTTCCGCGCTGTGTCCCGCTGTGTCCCGCTGTGTCCTCGCTTGTCCCCCGCTGTGTCTCCGCTGTGTCCCCCGCTGTGTCCCGCTGTGTCCCGCTGTGTCCTCCTCTGTGTCCCTCTGTGTGCCGCTGTGTCCCCGCTGTGTCCTCGCTGTCCCCAGTTGTGTCCCGCTGTGTCTCGTTGTTTCCACGCTGTGTCTCGCTGTGTCCTCCTCTGTGTCCCGCTGTGTGCCACTGTGTCCCCGCTGTATCCCCGCTGTCCCCCGCTGTGTCCCCCGCTGTGTCCCGCTGTGTCCCCGTTGTCCCCTGGTGTGTCCCCGCTGTCCCCTGCTGTGTCCACCGCTGTGTTCCGCTGTGTCCCGCTGTGTGCCCCGCTATGTGCCACGCTGTGTCACACAGTGTGCCCCCTGAATCCCCCACTGTGTCCCGCAGTGTCCACAGATGTGTCCCCCGCTGTGTCCCCGCTGTGTCCCCCAGTGTCACTGCTGTGTCCGGCTGTGTCCCCCGCTGTGTCGCCGGCTGTGTCCCGCTGTGTCCCCGCTTTTTCCCCCTCTGTGTCCCCGCTGTGTCCCCATTGTCCCAAGGAGTGTCGCCGCTGTCCCCCGCTGTGTCCCCCGCTGTGTCCCGCTGTGTCCAGCTGTGTTCCCCGCTGTGCCCTGCTGTGTCCCGGCTGTGTCTGCCGCTGTGTCGCACTGTGTCCCCCGCTGTGTCCCGCTGTATCCCGCTGTGTCCCGCTGTGTTCCCCGCTGTGTGCCGCTGTGTCCCCTGCTGTGGCCCCGCTGTGTCCCGCTGTGTCCCCGCTGTGTCCCTGCTGTGTCCCGCTGTGTCCAGCTGTGTCCCCCGCTGTGTCCCCCGCTGTAGCCCCGCTGTGTCCCCGCTGTGTCCCTGCTGTTTCCCGCTGTGTCCCCGCTGTGTCCCTCTGTGTCCCCTGCTTTGTCGCCCGCTGTGTCCCCGCACTGTCCCGTTGTGTCCCCCTTTGTCCCCCGCTGTGTCCCACTGTGTCGCGATGTGTCCCGCTGTGTCCCGCTGTGTCTCCCGCTGTGTCCCCCGCTGTGTCCCCGCTCTGTCCCCCGCTGTGACCCTCTGTGTCCCGGTGTGTCCCTCTGTGTCCGCCGCTGTGTCCCGCTGTGTCCCCTGCTGTGTCCCCCGCTGTGTCCCGCTGTGTCCCCGCTGTGTCCCTCTGTGTCCCCTGCTTTGTCGCCCGCTGTGTCCCCGCTCTGTCCCGTTGTGTCCCCCTTTGTCCCCCGCTGTGTCCCACTGTGTCGCGATGTGTCCCGCTGTGTCCCGCTGTGTCTCCCGCTGTGTCCCCCGCTGTGTCCCCGCTCTGTCCCCCGCTGTGACCCTCTGTGTCCCGGTGTGTCCCTCTGTGTCCGCCGCTGTGTCCCGCTGTGTCCCCTGCTGTGTCCCCCGCTGTGTCCCGCTGTGTCCCCGCTGTGTCCCGCTGTGTCCTCGCTGTCTCCCGCTGTGTCCCCACAGTGTCCCCGCTGTGTCTCGCTGTGTCTGGCTGTGTCCCCACTGTGTCCCGCTGTGTACTTGATGTCCCCCGCTGTGTCCCTATGTGTCCCGCTGTGTCCCGCTCTGTCGCCCGCTGTGATCCCGCTGTGTCCCCGCTGTGTCCCTCTGTGTCCAGTTTTGTCCCGCTGTGTCCCCGCTGTGTCCCTCTGTGTCCCGCTTTGTCCCGCTCTGTCCGCGCTGTGTCCCGCTGTGTCCCCCGCTGTTTCTCGCTGTGTCCCCCGCTGTGTCCCGCTGTTTCTCCGATGTCCCCCGCTGTGTCCACGCTGTGTCCCGCTGTGTCCGACACTGTGCCCCGCTGTGTCCCCACTGTGTCCCACTGTGTCCCAGCTGTCCCCCGCTGTGTCCCATTGTGTCCCGCTGTGTGCCGCTGTGTTGTCCGCAGTGTCCCCACTGTGTAAACCTTGTGTCCTGCGGTGTCCCGCTTTGTTCTTCTCTGTCCCCGCTGTGTCCCGCTGCGTCCCACGGTGTCCCCCTCTCTGTCTCCCGCTGAGTACCGCTGTGTCCACACTGTGTCATGCTGTGTCCCCGTTCTGTCCCCGCTGTTTCTCCACTGTGTGCCGCTGTGTCCCCCTGTGTCTCTGCTGTGTCCAGCTGTGTCCCTGCTGTGTCCTTGCTGTGTCCCGCTGTTTCTCCTCCTGTGTCCCGCTGTGTCCCGCTGTGTCCCTCGCTGTTTCTCCGCTGTGTCCTGCTGTGTCCCACTGTGTCCCGCTGTGTCCCCACGGTGTCTCCCGCTGTGTCCCCCTCTTTGTCCCGGTGTGTCCCCTTGTGTCCCCGATGTCTCCGCTGTGTCCCGCTGTGTCCCCGGTGTGTCACCCACTGTGTCCTCAATGTGTCCCGCTTTGTCCTAACTGTGTTCCACGCTGTGTCCCGCTGGGCCCCCCATTATGTCCCCCGCTCTGTCCCGCTGTGTTCCCCACTGTGTCTCGCTGTGTCCCCGCTGTGTCCCGCTGTGTTCCCCGCTGTGTCCCCCACTGTGTCCCCCGCTGTGTCCCACTGTGTCCCGCTGTGTCCCCCACTGTGTCCCGCTGTGTCCCACTGTGTCCCCCGCTGTGTCACGCTGTGTCCCCTTCTGTGCTCCGCTGTGACCCACTGTGTCCCCGCTGTGTCCCTCGCTTTGTCCCACTGTGTCCTCCGCTTTTTCCCGCTGTGTCCCGCTGTGTCCCGCTGTGTCCCGCTGTCCCCCCCGCTGTGTCCCCCTCTGTGCTCCACTGTGTCCCGCTGTGTCCCCGCTGTGTCCCCCGCTGTGTCCCACTGTATCCCCCGTTGTTTCCCGCTGTGTCCCGCTGTGTCCTCGCTGTGTCCTCCTCTGTGTCCCTGCTGTGTCCCGGTGTGTACCGCTGTGTCCCGCTGTGTCCCCCGCTGTTTTCCCGCTCTCCCCGCTGTGTCCCGCTGTGTCCTCGCTGTGTCCCCCACTGTGTCTCGCTGTGTCCCCCGTTGTGTACCCCGCTGTGTCCTTCTGTGTCCCCTTTTGTCTCCCGCTGTGTCCCGCTGTGTCCCCGCTGTGTCCCCGCTGTATCACCGCTGTGTCCTGCTGTGTCCCCCGCTGTGTCCCGCTGTGTCCCGCAGTTTCCCCGCTGTGTCCCTGCTGTGTCCCTCTGTGTCCCCTGCTGTTTCCCGCTTGTCCCCACTGTGTCACCCGCTGTGTCCCCGCTGTGTCCCCCTTTGTCCTTGCAGTGTTCCCTGCTGTGTCCTGCTGTGTCCCCTGCTGTGTCTGCTGCTGTATCCCGCTGTGTCCCCCGCTGTGTCCTGCTGTAACACCTCTGTGTCCCCTGCTCTGTCCCGCTGTGTACCAGTTGTGTCCCGCCGTGTCCCGCTCTGTCCCCACTGTGTTCCCCTCTGTGTCCCGCTTTGACCCCTCTGTGTCCCCCGCTGTGTACTTATGTGTCCCCCTCTGTGTCCCGCTGTGTCCTCGCTGTATCCAGCTGTATCCCCGCTGTGTCCACCGCTATGTCCTGCTGTGTCCCCTGCTGTGTCCCGCTGTGTCCTGCTGTGTCCCACTCTGTCCCCTGCTGTGTCCCCGCGTTGTCCTCGCTGTGTCCCGCTGTGTCCCGCTGTGTCCCGCTGTATCCTCGCTGTGTTCCGCTGTGTCCTCTGATGTGTCCAGCTGTGTCCCACTGTGTCCCGCTGTATCCTCGCTGTCTCCCGCTCTGTCCCCCGCGGTGTCAACCTGGGTCCCGTTGTATCCCGCTGTGTCCCACTGTGTCCTCGCTGTGTCCCCCGCTGTGGCCACGCTGTGGCCCGCTGTGTCTACACTGTGTCCCAAGTTGTGTCCCGCTGTGTCCCCCGCTGTGTCCTGCTGTTTCCCCCGTTGTGTCCCGCTGTGTCCACACTTTAACCCCGCTGTGTCCCGCTGTGTCCTCGCTGTCCCCGC
Source organism: Dipodomys merriami (assembly GCF_024711535.1). Classification (NCBI taxonomy): domain Eukaryota; kingdom Metazoa; phylum Chordata; class Mammalia; order Rodentia; family Heteromyidae; genus Dipodomys; species Dipodomys merriami. The sequence continues at coordinate 749,763 of NW_027205448.1, read as the reverse complement.
TGTGTCCTCGCTGTTTCCCCCGCTGTGTCCCGCTGTGTCCCCCGCTGTGTCCCGCTGTGTCCCGCTGTGTTCTGCTGTGTCCCGCTGTGTCCCCTGCTGTGTCCCGCTGTGTCCCGCTGTGTCCCCTGCTGTGTCCCGCTGTGTCCCACTGTGTCACCTCTGTGTCCCCCGCTGTGTCCCGCTGTGTCCCCGTTGTGTCCCCCGGTGTCCTGCTGTGTCCCCGCTTTGTCTCCCGCTGTGTCCCGCTATGTCCCCTGCTGTGTCCCGCTGTGTCCTCTGCTGCGTCCCGCTGTGTCCCCACTGTATCCCCACTGTGTCCCCTGCTGTATCCCGCTGTGTCTCCCGTTGTGTCCCTCTATGTCCCCCGCTGTGTCCCGCTGTGTCCCCCGCTGTGTCCCGCTATGTATCCTGTTTTGTCCAGCTGTGTCCCCGCTGTGTCCCGCTGTGTTCCCCGCTATGTCTCCCACTGTGTCACCCGCTGTGTCCCCAGCTGTGTCCCTCTATGTCCCCCGCTGTGTCCCGCTGTGTCCAGCTTTGTATCGCTGTGTCCCCGCTGTATCCCCGCTGTGACCCCTGCTGTGTCCCGCTGTGTACTGCTGTGTCACGCTGTTTCCTGCTGTGTCTCGCTTTGTCCCCAGCTGTGTCCCCTGCTGTTTTCCCGCTGTGTCCCCGCTGTGTCCCGCTGTGTCCTCGCTGTGTCCCCCGCTGTGTTCCGCTATGTCCCCAGCTGTGTCCCCCGCTGTGTCCCTCTCTGTCCCCCGCTGTTTTCTGCTGTGTCTCCGCTGTATCCTCGCTGTGTACCTGCTGTGTCTCGCTGTGTCCGCACTGTGTCCCTCTGTGTCCCCCTCTTTGTCCCGGTGTGTCCCCTTGTGTCCCCTATGTCCCTGCTGTGTCCCGCTGTGTCCCCTGTGTGTCACCCACTGTGTCGTGTTCTCGATGTGTCCCGCTTTGTACTCACTGTGTTCCACGCTGTGTCCCGCTGGGCCCCCCATTGTGTCCCCCGCTTTGTCCCGCTGTGTTCCCCACTTTGTCTCGCTGTGTCCCCGCTGTGTTCCCCGCTGTGTCCCTCTCTGTCCCCCGCTGTGTCCCGCTTTGTCCCCGCTGTGTCCTGCCGTGTCGCGCTCTGTTCCCGCTGTGTCCCCCGCTGTGTCCGGCTATGTCCCCCACTTTGTCCCGGTGTGTCCCCTTCTGTGTCCCCGCTGTGTCCCCCCTGTGTCCCGCAGTGTCCCGATGTGTCCCGCTGTGTCCCGCTGTGTCCGTGCTGTGTCCCTGCTGTGTCCCGATCTGTATCACGCTGTGTCAAGCTGTGTCCCATCTGTGTCCCTCTGTGGTCCCTGCTGTGTCCCCCGCTGTGTCCCCCGCTGTGTCCCCGCTGTATCCAGCTGTATCCCCGCTGTGTCTCCACTGTGTCCCGCTGAGTCCCCGCTGTGTCCCGCTGTGTCCATCGCTATGTCACGCAGTGTCCCCTGCTGTGTCCCGCTGTGTCCTGCTGTGTCCCACTGTGTCCCACTGTGTCCCCTGCTTTGTCCCCGCTTTTTCCCCGCTGTGTCCCCTGCTGTGTCCCCTCTTTGTCCCCGCTGTGTCCCGCTGTATCCTCGCTGTGTCCCGCTGTGTCCCCCACTGTGTCTCGCTGTGTCCTCCGCTGTGTACCCCGCTGTGTCCTTCTGTGTCCCCCGCTGTGTCCCGCTGTGTCCCGCTGTTTCCCGCTGTGTCCCCGCTGAATCCCCGCTGTGTCCCCACTGTGGACCGCTGTGTTCTCGCTGTGTCTCCCGCTGTGTCCCGCTTTGTCCCTGCTGTGTCCCTGCTGTGTCTCGCTGTGTCCCGCTGTGTCCCGGTGTGTCCCCCGCTGAGTCTCCCGCTGTGTCCCGTTGTGTCCATGCTGTGTCCTGCTGTGTCCCCCGATCTGTCCCCGCTTTGTCCACGCTGAGTCCCGCTCTGTCCGGCTTTGTCCCACTGTGTCCCCTGCTTTGTCCCCGCTGTGTCCCCGCTGTGTCCCGCTGTTTTCCGCTGTGTCCCGCTGTGTCCCGCTCTGTCCTCGCTGTGTCCCCGCTGTGTCCCGCTGTGTATCCCGCGGTGTCCAACTGTTTCCCGCTGTGTCCCGCTCTGTTCCCCGCTGTGTCCGCGCTGGGTTCTGCTGTGTCCCCGCTGTTTCCCGCTGTGTCTCCCGCTGTAGCCCTGCAGTTTCCTGCTGTGCCTGCTGTGTCCCCCGCTGTGTCCCGCTGTATCCCCGCTCTGTCCCCGCTGTGTACTGCTTTGTCCCACGTTGTGTCCCGCTTTGTCCCCAGCTGTGTCCCTGCTGTGTCCCGCTGTGCCCCGCTGTGTCCCCCGCTCTGACCCCGCTCTGTCCTCGCTGTGTCCCCACTGTGTCCCGCTTTGTCCCGCTGTGTGCCCCGCTGTGTCCCCCGCTGTGTCCAACGCTGTGTCCACGCTGGGTTCGGCTGTGTCCCCGCTGTGTCATGCTGTGTCCCTGCTCTGTCCCCGCTCTGTCCCCCGCTGTGTCCGGGCGTGTCCAGCTGTGTCCCGCTGTGTCCTCGCTGTGTCCCGCTGTGTTCCCCGCTGTGTACAATGCTGTGTCCCGCTTTGTCTCCCGCTGTGTCCAGCTGTGTCCACGCTGTGTCCCCGCTGTGTCCCCCGCTGTGTCCCGCTGTGTCCCCGCTGTGACATGATGTGTTCCGCTGTGTCTCCGCTGTCCCCAGGAGTGTCCCCGCTGTGTCCCTGCTGTGTCCCGCTGTGGTCCGCTGTGTCCAGCTGTGTCCCCCACTGTGTCCCGCTGTGTCCCCCGCTGTGTCCCGCTGTGTCCCACTGTGTCACCTGCTGTGTCCCCGCTCTGTCCCCACTGTGTCCCGCTGTGTCCCGCTATCTGCCCCATTATGTCCCGCTGTGTCTTCGCTATGTTTCCCGCTGTGTCCCCGCTGTCCCCTGGAATGTCCCCGCTGTGTCCCGCTTTGTTCCTGCTGTGTCCCGCTGTGTCCGGCAGTGTCCCGCTGTGTCCCACTGTACCCTCGATGTGTCCCGCTGTGTCCTCCGCTGTGTCCGGCAGTGTCCCTCTGTGTCCCGCTGTATCCTCGCTGTGTCCCGCTGTGTCCCCCGCTGTGTCCTGCTCTGTCCCGCTGTGTCCCTGCTGTGTCCACCCCTGTGTCCCGCTGTGTCCCCAGCTGTGTCCCCCGCTGTGTTCCCGCTGTGTCGCGCTGTGTCGCGCTGTGTCCCGCTGTGTCCCTATCTGTGTCCCCCGCTGTTTTCCCGCTGTGTTCCCGCTGTGTCCCGCTGTGTCCTCGCTGTGTACCCCGCTGTATCTCGCTGTGTCCCCCACTGTGTACGCCGCTGTGTCCTTCTGTGTCCCCTGCTGTGTTCCGCTGTGTCCCCGCTGTGTCCTGCTGTGTCCTCGCTGTGTCCCCCGCTGTGTCCCTCTGTGTCTCCCGCTGTGTCCCTCTGTGTCCCCACTGTGTCCTGCTGTGTCCCGCAATGTCCCCGCTGTATCCCTGTTGTGTCCCCTGATATGTCCCGCTGTGTCCCCACTGTGTCCCGCTGTGTCACGCGGTGTCCCGCTGTGTCCCGCTGTGTACCCCGCTGTGTCACGCTGTGTCCCCCGCTGTGTCCCGCTGTGTCTCCCGCTGTGTCCCGCTGTGTCCCCCTGTGTCCCGCTGTGTCCCCACTCTGTCCCCGCTTTATCCCGCTGTGTCCCCCGCTGTGTCCCGCTGTGTCCCCAATGTGTCACCCGTTGTTTCCCTGCTGTTTCCTGCTTTGTCCTCGCTTGGTCCCCCGCTATGTCCCGCTGTGTCCTCCACTGTGTCCCGCTGTGTCCCTCTGTGTCACCTCTGTGTCCCCCGCTGGGTTCTGCTGTGTCACTGTTGTGTCCCCCGGTGTCCTGCTTTGTCCCCGCTTTGTCTCCCGCTGTGTCCCTCTATGTTCCCTGCTGTGTCCTGCTGTGTCCTCTGCTGTGTCCCGCTGTGTTCCCACTGTAACTCCACTGTGTCCCTTGCTGTGTCCCGCTGTGTCCCCGCTGGGTCCCGCTGTGTCCCCGCTGTATCCCCGCTGTGTCCCCTGCTGTGTCCCGCTGTATCGCCGCTGTTTCCCGCTGTGTCCCGCTGTGTCCTCCACTGTGTCTCCCGCTGTGTCCCGCTGTGTCCCCTGCTGTGTCCTACTGTGTCCTGCTGTGTCACCTCTGTGTCCCCCGCTGTGTACTGCTGTGTTCCCGTTGTTGCCCCCGCTGTCCTGCTGTGTCCCCGTTTGTCACCCGCTGTGTCGAGCTGTGTCCCACGCAGTGTCCGGCTTTGTCCGCTGCTGTGTCCCTCTGTGTCCCCAGTGTATCCCCACTGTGTCCCCTGCTGTGTCCTGCTGTGTCCCCGCTGTGTCCCACTTTGTCCCATGCAGTGTCCCGCTGTGTCTCGCTGTGTCCCGCTGTGTCCCCCGCTGTGTCCGCTCTGTCCCCACTGTGACCTGCTGTGTCCCACTGTGTCCCTCTTTATCCTCGCTTTGTCCTGCTGTGTCCCACTGTGTCCCGCTGTGTCCTCGCTGTGTCCCCGGCTGTTTCCCGCTGTGTCCCCCGCTGTGTTTTCCACTGTGTCCCCGCTGTATCCCGCTGTGTGCCGCTGTGTCCCCAATGTGTCCCGCTCTGTCCCCCGCTGTGTCCCACTGTGTCCCCGCTGTGTCCTGCTGTGTCAAGCTGTGTCACCGCTTTGTCCCCGGGTGTGTCCCGCTGTGTCCCCTTCTGTGTCCCCGTTGTGTCCCGCAGTGTCCCGATGTGTCCCGCTGTGTGCCGCTGTGTCCTCGCTGTGTCTCTGCTGTTTCACGCTGTGTATCACGCTGTGTCCAGCTGTGTCCCCGGTGTGTCCCACTGTGTTACCTGCTGTGACCCCCTGTGTCTCCCGCTGTGTCCCCCGCTGTGTCCCCGCTGTGTCCCGCTGTGTCCCCGCTGTATCCAGCTGTTTCCCCGCTGTCTCCCCACTGTGTCCCGCTGTGTCCCGCTGTGTCCTCGCTTTGTCCCTGCTGTTTCCCGCTGTGTATCACGCTGTGTCCAGCTGTGTCAACGGGGTGTCCCGCTGTGTTCCCTGCTGTGTCCCCCCTGGATCTCCCGCTGTGTCGCCCGCTGTGTCGCCCACTGTGTCCCGCTGTGTCCCCGCTGTATCCAGCTGTATCCCTGCTGTCTCCACACTGTGTCCTGCTATTTCCCCGCTGTGTCCCGCTGTGTCCTTGCTGTGTTCCCCGCTGTGTCCCACTGTGTCCCCCACTGTGTCCCCCACTGTGTCCCGCTGTGTTCCGCTGTGTCCCGCTGTGTCCCACTTTGTTGCGCTGTGTCCCCCGCTGTGTACCCCGCTGTGTCCTTCTGTGTCCCCTGCTGTGTCCGTCTGTGTCCCTCTGTGTCGCTGCTGTATCCCCGCTGTGTCCCCCTCTGTGTCCCGCTGTGTCCCCCGCTGTGTCCCCCGCTGTGACCCTCTGTGTCCCATTGTGTCCTCGCTGTTTCCCCCGCTGTGTCCCCCACTGTGTCCCCCGCTGTGACCCTCTGTGTCCCCCGCTGTGTCCCTCTGTGTCTTGCTGTGTCCCGCAATGTCCACGCTGTATCCCCGCTGTGACCCCTGGTATGTTCTGCTTTGTCCCCACTGTGTCCCGCTGTGTCCCCCGCTGTGTCACGCTGTGTCCCGCTGGGTCCCCGCTGTGTCCCGCTGTGTACCCCGCTGTGTCCCGCTGTGTCCTGCTGTGTCTCCGCTGTGTCCCACTCTGTGTCCCGCTGTGTCCCCCGCTGTGTCCCCCGCTGTGTCCTGCTGTGTCCCGTTGTGTCCCCGCTGTGTCTTCCGCTGTGTCCCCGCTGTGTCCCGCTGTGTCCCACTGTGGCCCCCGCTGTTTTCCAGTTTTGTGCCCGCTGTGTCCCGCTGTGACCTCGTTGTGTCCCCCAATGTGTCTCGCTGTGTCCCCCGCTGTGTACCCCGCTTTGTCCTTCTGTGTCCCCCTCCGTGTCCCTCTGTGTCCAGCTATGTCGCCGCTGCATCCCCGCTGTGTCCCCCGCTGTGGCCCGCAGTGTTCCGCTGAGTCCCCGCCTTGTCTCCCGCTGTGTCCCGCTCTGTCCCCAGCTGTGTCCCGCTGTGTCTGCTGCTGTGTACCCTCTGTGTCCCTGCTGTGTCCCGATGTGTCCTGCTGTGTCCCGCTGTGTCCTCGCTGTGTCCCTGCTGTGTCCCGCTGAGTATCACGCTGTGTCCAGCTGTGTCCCCGCTGTGTCCCGCTGTGTTCCCTGCTGTGTCCCCCGCTGTGTCCCTGCTGTGTTTCCGCTGTGTCCCGCAGTGTCCCCAACTGTGTCCCTGTGTGGCCCACTGTGTCCCCGCTGTGTCCCGCTTTGTCCTCGCTGTGTCCCCCGTTGTGTCCCGCTCTGTCCCCAGCTGTGACCCCGCTGTGTCCCGCTGTGTCCCGCTGTGTCCGTATCTGTGTCCCCCACTGTTTTCCCGCTGTGTCCCAGCTGTGTCCTGCTGTGTCCTCGCTCTGTCCCCTGCTGTGTCTCGCTGTGTCCCCCACTGTGTAACCCGCTGTGTCCTTCTGTGTCTCCCGCTGTGTCCCGCTGATCCCACTGTGTCCCTGCTGTATCCCCGCTGTGTCCCCACTCTGTGTTCCGCGGTGTCCCCGCTGTGTCCCGCTGTGTCCCCGCTGTGTCACGCTGTGTCCTTGCTGTGTCCCCCGCTGTGTCCCGCTGTGTCCCCTTCTGTGTCCCCTGCTCTGTCCCTCTGTGTCCCCCGCTGTGTCCCGCTGTGTACTGCTGTGTCCCGCAATGTCCCCGCTTTGTCCCTCTGTGTCCCCCGCTGTGTCCGGCTGTGTACCCACTGAGTCCCCCGTTGTGTCCTGCTCTGTCCCCCGCTGTGTCCCGCTGTGTCCCGCTGTGTCCCCCTGTGTCCCGCTGTATCCTCGCTGTGACCCGCTTTGTCCCGTTGTGTCCCCCGCTGTGTCCCGCTTTTTCCCCGCTGTGTCCCCCGCTGTGTCCCCTGCTCTGTCCCGCCGTGTCCTGTTTTGTCATCGCTGTGTCCCCCGTTGTGTCCCGCTGTGTCCTCTGCTGTGTCTCCTGCTCTGTCCCGCTGTGTCCCCCGCTGTGTCCCGCTGTGTCCCCCTGTGTCACCTCTGTGTACCCCGCTGTGTCCCTCTGTGTCCCCTTCTGTCCCGCGGTGTCCCGCTGTGTCCCCACTATGTCTCCCGCTGTGTCCCGTTCTGTCCCCCGCTGCGTCCCGCTGTGTCCGCTGCTGTGTCCCCTCTGTATCCCTGCTGTGTTCCGCAGTGTCCCAATGTGTCCTGCTGTGTCCCACTGTGTCCTCGCTGTTTCCCTACTGTATCCCCTCTGTGTCCCCTGCTGTGTCTGGCTGTGTCCTGCTGTGTCCCTCTGTGTCCCGCGCTGTGTCACGCTTTGTCCCCCTCTGTGCTCCGCTGTGTCCCCGCTGTGTCCCGCTGTGTCCCCCGCTGTTTCCCGCTGTGTCCCGCTGTGTCCTCGCTGTATCCCCCGCTGTGTCCCGCTATGTCCACAGATGTGTTCCCCGCTGTGTTCCGCTGTGTCCCCCACTGTGTCCCACTGTGTCCTGCTGTGTCCCGCATGTCCTCGCTGTATCCCCTCTGTGTCCCCTGCTACGTCCTGCTGTGTCCCCGCTGTGTCCGGCTGTGTCCCCCGCTGTGTCACGCTGTGTCCGCTGTGTCCCGCTGTGTCTTCCGCTGTGTCACCCGCTCTGTCCCGCTGTGTCCCCCGCTGTGTCCCGCTGTGTCCCCCTGTGTCACCACTGTGTACACCACTGTGGCCAGCTGTGTCCCCGTTTTGTCCCACCACGGAGTCCCGCTGTGTCCCCACTGTCTCCCGCTGTGTCCCGCTCTGTCACCCGCTGTGACATGCTGTGTCCGCTGCTGTGTCCCTGCTCTGTTCCGCAGTGTCCCGATGTGTCCTGCTGTGTCCCGCTGTGTCCTCGCTGTGTCCCTGCTGTATCCCGCTGAGTATCACGCTGTGTCCAGCTGTGTCCCCGCTGTGTCCCGCTGTGTTCCCTGCTGTGTCCCCCGCTGTGTCCCTGCTGTGTCCCCGATGCGTCCCGCTGTGTCCCCCACTGTGTCCCGCTTTGTCCCTGCTGTGTCACCCGCTGTGACGCCGCTGTGTACCGCTTTTTCCTCGCTGTGTCCCCCGTTGTGTCCCACTCTGTCTCCAGCTGTGTCCCCCGCTGTGTCCCTGCTGTGTCCTGCTGTGTCCCGCTGTGTCCTGCTTTGTCCCTATCTGTGTCCCCCGCTGTTTTCCCGCTGTGTCCCCGCTGTGTCCCGCTGTGTCCTCGCTGTGTCGCCCGCTGTGTCCCCTGCTGTGTCCTGCTGTGTCACCTCTGTGTCCCCCGCTGTGTACTGCTGTGTTCCCGTTGTTGCCCCCGCTGTCCTGCTCTGTCCCCGTTTGTCACCCGCTGTGTCGAGCTGTGTCCCCCGCAGTGTCCGGCTTTGTCCGCTGCTGTGTCCCTCTGTGTCCCCAGTGTATCCCCACTGTGTCCCCTGCTGTGTCCTGCTGTGTCCCCGCTGTGTCCCGCTTTGTCCCATGCAGTGTCCCGCTGTGTCTTGCTGTGTCCCGCTGTGTCCCCCGCTGTGTCCGCTCTGTCCCCACTGTGACCTGCTGTGTCCCACTGTGTCCCTCTTTATCCTCGCTTTGTCCCGCTGTGTCCCACTGTGTCCCGCTGTGTCCTAGCTGTGTCCCCGGCTGTTTCCCGCTGTGTCCCCCGCTGTGTTTTCCGCTGTGTCCCCGCTGTATCCCGCTGTGTGCCACTGTGTCCCCGATGTGTCCCGCTCTGTCCCCCGCTGTGTCCCACTGTATCCCCGCTGTGTCCTGCTGTGTCAAGCTGTGTCCCCGCTTTGTCCACGGGTGTGTCCCGCTGTGTCCCCCGCTGTGTCCCGCTGTGTCCCCTTCTGTGTCCCCGTTGTGTCCCCGTTGTGTCCCGCTGTGTTCCCTGCTGTGTCCCCCGCTGTGTCCCTGCTGTGTCCCCGATGCGTCCCGCTGTGTCCCCCACTGTGTCCCGCTTTGTCCCTGCTGTGTCACCCGCTGTGACGCCGCTATGTACCGCTTTGTCCTCGCTGTGTCCCCCGTTGTGTCCCACTCTGTCTCCAGCTGTGTCCCCCGCTGTGTCCCCGCTGTGTCCTGCTGTGTCCCGCTGTGTCCTGCTTTGTCCCTATCTGTGTCCCCCGCTCTTTTCCCGCTGTTTTCCCGCTGTGTCCCGCTGTGTCCTCGCTGTGTCGCCCGCTGAGTCTCGCTGTGTCCTCCGCTGTGCACCCCGCTGTGTCTTTCTGTGTCCCCCACTGTGTCCTGCTATGTCCCGCTGTGTCCCACTGTGTCCCCGCTGTATCCCCGATGTGTCCCCCGCTGTGTTCCGCTGTGTCCCTGCTGTGTCCCGCTGTGTCCTCGCTGTGTCCCCCGCTGTGTCCCCCGCTGTGTCCCTCTGTGTCCCCCGCTGTGTCCTGCTGTGTCCGGCAATGTCCAGGCTGTATCCCCACTGTGTCCCCTGCTATGTCCCGCTGTGTCCCCGCTGTGTCCCACTGTGTCCCCCGCTGTGTCACGCTGTGTCCTGCTGTGTCCATGCTGTGTCCCGCTGTGTCCCCTGTTGTGTCCCGCTGTGTCCCGCTGTGTCCCGCTGTGTCCCCCGCTGTGTCACGCTGTGACCCCCGCTGTGTCCCCCGCTGTGTCCCGCTGTGTCCCCGCTGTGTCCCCTGCTGTGTCCCGCTGTATCCCCCGCTGTGTCCCGCTGTGTCCCGCTGTGTCCCCGCTTTGTCCCCCGCTGTGTCCCCGCTGTGTCCTGCTGTGTCCCAGTGTGTCCCCCACTGTTTTCCAGCTGTGTGCCCGCTGTGTCCCGCTGGGACCTCGCTTTGTCCCCACTGTGTCTCGCTGTGTCCCCCGCTGTGTTCCCCGCTGTGTCCTTCTGTGTCCCCCTCTGTGTCCCGCTGTGTCCCGCTATGTCCCCGCTGCATCCCCGCTGTGTCCCCAGCTGTGGCCGGCTGTGTCCTCGCTGTGTCCCAGGCTGTGTCCCGCTGTGTCTCCCGCTGTGTCCCCCGCTGTGCCCCGGCTGTGTTCCGCTGTGTCCCCGCTGTGTTCCCTGTGTCCCGCTGTGTCCCGCTGTGTCCTCGCTGTGTCCCACGCTGTGTCCAAGCTGTGTCCCGCTGTGTCCCCTCTCTGTACCCCGCTGTGTCCCCCGCAGTGTCCCTGCTGTTTCCGGCTGTGTCCCCCGCAGTGTACCTGCTGTTTCCGGCTGTGTCCCCGCTGTGTCCCGCTGTGTCCCCTGCTGTGTCCTGCTGTGTCCCACGTTGTGTCCCGCTGTGTCACGGTGTGTGTCCGCTGTGTCCTTCTGTGTCACCCGCTGTGTCCCAGATGTATCCCCCCTGTATCCCGCTGTGTCCCCCACTGTATCCCCGCTGTGTCCCCGCTGTGTCCGTGCTGTGTCCCGCTTTGTTCCGTGGTGTCCCGCTTTGTCCCCACTGTGTCCCCGCTGTGTCCCGCTTTGTCCCCCGCTGTGTCCCGCTGTGTACCCCGCTGTGTCCCGCTGTGTCCCCGCTGTACCCGGCTTTGTCCCCACTGTGTCCCAATGTGTCCTGATGTGTCCCGCTGTGTCAGCTCTGTACCCCGGTGTGTCCCCGTTATCTCCTACTGTGTCACCCACTGTGTCCCGCTGTGTTCCGCTGTTTCCTGCTCTGTCCCGCGGTGTCCCGGCTGTGTCTCCCGCTGTGTCCCGCTGTGTCCCCTCTGTGTCCCGCTGTGTCCCGCGGTGTCTTCCGCTGTGTCCCGCTGTGTCCAGCTGTGTCCCCGCTGTGTCCCTGCTGTGTCCCTCTGTATCCCGCTGTGTCCCGCTGTGTCCCCTGCTTTGTCCCCCGCTGTGTCCCGCCTTGTCTCCGCTCTGTCCCCCTGGGTCCCCGACTGTGTCCCGCTGTGTCCCCCGCTGTATCCTGCTGTATCCCCCGCTGTTTCCCCCACTGTGTCCCCTGCTGTGTACCTGCTATGTCCCCGCTGTTTCCTGCTGTGTTCCGCTGTGTTCCGCTGTGTCCCGCTGTGTCCCTCTGTGTTCCGCAGTGTCCCTCTGTGTCCTGCTCTGTCCTCGCTGTGATCCCGCTGTGTCCCCTGCTATGTACCCCGCTGTGTCGAGCTGTGTCCCCGCTGTATCCGGCTGTGTCCCCCGCTGTGTCCCTCGCTGTGTCGCGCGGTGTCCCCCGCTGTGTCCCGCTGTGTCCCGCTGTGTTCCCCGCTATGTCCGGCTATGTCCTGTTGTGTCTTCGCCATGTCCCCCGCTGGGTCCCGCTGTGTCCCCGCTGTGTCCCCCGCTGTGTCCCTGCTGTGTCCCCGCTGTGACCGGATTTATCCCCGCTGTGTCCCCCACTGTGTGCACCGCTGTGTCCTGCTATGTCTCCCGCTGTGTCGCGCTGTGTCCCGCTGTGTCACCACTGTGTCCTGCTTTGTCCCACCGGAGTCCGTGCTGTGTCCCGCTTTGTCCCAGCTGTGTCCAGCAGGGTCCCCCGCTATGTCCCGCTGTGTCCCGCTGTGTCCCTGCTGTGTCCCCGTTGTGTCCCGCTGTGTCCCCTGCTGTGTTCCGTTGTGTCCCCAGGTGGGTATCCCTCTGAATCCCACTGTGTCCTTGCTGTATCCACGATGTGTCCCGCTGTGTCCCGCTGTGTCCTCGCTGTGTCCCCCGCTGTGTCCCGCTGTGTCCGCCGCTGTGTCCCCCTGTGCCCACATGCTGTGTACTCTGCTTTGTCCCCATCTGTGTCCCCGCTGTGTGCCCGCTGTCTCCTGCTGTGTTTCCGTTGTCTCCCGCTCTGTCCCCGCTGTCTCCCTCTGTGTCCCCGCTGTCACCCGCTGTGTCCCCCCTGTGTCCCGCTGTGTCCCGCTGTGTCCCCACTGTCCCCCGCTGTGTCCCGCTGTGTCCCGCTGTGTCCCCCTGTGTCCCCGCTGTCCCCCGCTGTGTCCCGCTGTGTCCCCGCTGTCCCCCGTTGTGTCCCCACTGTCCCCCGCTGTGTCTCCCGCTGTGTCCCTCTTTGTCCCGCTGTGTCCTCGCTGTGTCCCCCGCTGTATCCCGCTGTGGCCCCGCTGTGTCCCCCGCGGTGTCCCACTGTGTCCCCGCTGTATCGAGGCTGTGTCCCGCTGTTTCCCGCTGTGTCCTCGCAGTTTCCCCCGCTGTGTCCTGCTGTGTCTCTGCTGTCCCCCGCTGTGTCACCGCTGTGTCCTGCTGTGTCCTCGCTGTGTCCCGCTGTGTCCACTCTGTGTCCCACTGTGTCCCGCTGTGACTACTGCTGTGTCCCTCGCTGTGTCTTGCTGTGTCCCCCGCTGTGTCACGCTGTATCCATCTGTGTCCCCGCTGTGTCCCCGCTGTGTTCCCCGCTTGTCCTGCTGTGTTCCCTCTATGTCCCGCTGTGTCCCGCTATGTCTTCCGCTGTGTCCTGCTGTGTCCAGCTGTGTCCCCCTTGTGTCCCGCTGTGTCCCCTGCTTTGCCCCCCGCTGTGTCCCGCCTTGTCCCCTCTGTGTCCAGCTGTGTCCCGCTGTGCTCCGCTGTGTCCTGCTGTGTCCTTGCTGTGTCCCCGCTGTGTCGCCCGCTATGTACCCCTCTGCATCCACCTGTGTCCCCGCTGGGCAAGTCTGTGTCCCCCGCTGTGTCCCTCGCTGTGTCGCGTGGTGTCCCCCGCTGTATCCTGCTGTGTCCCGCTGTGTCCACTGCTGTGTCCCCTCTGTGTCCCCCGCTGTGTACCGCTGTGTCCCCGCTGTGTCCCACACTGTGCCCCGCCATGTCCCTGCTGTGTCCCCACTGTGTCCCCCCCAGTATCCCGCTGTATCCCCCGCTGTGTCCCCGCTGTGTCCCGCTGTGTCCCGCTGTGTCCGGTGGTGTCCCGCTTTGTTCCCCTCTGTGTCCCCAGCTGAGTCCCCACTCAGTCCCCGCTGTGTCCCGCTGTGTCCTCACTGTGTCCCCGCCTGTGTCCCGTTCTGTGCCCCGCTGTGTACCCCGCTGTGTCCCTGCTTTCTACCGCGGTGTCCCCCCGTGTCCCGTTGTGTCCCGCACTGTCTCGCTGTATCCCCCGCTGTGTCCCGCTCTGTCCCCCGCTGTTTCCCCCGTTTTGTCCCTCCTGTGTCCCGTTGTGTCCCGCTGTGTCCCTTGCTGTGACCCCAGCTGTGTACCCCTCTGTGTCCAGCTGTGTATCCGATGTGTCCCGCTGTGTCCCCCGCTCTGTCCCCCGCTGTGTCCCACTGTGTCCCCCGCTGTGTCCCACTATTTCCCACTGTCTTCCGCTGTGTCCCCTCTGTGTCCCCCGCTGTGTCCCCGCTGTTTCCCTAGCTGTGTTCCACTGTGTCCCGCTGTGTCCCGCTGTGTCCCTCTGTGTCCCCACTGTGTTCCGGCTGTGTTCCGCTGTGTCCCGCTGTGTCCCCTTTTGTCACACTTTGTCCTCGTTATGTCCCCGGCTGTGTCACAACTCTGTCCCGCTTTGTCCCGCTGTGTCCCGCTGTGTCCCGCTGTGTCCCACTGTGTCCCCGCTGTTCCCCGCTGTGTCCCTCAGTGTCCCCGTTGTCCCCCAGTGGGTACCCGCTGTCCCCCACTGTGTTCCCCGCTGTGTCGCGCTGTGTCCCGCTGTGTCCCTGCTGTGTCCCTCTGTGTCCCCGCTGTGTCCCACTGTGTCCCCGCTGTGTCCCGCTGTGTTCCCGCTGTACCCTGCTGTGTCCCCCGCTGTGTCCCGTTGTGTCCCGCTGTGTCTCCACTGTGTTCTCCTATGTGTCCTGCCGTGTATCCCGCTGTGTCCCCTGCTATGTCCCGCTGTGTCCCCCGTTGTGTTCCCTGCTGTGTTCCGCTGTGTCCTGCTGTGTCCCGCTGTGTCCCCTCTGTCCCCAGCTGTGTACCGCTGTGTCCCCATTGTCCCCCGATGTGTCCCCTCTGTCTCCCGTTGTTTCTTCCTCTGTGTCCCGCTCTGTCCCGCTGTGTCTCCCCTGTGTCTTGGCTGTGTCCTTGCTGTGGCCCCGCTGTGGCCCGCGGTGTCCCGCTGTGTCCACTTGTGTCACACTGTGTCCTCGCTGTGTCCCCTTCTGTGTCACCACTGTGTCCCAGTGTGTCCCGCTGTGTCTGGCTGTGTCCGCGCTGTATCCCGCTGTGTTCCCGTATTGTCACTGCTGTGTCCCCCGCTGTGTCCTGCTGGGTCCCCCGCTGGGTCCCGCTGTGTCTCGCTGTGTCCCCGCTTTCCCTGCTTTGTCCCCCGCTGTGTCGCGCTGTGTCCCCTTGTGTCAAGCTGTGTCCCCGCTGTGTCACCTTGTGTCACATCGTGTCCTCGCTGTGTCCCCTACTGTGTCACCGCTGTGTCCCGCTGTGTCCCGCTTTTTCCCCTGCTGTGTCCCCGATGTGTCCCGCTTTGTCCCCGCTGTGTCCCGCTGTGTCCCGGCTGTACCCCGGTGTGTCACCCACTGTCTCCCGCTGTGTCCTCTTCTGTCATGCTGTGTCCTCGCTGTGTCCCCCGCTGCGTCACCGCTGTGTTCCGCTGTGTCCCGCTGTGTCGCTCTGTGTCCCGCTGTGTCCCCCGCTGTGTTCCATGCTGTGTCCCGCTGTGTCCCGCTTTGTCCCGCTGTGTCCTCGCTGTGTCCCCGCTGTGTCCCGCTGTGTCCCACTGTGTCCCCGCTGTCCGCCGCTGTGTCCCTCGGTGTATCCGTTGTTCCCCAGTGTGTCCCTGCTGTCCCCTACTTTGTTCCCCGCTGTGTCACCACTTTGTTCAGCTGTGTCCCGCTGTGTCCCACTGTGTCCCGCTGTGTCTCCCGATGTGTTCCATGCTTTGTCCTGCTGTGTCCCGCTTTTTCCTGCTGTGTCCTAGCTGTGTCCCCACTGTGTCCCGCTGTGTCTAGCTGTGTCCCACTGTGTTCCTGCTGTCCCCCGCTTTGTCCCTCAGTTTCCTCATTGTCCCCACTGTCCCACACTGTGTTCCCCGCTGTGTCCCGCTGTGTCCCCGCTGTGTCCCGTTGTGTCCCCGCTGTGTCCCCACTGTGTCCCACTGTGTCCCCTCTGTGTCCCGCTGTGTCCCCTTCTGTCACGCTGTGTCCTCGCTTTGTCCCCCGCTGTGTCACCGCTGTGTTGCGCTGTGTCCCGCTGTGTCCTCTTGTGTACCCTTCTGTCACACTATGTCCTCGCTGTGGCCCCCGCTGTGTCACTGCAGTGTCCTGCTATGTA
Organism: Dipodomys merriami; assembly: GCF_024711535.1. Classification (NCBI taxonomy): domain Eukaryota; kingdom Metazoa; phylum Chordata; class Mammalia; order Rodentia; family Heteromyidae; genus Dipodomys; species Dipodomys merriami. The sequence continues at coordinate 734,617 of NW_027205448.1, read as the reverse complement.
ACGCTGTGTCCCCCGCTGTGGTCCGCTGTGTTGCTCTATGTCCCCACTGTGTCCCGGCTGTGTCCCGCTTTGTCCCGCTGTGTCTCCTCTGTGTCCCTGCTTTGTCCCCCCCTGTGTCCCCCTGTGTCCCCGCTGTGTCCGGCTGTGTTCCCCACTGTGTCTCACTGTGTCCCCCGCTGTGTCCCGCTGTGTCCCGTTGTGTCCCCGCTGTGTCCCCACTGTGTCCCGCTGTGTGCCCCACTGTGTCCCACTGTGTCCCGCTGGGTCCTCCTTTATGTTCCCCACTGTGTCCCGCTGTGTCCCGGTGTGTCCCCCACTGTGTCCCGGTGTGTCCCACTGTGTCCCGCTGTGTCCCTGCTGTGTCCACGCTGTGTCCCCGCTGTGTCCCACTGTGTCCACGTTGTGTCCCGCTGTGTCCCGCTGTGTCCCTTGCTGTGACCCCCGCTGTGTCCCCGCTTTGTCCCGCTGTGTCCCGCTGTGTCATGCTGTGTCCCCGCTTTGCCCTCGCTGTGTCCCCCGCTGTGTCCCCCACTGTGTCCAGCTGAGTCCCCCGCTGTGTTCCCTGCTGTGTTCCTTGCTGTGTCCCGCTGTGTCCCGCTGTGTCCCCGCTGTTTCCCCGCTGTGTCCTGCTGTGTCCCGCTGTGTCCCCTCTGTCCTCCGCTGTGTACCGCTGTGTCCCCGTTGTCTCCCGGTGTGTCCCGAATTTCCCCCGCTCTGTCCTGCGCTATGTACCACTGTGTCTCTCTGTGTCCCAATTGTGTCCCCGCTGTGTCCCGCTGTGTCCCTCTGTGTCCCCACTGTGTTCCGGCTGTGTTCCGCTGTGTCCCGCTGTGTCCCCTTTTGTCACACTTTGTCCTCATTATGTCCCCGGCTGTGTCACAACTCTGTCCCGCTTTGTCCCGCTGTGTCCCGCTGTGTCCCACTGTGTCCCCGCTGTTCCCCGCTGTGTCCCTCAGTGTCCCCGTTGTCCCCCAGTGTGTACCCGCTGTCCCCCACTGTGTTCCCCGCTGTGTCGCGCTGTGTCGCGCTGTGTCCCGCTGTGTCCCTGCTGTGTCCCGCTGTGTCCCCGCTGTGTCCCCGCTGTGTCCCACTGTGTCCCCGCTGTGTCCCGCTGTGTCCCCGCTGTACCCTGCTGTGTCCCCCGCTGTGTCCCGTTGTGTCCCGCTGTGTCTCCACTGTGTTCCCCTATGTGTCCTGCCGTGTATCCCGCTGTGTCCCTCTGTGTCCCGCTGTGTCCCCCGTTGTGTTCCCTGCTGTGTTCCGCTGTGTCCTGCTGTGTCCCGCTGTGTCCCCTCTGTCCCCAGCTGTGTACCGCTGTGTCCCCATTGTCCCCCGGTGTGTCCCCTCTGTCCCCCGTTGTTTCTTCCTCTGTGTCCCGCTCTGTCCTGCTGTGTCTCCCCTGTGTCTTGGCTGTGTCCTTGCTGTGGCCCCGCTGTGTCCCGCGGTGTCCCGCTGAGTCCCTCTGTGTCCACTTGTGTCACACTGTGTCCTCGCTGTGTCCCCTTCTGTGTCACCACTGTGTCCCAGTGTGTCCCTCTGTGTCCTGGCTGTGTCCGCGCTGTATCCCGCTGTGTCCCGCGGTGTCCCCCGCTGTGTCCCGCTGTGTCCCCGCTGTGTCCCTGCTGCGTCCCGCTGTGACCCCGATGTGTCCTGCTGTGTCCCCGCTGTGTTCCCGTTTTGTCACTGCTGTATCCCCCGCTGTGTCCCGCTGTGTCCCGCTGGGTCCCCCGCTGGGTCCCACTGTGTCTCGCTGTGTCCCCTCTTTCCCTGCTTTGTCCCCCGCTGTGTCGCGCTGTGTCCCCTTGTGTCAAGCTGTGTCCCCGCTGTGTCCACCGCTGTGTCACCGCTGTGTCCCGCTGTGTCCCGCTGTGTCACGCTGTGTCCCCTTTTGTCACACTGTGTCCCCGCTGTGTCCCCCGCTCTGTCACAGCTGTGTCCCGCTGTGACCCCAGTGTGTCCCCGCTGTGTCCCTCTGTGTCCCGCTGTGTCACCTTGTGTCACATTGTGTCCTCGCTGTGTCCCCTGCTGTGTCACCGCTGTGTCACCGCTGTGTCCCGCTGTGTCCCGCTTTTTCCCTTGCTGTGTCCCGCTGTGTCCCCTGCTGTGTCCCTCTGTGTCCCCACTGTGCCCGGGCTGTGTACCTCTGTGTCCCGCTCTGTCCCTCTGTGTCCCCAATGTGTCTCCGTTGAGTCCCGCTGTGTCCCCTTGTGTCACACTTTGTCCTCGCTGTGTCCCCGGCTGTGTCACCGCTGTGTCCCGCTTTGTCCCACTGTGTCCGCTGCTGTGTCCCGCTGTGTCCCCCTCTGTATCCTGCTGTGTCCCTCTGTGTCCTGTTGTGTCCCTCTGTGTCCGCTGCTGTGTCCCGCTGTGTGCCTTGCTGTGACCCCCGCTGTGTTGCCGCTGTGTCCCGTTGTGTCCCCCTGTGTCCCGCTGTGTCCCCGCTGTGCCCTCGTTGTTTCCCCACTGTGTCCTGCTGGGTCCCGCTGTGTCCTGCTGTTTCCCCCGCTGTGTCCCTCTGTGTCACGTTGTTTCCCCACTGTGTCCCGCTGTGTCCCCCGCTGTGTCCCCCCTCTGTCCCCCACTGTATCCTGCTGTCTCCCTCTGTGTCCTGTTGTGTCCCTCTTTGTCCGCCGCTGTGTCCCGCTGTGTGCCTTGCTGTGACCCCCGCTGTGTTGCCGCTGTGTCCCGCTGTGTCCCCCTGTGTCCCGCTGTGTCCCCGCTGTGCCCTCGTTGTGTCCCCACTGTGTCCTGCTGTGTCCTGCTGTGTCCCCGCTGTCCCCCGCTGTGTCCCGCTGTGTCCCACTGTGTCCCACTGTGTCCCACTGTGTCCCCGCTGTCCCCCGCTGTGTCCCTCGGTTTACCCGTTGTCCCCCGGTGTGTCCCCGCTGTCCCCCACTGTGTTCCCCGCTGTGTCTCGCTGTGTCCCGCTGTGTCCCGCTTTGTCCCCGCTGTGTCCCGCTGTGTCCCGGCTGTACCCCGCTGTGTCACCCACTGTGTCCCGCTGTGTCCTCTTCTGTCATGCTGTGTACTCGCTGTGTCCCCCGCTCTGTCACCGCTGTGTTCCGCTGTGTCCCGCTGTGTCGATCTGTGTCCCGCTGTGTCCCCCGCTGTGTTCCATGCTGTGTCCCGCTGTGTCCCGCTTTGTCCCTCTGTGTCCTCGCTGTGTCCCCGTTGTGTCCCGCTGTGTCCCACTGTGTCCCCGCTGTCCGCTGCTGTGTCCCTCGGTGTATCCGTTGTTCCCCAGTGTGTCCCCGCTGTCCCCCACTGTGTTCCCCGCTGTGTCACTGCTTTGTTCAGCTGTGTCCCGCTGTGTCCCACTGTGTCCCGCTGGGTCTCCCGATGTATTCCATGCTGTGTCCTGCTGTGTCCAGCTTTTTCCTGCTGTGTGTAGCTGTGTCCCACTGTGTTCCTGCTGTCCCCCGCTTTGTCCCTCAGTGTCCCCATTGTCCCCGCTGTCCCACACTGTGTTCCCCGCTGTGTCTCGCTGTGTCCCGCTGTGTCCCGCTGTGTCCCGCTGTGTCGCCGCTGTGTCCCGTTGTGTCCCCGCTGTGTCCCCGCTATGTCCCACTGTGTCCCCTCTGTGTCCCACTGTGTCCCCTTCTGTCACGCTGTGTCCTCGCTTTGTCCCCCACTGTGTCACCGCTGTGTTCCGCTATGTAACGCTGTGTCCCCTGCTATGTCCCGCTGTGTCCCCCGCTGTGTCCCCCGCTGTGGTCCGCTGTGTCCCTCTTTGTCCCCACTGTGTCCCGCCTGGGGGACACAGTGGAGGAAAAAGCAGGGACATAGCGGGGACACAGTGGGACAAAGCGGGGACACAGTGGGGACACAGAGGGACACAGAGGGAAACAGGGGGGACACAGCGGGGGACACAGAGGGACACAGCAGGTGACACAGCGGAACACAGCGGGACAAAGTGGGACAGAGTGGTGACACAGCCAGGGACACAGCGAGGACAAAGTGTGACAAAAGGGGACACAGCGGGACACAGCGGGAACACAGTGGGGACACAGAGGGACACAGCGGGTCACAGCGGGACACAGCGGGGACACAGTTGGGACACAGAGAGACACAGTGGTACATAGCGCGGGACAGAGTGGGGGAAATTCGGAACACACCGGGGGACAACGGGGACACACCGGTACACAGCGGAGGACAGCGGGGACACAGCGGGACACAGCAGAACACAGCAGGGAACGCAGTGGGGAACACAGCGGGGGACCCAGTAGGACACAGCGGGACACAGTGGGGGACACAGCGGGGGACACAGCGAGGGCAAAGCGGGGACACAGCATGACACAGTGGGACACAGCGGGACACAGCGGGGACACAGCGGAGGTCACAGCAAGGGACACAGCGGGACACAGCGTGGACACAGCGGGGACACAGCAGGACACAGTGGGACACACCGGGACACAGTGGGGGACACACCGGGACACAGCAAGACACAGTGGGGACACAGCGGGGACACAACGGGACACAGCAAGACACAGCGGGGACACAGTGAGACACAGTGGGGAACACAGCCGGACACAGCGGGGACACAGGGGGACACAGGGGGGACAAAGCAGGGACACAGTGGGGACACAGCGGGACAAAGCGGGACACAGCGGGACACAGCATGGAACACAGCGGGGGACACAGCGGGACACAGATCGACACAGCGGGACACAGTGGGGGACACTGCAGGACACAGCGGGGACAAAGCGGGGGACACAGCAGGACACAGTGGGGGACAGCGGGACACAGCACAGAACACCGCGGGACACAGTGAAACACAGTGGGACATAGCGGGGACACAGCGGGTGACAGAGCAGGGACACCGCGGAACACAGCGGGGGACACAGCAGGGGACAACGCGGACACAATGGAAGACAATGTGGACACAGGGGGACACAGCGGGGGACAGCGGGGACACCGAGGGACACAGCGGGACACAGGGGGACACAGCGGGACACAGCAGGGACACAGCGGGGACACAGCGGTGGACACAGTGGGGACACAACGGGACACAGAGGGAAACAGAGGGACACAGCGGGACATACTGGGGACACAGCGGGGGACACAACGGGACACAGCGGGGACACAGCGGGACACAGCGGGGGACATAGAGGGACACAGGGGGACACAGAGGGACACAGCTGGGGACACAGCGTGGGACAAAGGGGACACACCGGGGGACAACGGGGACACAACGGGACACAGCGGGAGACACAGCGGGAGACAAAACGGGACACCACGGGACACAGCAGGACACGGGGGGACACAGTGGGGACACAGCAGAGACACAGTGGGATACAGCGGGGGACACTGCGTGGACACAGCGGGGCACACAGTGGGACACATCTGGTCACAGCGGGACACAGCGGGGACACAGCAGAGGATACAGGTGAGAAAGCAGGGACACAGCGCGGGACACAGCGCGTAAACAGAGGAGACACAGCGGGGACACAGCAGGGATATAGCGGGACACAGCGTGGACACAGCGGGACACAGCAGGGACACAGCGGGAAACAGCAGGAACACAGCGGGGGACACAGCGGGGACAAAACAGGACACAGCGGGACACAGCGGGACACAGCAGGACACAGCGGGGGACATAGCGGGGGACAGCGGGGACACACCGGGAGACACAGCGAGACACAGCGGGGGACAAGCGTGGACACAGGGAGACACAGCAGAGACACAGCGGGGACACAGCGGTGGACATAGAAGGGAAACAGAGGGACACAGCAGGACACAGTGGGACATAGTGGGGACACAGCAGGGGAAACAGTGGGGAACACAGCAGGACACAGCGCGGACACAGCGGGGACACAGCTGGTCACTGCGGGACACAGCGGAGACACAGCAGAGGACACAGCGCGACAAAGCGGGGACACAGCTGGGGACACAGCGGTACACAGTGGCAGACACAGAGGGGGACACAGCAGGTAAACAGCGGGGACACAGCAGGGACATAGCGGGACACAGCGTGGACACAGAGGGGGACACAGCGGGACACAGCGGGACACAGAAGGGACACAGCGGGACACAGCGGGGACACAGCGGGACACAGCGGCAGACACAGCGGGGACACAGCGGGACACAGCTGGGGACACAGCTGGGGACAGCGGGGATACACCGGGGGACAACGGGGACATAGCAGGTCACAACGGGGGAAACAGCAGGGGACACAGCAAGACACAGCGGGGGACAAGCGAGGACACAGCCTGTCACAGGAGAGACACAGCGGGGACACAGCTGTGGACATAGAAGGGAAACAGCGGGACAGAGCGAGACACAGCGTGGGACACAGCGGGACACAGTGGGACATAGTGGGGACACAGCAGGGGATAAAGTGGGGAACACAGCGAGACACAGCACGGACACAGTGGGACACAGCAGGGGACACAGCGGCGACACAGCGGGACACAGCGGGACACAGCGGGGGAAACAGCTGGACACAGGGGGCGAAACAGCGGGACACAGCGGGGACACAGCGGGGCACACAGCGGGACACAGTGGGACACAGCTGGGACACAGCGGGAACAAACCAACGGACACAGCGGGACACAGCGGGACACAGTGGGACGCAGCGGAGGACAAAGCGGGGGGCACAGCAGGACACAGCGGAGGACACAGCAGGGGAAACAGTGGGACACAGCGGGGACACAGCGGTACACAGCGGGACAGAGCGGGGACACAGCACAGGACACAGTGGGACAAAGTGGGGACACAGCGTGGGACACAGCGGGACACAGCGCGACACAGTGGGGGACACAGCGGGACATAGCGGGATTAAAAGCGGGGGACACAGCTTGACAAAGGTGGGGACACAGCGGGACACAGCGGGGGACACAGTGGGACACAGCGGGCGACACAGTGTGGGACACGGTGGGACACAGGGGGGGACACAGCAGGGGACACAGCGATGGACACAGTGGGACACAGCGGGGGACACAGTGGGGGACACAGCGTGGACACAGCGGGTCACAGAATGGACACAGCCGGACACAGTGCAACACAGCGGGGACACAGGTGGACATAGCGGGGTACACAGTGGGAACACAGCTGGACACTGCGGGGTACACAGCAGGACACAGCGGGGACACAGCGAGGACACAGCGGGACACAACAGGGGACACATCGGGAAAAAGTGCGGGACACAGTGAGGACACAGCAATACAGAATTACGCAGCGGGGACAGAGCAGGGGCCACAGCAGGCCACAGAGGGACACAGCGGGGGACACAGCGGGGGACACCTCGGGACACAGCGGGGACAAAGCTGGACACAGCGGGGTACACAGCGGGACACAGCGGGGACACAGAGGGACATAGCGGGGACAGAATTGGCGACAATGGGGACACAGCGGGACACAGCAGGGAACAGCGGGGACACAGCGGGACATAGCGGGGACACAGCGGGACACAGTGTGGACACAGTGGGGACACAGCGGGGCACACCGCGGGGACAACGGGGACACACCGGGGGACAACGAGAACACAGCGGGATACAGCGTGGGACACAGCGCGGGACTTATAGGGACACAGCGGGGGACAAGCAAGGACACAGAGGGACACAGCGGGACACAGTGGGGACCCAGGGGGACACAGCGGGACACAGCAGGAAACACAGTGGGACACAGGGAGGAACACAGTGGGGACACAGCGGGACAGAGCAGGACACAGCGGGACACAGTGCGGACAGAGCGGGACACAGCAGGACACAGCAGTACACAGCGGGGGACACAGTGGGATACAGTGGGGACACAGCGGGGACACAGCGGGACACAGCGCGGACACAGCGGGGACACAGCGGGGACACAGCGGGGAACACAGTGGGGAAAACAGTGGGACATAGCGGGGGACACAGAGGGACACAGTGGGGGACACAGCTGGACACATCGGGGACACAGCGGAGGACACAGCGGCACACAGCGGTGACACAGCGGGGGACACAGCGGGAAACAGCAGGGACCCAGCTGGACACAGTGGGGGACACAGCGGAACTCAGCGGGGGACACAGCGGGGGACAAAGTGGGGACAAAGTAGGACACAGCGCGGACACAGCTGGACACAGCGCGGGACACAGCGGGGACACAGCGGGACACAGCAGTACACAGAGGGGGACACAGCTGGACCCAGCGAGGGACACAGCTGGACACAGCGGGGACACAGCGGAGGACACAGCGCCACACAGTGGGGACACAGTGGGGACACAGCGGGGACACAGCAGGGGGCACAGCGGGACACAGCGGACACAGCGGGAGACACAGCGGGACACAGCAGGGGACACAGCGGGACACAGCGGGACACAGAGGGACACAGCGGGGGAAACAGCGGGACACTTCGGGGGACACAGCGGGGGACACAGCGGGACACAGCGGGGACTCAGTGGGTGACACAGCGGGACACCACGGGACACAGCGGGACACGGCGGGACACAGCGGGGACACAGCGGGGACACAGCGGGGGACACAGCAGGATACAGCGGGGGACACTGCGGGGACACAGCGGGGGACACAGCGGGAAAAAGCTAGTCACAGCGGGACACAGCGGGGACACCGCAGAGGACACAGCGGGACAAAGCGGGGACACAGCGTGGGACACAGGGGGACAAAGCGGGACACAGCGGGGGACACAGCAGGACATAGCGGGGGAAACAGCGGGGGACACTGCTTGACACAGGTGGGGACGCAGCGGAACACAGCGGGACACAGCGGCGGACACAGCGGGACACAGCGGGGGACACAGCGGGGGACACGGTGGGAGACAGCGGGGGACAAAGTGAGGGACACAGCGGTGGACACAGAGGGACACAGCAGGGGACACAGAGGGGGACAAAGTGGGGACACAGCGGGACACAGCGTGGACACAGCCCGACACAGTGGGACACAGCAGGGACACAGCGAGGACACAGCGGGACACAGCGGGACACAGCGCGGGACACATTGAGGACACAGCAAGACACAGCCTGACGCAGCTGGGACAGAGCGGGGGGCCACAGTGGGCCACAGAGGGACACAGCGGGGGACAAAGCGGGGGACACCTCGGGACACAGCTGGGACAAAGCTGGACACAGCGTTGTACACAGCGGGACACAGCGGGGACACAGCGGGACACAGTGGGGACAGAACGGGCGACAACGGGGACACAGCGGGGACACAGAGGGACACAGCGGGACACAGCGGGACACAGAGGGGACACAGTGGGAACACAGCGGGGGACAGCGGGAGACACATTAGGGGACACAGCGGGACACAGCAGGAGACACAGCGGGGGACACAGCGGGGGACACAGCGGGACACAGCTGCGGACACAGTGGGGACGTAGCGGGACACAGCGTGGACACAGCGGGGGACACAGCGGGAGACACAGCAGGGGACACAGCGGGATACAGCGGCGGACACAGCAGGGGACACAGCGGGACACAGCGGGACACAGTGGGACACAGAGGGGACACAGTGGGGACACAGCGGGGGACAGCGGGAGACACAGTGGGAAAACAGCGGGGACACAGAGGGAGACACAGCGGGAAAACAGCAGGGACACAGAGGGAGACACAGCAGGGGACACAGCGGGATACAGCGGCAGACACAGCGGGGGACACAGCGGGTAAACAGCGGGGACAGAGCGGGGACACAGCGGGGACACTGCGGGGACATAGCGGGACACAGCGGGGACACAGCAGGGGACACAGTGGGAGACAGCGGCGGACACAGCGGGGGACACAGCGGGTAAACAGCGGGACACAGCGTGGACAAAGCGGGGGACACAGCGGGACACAGCGGGACACAGCAGGGACACAGCAGGACTCAGCGGGACACTGTGGGACACAGCGGAGACACAGCGGGGACACAGCGGTGGACATATAGGGGACACAGCACGACACAGCGAGACACAGCGTGGGACACAGCAGCACACAGCGGGACACAGTGGGACATAGTGGGGACACAGCAGGGGACACAGTGGGGAACACAGTGGGAAACAGCGCGGACACAGCGGGACACAGCGGGGGACACAGCGGGGACACAGCAGGACACAGCGGGGACACAACGGAGTACACAGCGTCACACAGCGGGGACACAGCGGGGGATAGAGAGGACACAAAGGTACACAGCGGGGACACAGCAGTGACACAGCAGCGGACACAGCGGGACACAGCGGGACACAGCGGGACACAGCACGGGACACAGCGGGAAACAGCGGGACACAGCGCGGGACACAGCGGGACACAGCGAGGACACAGAGGGACAGAGCGTGGCCACAGTGGGGACACAGCGTGACACAACGGGACACAGCGGGACACAGGGGAGGACACAGCAGGACACATCGGGGGACACAGCGGGACAAAGCGGGACATAGCAGGACACAGCGGGGGACAGCGGGGGACACAGCGTAACACAGCGGGGACACAGAGGGGAAACAACTGGACAAACCGGTACAAAACGCGGACACAGTGGGGACACAGAGGGACACAACGTGACACAGCAGTGACACAGCGGGGGACAGTGGGGTCACAGTGGGGACACAGCGGGAGACACAGCGGGGTCAAAGAAGGCCACAGATGGGGACACAGCGGGACACAGCCGGACACAGCGGGGGACACAGCGGGGGACACAGCGGGAAACAGCGGGGACACAGCGGGGACTCAGCGGGGGACACTGGAGGAAACACAGCGGGACACAGCGGGACACAGCAGGACACAGCAGGACACAGCGAGGAACACAGTGGGGACACAGCGGGACACAGGGAGGAACACAGTGGGGACAAAGGGGGGACACAGCGGGACACAGTGGGGACAGAACGGGACACAGCAGGACACAGCGGTACACAGCGGGGGACACAGTGTGACACAGCGGGGGACACAGCGGGACACAGCACGGACACAGCGGGGACACAGCGGGGGACACAGTGGGGGACACAGCGGGACACAGCGGGACATAGCGGGGGACACAGCGGGACACAGTGGGGGACACAGCTGGACACAGCGGGGACACAGCGGAGGACACAGCGGCACACAGCGGTGACACAGCGGGGGACACAACGGGAAACAGCGGGGACACAGCTGGACACAGTGGGGGACACAGCGGGACTGAGCGGGGGACACAGCGGGGGACAAAGCGGGGACAAAGTGGGACACAGCGCGCACACAGCTGGACACAATGGGGGACACAGCGGGGACACAGCAGGACACAGCAGTACACAGAGGGGGACACAGCTGGACCCAGAGGGGGACACAGCTAGACACAGCGGGGACACAGCGGAGGACACAGCAGCACACAGTGGGGACACAGTGGGGACACAGCGGGGACACAGCAGGGGACAAAGCGGGACACAGCGGGACACAGAGGGAGACACAGCGGGACACAGCGGGACATAGCGGGGGACAGCGGGACACAGCAGGGGACACAGCGGGACACAGTGGGACACACCGGGACAAAGCAGAAGACACAACGAAACACAGTGGGGGACACAGCGAGGACACAGCGGGACACAGCCTGACACAGCGGGGACACAGCGGGGAAACTGCAGTGGACACAGCAGGGACACAGCGGGGACACAGCAAGGACACAAAGGGACAAAGAGGGACACAGTGGGACACAGCGGGACACAGCGGGGACACAGCGGGGACACAGCGGGTGACACAGTGGGACACAGCGGGACACAGAGGGACACAGCAGAGGAAACAGCGGGACACAGCGGGGGAAACAGCGAGACACTTCGGGGGACACAGCGGGGGACACAGCGGGACACAGCGGGGACTCAGCGGGTGACACAGCGGGACACCATGGAACACAGCGGGACACGGCGGGACACAACGGGGACACAGCGGGGACACAGAGGGGGACACAGCAGGATACAGTGGGGGACACTGCGGGGACACAGCGGGGGACACAGTGGGAAACAGCGGGGAACAGCAGGATACAGTGAGGACACAGCGGGGACACAGCAGGATACAGCGGGGACACAGCAGGACACAGCGGGGACACAGCGGGGCACACAGCGGGGGACACAGCGGGACATAGCGGGGGAAAAGCGGGGGACACAGCTTGACACTGGTGGGGACACAGCGGGACACAGCGGGGGACACAGCGGGACACAGCGGGGAGACAGCTAGTCACAGCGTGACACAACGGGGACACAGCACAGGACACAGCGGGACAAATTGGGGACACAGCGTGGGACACAGCGGGACACAGCGCGACACAGCGGGGGACACAGCAGGACATAGTGGGGGAAAAGCGGGGGACACAGCTTGACACAGGTGGGGACACAGCGGGACACAGCGGGGGACACAGCGGGACACAGCGGGGGACACAGCGTGGGACACGGTGGGACACAGGGGGAGACACATCGGGGGACACAGCGGTGGACACAGTGGGACACAGCGGGCGACACAGCGTGGGACACGGTGGGACACAGGGGGGGATACAGGGGGTGCCACAGCGATGGACACAGTGGGACACAGCGAGGGACACAGCGGGGGACACAGCGGGGACACAGCGGGACACAGCATGGACACAGCCGGACACAGTGCGACACAGCGGGGACACAGGTTTACATAGCGGGGTACACAGTGGGAACACAGCTCGACACAGCGAGCCACAGCGTGGGACACAGCAGAACACAGCGGGACACAGTGGGACATAGTGGGGACACAGCGGGGGACACAGTGGGGAACACAGCGGGACACAGTGAGGACTCAGCGGGACATAGAGGGGGACACAGCGGGGTCACAGCCGGACACAGTGGGACAAAGCATGGATACAGCTAGACACAGCGGCGACACAGCTGGGACACAGCAGCGGACACAGCGGGACACAGCGGGACACAGCGTGGGACACAGCGGGACACAGCGAGGACACAGCGTAACAGGGCGTGGCCACAGTGGGGACACAGCGTGACACAACGGGACACAGCAGGACACAGCGGGGGACAGAGCGGGACACAGCGGGGGACACAGCAGGGCACAGCGGGGCACAGCAGGACACAGGGGGGACAGCGGGGGACACAGCGGGACACAGCAGGGACACAGAGGGGAAACAGCGGGACAAACCGGTACAAAACGTGGACACAGTGGGGACACAGTGGGACACAATGGGACACAGCAAGGACACAGCAGGGGAGAGTGGGGTCACAGTGGGGACACAGCGGGAGACACAGCGGGGGACAAAGAGGGACACAGATGGGGACACAGCGGGACAGAGCAGGACACAGCGGGGGACACAGCGGGGGACACAGCAGGAAACACAGCCGGACACAGCGGGACACAGCAGGACACAGCGGGACACAGCGAGGAACACAGTGGGGCACAGCCGGACAGAGCGGGACACAGCGGGACACAGCGGGGACACAGCGGGACACAGTGGGGACACAGTGGGACACAGCAGGGACACAGCGGGGACACAGCGGGACACAGCGGGGGACACAGCGGGACAGCGCGGACACAGCGGGGACACAGCGGGGGACACAGTGGGGGACATAGCGGGACACAGTGGGACATAGCGGGACACAGCGGGACACAGTGGGTGACACAGCTGGACACAGCGGGACATAGCGGGGGACACAGGGGGACACAGTGGGGGACACAGCTGGACACAGTGGAGGACACAGCAGCACACAGCGGTGACACAGCGGTGGACACAGTGGGAAACAGCGGGGACCCAGCTGGACAGAGTTGGGGACACAGTGGGACTCAGCGGGGGACACAGAGGGGGACAAAGCGGGGACAAAGTGGGACACAGCACGGACACAGCTGGACACAGCGGGGGACACAGCAGGGACACAGCGGGACACAGCAGTACACAGAGGGGGACACAGCTGTACCCAGCGGGGGAAACAGTGGGACACAGCGGGGGAAACAGCGGGACACAACTGGGGACAAAGTGGGGGACAGAGCGGGGGACACAGCGGGGAGTCAGCGGGTGACACAGAGGGAGACAAAGCGGGACACGACGGGACACAGCGGGACACAGCGGGACACAGCGGGGACACAGCGGGACACAGCCCGACATAGCAGGGACACAGCGGGGGACACAGAAGGACAAAGTGGAACACATCGGAGACACAGCGGGACACAGCGGGACACAGCGGGTGACAGAGCGGGGACACAGTGGGACACAGCAAGGACACAGCGGTACACAGCGGGAAACACAGCGGGGGACACAGCGGGGAGCAGAGCGGGACACAGCGGGGACACAGCGGGACACAGAGGGGTAGACAGCGGGACACAGAGGGGGACAGCGCTTACACAGCGGGACACAGCAGAGACACAGCGGGTACACAGCGGTGGACATAGAGGGGACACAGCGCGACACAGCGAGCCACAGCGTGGGACACAGCAGGACACAGCGGGACACAGTGGGACACAGTGGGAACACAGCGGGGGACACAGTGGGGTACACAGCGGGACACAGCGAGGACACAGCGGGACATAGCGGGGGACACAGCGGGGACACAGCCGGACACAGCGGCACACAGCGGAGACACAGCGGGGGACACAGTGGGACACATCGGGACACAGCGGGTACACAGCTGGGACACAGCAGCAGACACAGCGGGACACAGCGGGACACAGCGGGACACAGCACGGGACACAGCGGGAAATAGCGGGACACAGCGAGGATACAGCGTAACAGAGCGTGGCCACAGTGGGGACACAGCGTGACACAACGGGACACAGCCGGACACAGCGGGGGACAGAGCGGGACACAGCGGAGGACACAGCGGGGCACAGCAGGACACAGGGGGGACAGCGGGGGACACAGCGGGACACAGCGGGGACACAGAGGGGAAACAGCGGGACAAACCGGTACAAAACGTGGACACAGTGGGGACACAGCGGGACACAATGGGACACAGCAAGGACACAGTGGGGGAGAGTGGGGTCACAGCGGGGACACAGCGGGAGACACAGCGGGGGACAAAGAGGGACACAGATGGGGACACAGCGGGACAGAGCAGGACACAGCGGGGGACACAGCGGGGGACACAGCAGGAAACACAGCGGGACACAGGGGGACACAGCAGGACACAGCGGGACACAGCGAGGAACACAGTGGGACACAGCGGGACAGAGCGGGACACATGGGACACAGCGAGGACACAGCGGGACACAGTGGGGACAGAGCGGGACACAGCAGGACACAGCGGTACACAGCGGAGGACACAGTGCGGAAACAGCGGGGACACAGCAGGGGACACAGTGGGGGACATAGCGGGACACAGTGGGAAATAGCGGGGGACACAGCGGGACACAGTGGGGGACACAGCTGGACACAGCGGGAACACAGTGGAGGACACAGTGGCACACAGCGGTGACACAGCGGGGGACACAGCGGGAAACAGCGGGGACCCAGCTGGACACAGTGGGGGACACAGCGGGACACAGCGGGGGACACAGCGGGGGACAAAGCGGGGACAAAGATGTATACAGCGCGGACACAGCTGGACACAGCTGGGGACAGAGCGGGGACACAGCGGGACACAGCAGTACACAGAGAGGGACACAGCTGGACCCAGCGGTGGACACACCTGGACACAGCGGGGACACAGCGGAGAACACAGCGGCACACAGTGGGGACACAGTGGGGACACAGCGGGGACACAGCAGGGTACACAGCGGGACACAGTGGGGGACACAGCAAGAGACACAGCGGGACACAGCGAGACATAGCGGGGGACACAGCGGTTCACAGCAGGGGACACAGCGGGAAACAGCGGGACACAGCAGGACACAGGGGGACAAAGAGGAGGACACAACGAAACACAGTGGGGGACACAGGGAGGACACAGCGGGACACAGCCTGACACAGCGGGGACACAGCGGGGACACTGCAGTGGACACAGCAGGGACACAGCGGGGACACAGCAAGGACACAACGGGACACAGAGGGACACAGTGGGACACAGTGGGACACAGCGAGGATACAGCGGGACACAGCGGGGACACAGCGGGACACAGCGGGGACACAGCGGGAGACAGCAGGGGACACAGCGGGGATACAGCGGAGACACAGCGGGACACAGCGAGACACAGCGGAACACAGTGGGACACAGCGGGGGACACAGCGGGGGACCCAGCGGGACACAGCGGGGGACACAGCGGGAAACAGCGGGGGACCCAGCGAGGACACAGCGGGACACAGCGAGGATACAGAGGGACACAGTGGGACACAGCAGGACACACCCGGGGACACAGCGGCACACAGCCGGATACAGCGGGGACACAGCAGGGAACACAGCGGGGGACACAGCGGGGGACACAGCGGGAAACAGCGGGGGACACAGCGAGGACACAGCAGGACACTGTGGGACACAGCGGGACACAGCGAGGATACAGAGGGACACAGTGGGACACAGCAGGACACAGCGGGGACACAGCGGGACACAGCGGGGGACACAGTGGAACACAGCGGGACACAGCGGGACACAGCGTTGGACACAGCGGGACACAGCGGGGACACACCGGGACACAGCTGGGGACACAGTGGGGAAACAGTGGGGACACAGCGGGACACAGCAGAGGACAAAGCGGGACACAGCAGGGGACATAGCGGGACACAGCGGAAGACAAAGCGGGACATAGTGTTGGACACAGCGTGAAACAGGGGGGACACAGAAGGACACGTTGGGGACACAGCGGGGGACACAGCGGGAGACACAGCAGGGAACACAGCAGGACACAGCGGGGACACAGCTTGACACAGAGTGATACAGATCGGGACACAGCAGGGACACAGCAAGGACACAGCGGGACACAGCAGGACACATCGGGACACTGCGGGACACAGGGGGGACACAGTGGGGACACAGGAGGGGACACAGCGGGACACAGCGGGGGACATAGCGGGACACAGCGGGGGACACAGCGGGGACACAGCGCGACACAGCAGGACACAGCGGGGACACAGCGGGACACAGCGGGACACAGCGAGACACAGTGGGGAACACAGCGGGACACAGCGGGGGACACAGCGAGGGTCCAGCGGGACACAGCGCGGGACACAGTGAGGACAAAGCGGGACACATAGAGGACACAGTGGGTGACAAACCGGGGACAAAGCGGGGCACAGCGGGGGACACAGCGGGACACAGCGGGGACACAGCGGGGACACATGGGGACACACCGGGTAAAAGAGGGGGACACAGCAGGACACAGTGGGGACACAGAGAGACACAGCAGGGGACACAGCGAGGATACAGCTGGGACACAGCGGAACCCAGCGGGGGACACAAAGGGACACACCGGGGGACACAGCTGGGGACACAGCGGGACACAGCTGGGGACACAGCGGTGACACAGCGGGACACAGCGGGACACAGCGGGGAATACAGCGGGACACAGAGGGGACACAGCGGGACACAGCAGGGGACACAGCGGGGATACAGCGGGGACACAGCGGGACACAGAGGGGGACACATAAGTACACAACGGGGTACACAGCGCGGGACACAGCGAGACACAGCGGGGGACACAGCGAGTACACAGCGGGACACAACGGTGACACAGCGGGAAAACAGCGTTGGACACAGCTAGGGACACAGTGGGACACAGCGGGACACAGAGGGACACAGCGGGGACACAGCGGGGGACACAGCGGGGACACAGCGGCACACAGCCGGATATAGCGGGGACACAGTGGGGAACACAGCGGGGGACACAGCGGGGGACACAGCGGGAAACAGCGGGGGACACAGCGAGGACACAACGTGACACAGTGGGACACAGCGGGACACAGCGAGGATACAGAGGGACACAGTGGGTCAGAGCAGGACACAGCGGGGACACAGCGGGACACAGCGGGGGACACAGTGGGACACAGCAGGACACAGCGGGACACAACGGGGGACACAGCGGGACACAGCGGGGACACAGCGGGACACAGAAGGGGACACAGTGGGGATACAGTGGGGACACAGCGGGACACAGCAGAGGACACAGCGTGACACAGCAGGGGACATAGCAGGACACAGCTGGAGACAAAGCGGGGACACAGCGGGACACCGGGGGACACAACGGGGACACAGCGGGACAGAGCGGGGGACACAGAGGTGACAAAGCGGGACACAGCGGGGGACACAGCAGGACACAGCGGGAGACAGTGGAGGACACAGCGGGACACAGGGGGGACACAGCGGGACACAGCAGGAGACACAGTGGAGGACACAGCGGGACACAGCGGGGGACCCAGCGAGGACAAAGCAGGAAACAGCAGGGAAACAACGGGTGACACAGTGGGGACACAGCGGGACACAGCGTGGGACACAGCGGGATAAAGCAGGGACATAGCGGGGACACAGCGGGACACAGCAGGGGACACAGCGGGGATACAGCGGCGACAACGCGGGACACAGCGGGGACACAGCGGGAACAAAGCGGGACACAGAGGAGACACAGCGGGACACAGCAGGGGACACAGCGGGACACAGCGGCGATACAGCGGGACACAGCAGGGGACAGAGCGGGGATACACCGGGGACAAAGTGGGACAAAGCGGGGGACACAGAAGGACACAGCGGGGACACAGCGGGACACAGCAGAGGACACAGCGGGGATACAGCGGTGACAAAGCGGGACACAGCGGGACACAGCGGGGGACACTGTGGGACACAGTGGGTACAAATTGGGACACCGCAGGGGACACAGCGGGGATACAGCGGCGACAAAGCGGGACACAGCGGGGACACAGCGGGGACAAAGCGGGACACAGAGGAGACACAGCTGGACACAGCAGGGGACACAGCGGGACACAGCGGCGATACAGCGGGACACAGCAGGGGACACAGCGGGGATACAACGGGGACAAAGCGGGACAAAGCGGGGGACACAGCAGGAGACAGCGGGGACACAGCGGGGGCCACAGCGAGGACACAGCGGGACGCAGCGGGGACACAGCGGGAAAACAGTGGGGGACACAGATAGGGACACAGCGCGACACAGCGGGACACAGTGGGACACAGCGGGGACACAGCGGGGTACACAGCTGGGGACAGAGCGGGACACAACGGAGGACACAGCGAGGACAAAGCGGGACACAGCGTGGACACAGCCGGGGACACAGCGTGACACAGCGGGAGACACAGCGGAGGACACAGTGGGACAAAGCGTGGAACACAGCGAGGACAAAGCGGGACACAGCGGGGAAACAAAGGGTGACACAGTGGGGACTCAGCCGGACACAGCAAGGGACACAGCGGGACAAAGCGGGGACACAGCGGGACACAGCGGGGGACACAGCGGGGACACAGCGGGACACAGCTTGGGACACAGCGGGACACTTCCTCCTGTGTCCCCCGCTGTGTCCCGCTGTGTCCCCGCTGTGTCCCCGTTGTGTCCTCGTTGTGTCCCCGTGTATCCCGCTATCTCCCGCTGTGTTCTCTCTGTCCCCCTCTGTGTCCCCGTTGTGTCATCACTGTGTTTCGCTGTGTCCTGCTGTGTCCTCTCTGTGTCCCCCTGTGTCTGGCTGTGTTCTCTCTGTGTCCCGCTGTGTCCCGCTGTGTCCCCCGCTGTGTCCCACTGTGTCCAGGTGTTTCCCCGCTATGTTCCTCGCTGTGTCTCCCGCAGTGTCCCACTGAGTCCCGCTGTGTCCCCGCTGTGTCTCCGCTATATCCCCGCTGTGTCCCCGCTGTGTCCCCACTGTGTCCCACGCTGTGTCCCGCTGTGTCCACAGATGTGTCTCGCAGTGTCCCGCTTTGTCCCGCTCTGTCCCCCGCTGGGTCCCTCGCTGTGTCCCGCTGTGTTCCCCGCTGTGTCTCGCAGTGTCCCGCTGTGTCCTCGCTGTGTTCCCCGCTTTGTCCCGCTGTGTCCCCCGCGGTGTTCCCCGCTGTGTCCCGCTGTGTCCTCGCTGTGCCCCCGCTGTGTCCCGCCGTGTATCCCGCTGTGTCAAGCTGTGTCCCCCGATGTGTCCCCGCTGTGTTCCGCTGTGTCCCCCGCTGTCCCCCGCTGTGTCCCGCTGTGTCCCCCGCTGTGTGCCGATATGTCACCGCTGTGTCCTGCTGTGTCCCAGCTGTGTCTGCCCTGTTTCCCACGCTGTGTCCCGAAGTGTCCCCACTGTGTCCCCCGCTGTGTCTCACTGTGTCCCCCGCTGTGTCCCGCTGTTTCCTCCGCTGTGTCCCGCTGTGTGCCGATGTTTCTCACTGTGTACCCCGCTGTGTCCCCATGTGTCCCCGCTGTGTCCTGCTGTGTCCAAGCTGTGACCCCGCTGTGTCCCCCGCTGTGTCCTGATATGTCCCCTCTGTGTCCCCCGCTGTGTCCCGCTGTGTCCCCCTGTGTCCCCGCTCTGTCCCCCGCTGATTCCCGCTGTCTCCTCCGCTGTGTCCCGCTGTGTCCGACGCTGTGTCCCGCTGTGTCCCCTCTGTGTCCCCTGCTGTGTCTCCCGCTGTGTCCCGCTCTGTCCCACTGTGTCCGCACTGTGTCCCCACTGTCTCCCGCTGTGAACCCCGTTGTGTCCCGCTGTGTCCTGCTGTGACCCGCTGAGTCCCGACTGTGTCCTCGCAGTGTCCCGCTGTGTCCTCGCTGTGTCCCCCGCTGTGTCCCGGCTGTGTCCCCCGCTGTGTCGCCCGCTGTGTCATGCTGTGTCCCGCTGTGTCCTCACTGTGTCCCCCAATGTCTAGCTCTGTGTCCTACGCTGTGTCCCGCTCTGTGTCCCGCTGTGTCCCCTGCTGTGTCCCCGCTGTGTCCCCTCTGTGTCCTGCTGTGTCCCGCTGTGTCCTGCTGTGTCCTCGCTGTGTCCCCGCTGTGTCCCGCTGTGTATCCCGCTGTGTCCAGCTGTGTCCCCGCTGTTTCCTCCCTGTGTCACCCGATGTTTCCCCCGCTGTGTCGCCCGCTATGTCCCACTGTGTCCCCCGCTGTCCCCCGCTGTCTCCTGCTGTGTCTCGCTATGTCCCGTAGTGTCCCCCGCTCTGTCCCCGCTTTGTGCTTCTCTGTCCCCGCTCTGTCCCTGCTGTGTCCTAGCTATGTCCCCACTCTGTCCCGCTGTGTCCCCCACTCAGTCCCCTCTGTGTCCCGCTGTGTCCCAAATCTGTCCCCGCTCTGTCCCCATTGTCCCCCGCTGTGTCCCTGCTGATTCCCGTTGTGTCCCTGATGTGTCCCCGCTTTGTACCGGTGTATACTCGCTGTGTCCCCCGCTGTGTCCCGCTGTGCCCCCCGCTGTGTCCTGCTGTGTACCCCGATCTATCCCGCTGTGTCCCGCTGTGTCCTCGCTGTGTCCCCACTGTGTTCCGCTGTGTATCTTGCTGTGTCCAGCTGTGTCCCCGCTGTGTCCCCGCTGTGTACCGCTGTGTCCCCCGCTGTGTCCTGCTGTGTCCCAAACTGTGTCCCACTGTGTCCCGTTGTGTCCCTTGCTGTGTCCCCAATATGTCCCTCTGTGTCCAGTGCTGTGTCCCTGATATGTCCCCAGCTGTGTCCCGGTGTGTCCTTGCTGTGTCCCCCGCTATGTCCCGCTGTGTCCCACGCTGTGTCCTGCTGTGTCCCCCAATGTACCCCGCTGTGTCCCGCAGTGTCCAGTTGTGTCCCTTGCTGTGTCCACGATGTGTCCCGCTGTGTCCCGCTGTGTCACGCTGTGACCCCGCTGTGTCCCGCTGTGTCCCACGCTGTGTCCCGCTCTGTCCCCATCTGTGTCCCGCTGTGTCCCGCTGTGTCCCCGCTGTGTCCCCGCTGTCTCCCGCTGTGACCCCCGTTGTGTCCCGCTGTGTCCCGCTGTGTCCCCCGCTGTGTTTCCCGCTGTGTCCGGCTGTGTCCCGCTGTGTCCCGCTGTGTCCTCGCTGTGTCCCCTGCTGTGTCCCGCTGTGTCAGCCGCTGTCCTGCTGTGTACTGCTGTGTCTCGCTGTGTCCAGTTGTGTCCCTTGCTGTGTCCACAATGTGTCCCGCTGTGACCCGCAGTGTCACGCTGTGACCCCGCTGTGTCCCCGCTGTCTCCCGCTGTGACCCCCGTTGTGTCCCGCTGTGTCCCGCTGTGTCCCCGCTGTGTCCCTGATGTGTCCCGATGTGTCCCACTGTGTCCTCGCTGTGTCCCAAGCTGTGTCCCACTGTGTCCTCCGCTGTGTCCTACTGTGTCCCCCGCTGTCGCCGCTGTGTCCATCTGTGTCCCGCTGTGTCCTGTTGGGTCCCCCGCTCTGTCCGCTGTGTGTCCTGCTTTGTCTCCGCTCTGTACCCCTGTGTCCCCGCTGTGTCCCGCTGGGTCCTCGCTCTGTTCCCGCTGTGTCCCCGCTGTCCCCCGCTTTGTCCCCGCTGTTTCCCGCTGTGTCCCCGATGTGTTCCAGCTTTGTCCCGCTGTGTACTCGCTGTGTCCCCCTCTGTGACCCCTCTGTGTCCCCCGCTGGGTCCCGCTTTCCCCCGCTGTGTCCCGCTGTGCCCTGCTGTGACCCGCTGAGTCCTGACTGTGTCCCCGCAGTGTCCCGCTGTGTCCTCGCTGTGTCCCCCGCTGTGTCCCGGCTGTGTCCCCCGCTGTGTCGCCCGCTGTGTCATGCTGTGTCCCTCGCTGTGTCCCCCACTGTCTATCTCGGTGTCTTAAGCTGTGTCCCTCACTGTGTCCCGCTGTGTCCCAGCTGTGTCCAGCTGTGTATCCCGCTGTGTCCAGCTGTGTCCCCGCTGTGTCCCGCTGTGTTATGTGCTTTGTCCCCCGCTGTGTCCCCCACTGTGTTCCCGCTGGGTCATGATGTGTCCCCACTGTATCCCGCTGTGTCCCTGGTGTGTCCCCACTGTGTCTTGCTGTGTCCCTGCTGTGTCCCGCTGTGTCCCCCACTGTGTCCCGCTCTATCCCCCGCTGTGTCCCGCTTTGTCCCGCTGTGTCTCCTGTGTCCGCTGCTGTGTCCCCGCTGTGTCCCCGCTGTGACCTGCTGTGTCCCGCTGTGTCCCGCTGTGTCCCACTGTGTCCTCGCTGTGCCCCGCTGTGTGCTGCTGTGTATCCCGCTGTGTACCCGCCATGTCCCCGCTGTGTCCCGATGTGTCCCCGCTGTGTCCTCCGCTGTGTCCCGCTGTGTCCCGCTTTGTCCCCGCTGTGTCCCCCTCTGTGTCCCCTGTGTTTCCCGCTGTGTCCCGCTGTATCCCTCTGTGTCGTCTCTGTGTCCCGCTGTGTCCCGCTGTGTCCCCCGCTGAGTCCCGCTGTGTCCCCGGCTGTGTCCCTCTGTGTCCCGCTGTGTCCCCTGCTGTGTCCCCGCTGTGTCCCCGCTGTGTCCCGCTGTGTCTCGCTGTGTCCTGCTGTGTAT
Organism: Dipodomys merriami; assembly: GCF_024711535.1. Taxonomy (NCBI): domain Eukaryota; kingdom Metazoa; phylum Chordata; class Mammalia; order Rodentia; family Heteromyidae; genus Dipodomys; species Dipodomys merriami. Next base: position 711,426 of record NW_027205448.1, on the reverse strand, counting down.
CCCGCTGTGTCCACCTGTGTCCCCGCTGTGTACCCACTGTGACCCTGCTGTGTCCCGCTGTGTCCCCCGCTGTGTCCCAGCTTTGTCCCCGATGTGTCGCGCAGTGTCCTGCTGTGTCCTCCCTGTGTCCACTGCTGTGTCCCACTGTGTCCCCCGCTGTGTCCTGCTGTGTCCCCCGCTGTGTCCCGCTGTGTCCCCCTGTGTCCCCAGCTCTGTCCTGCTGTGTTACTCTGTGTCCCCGCTGTGTCCCACTGTGTCCCCCGCTGTGTCCCCGATGTGTCCGACGCCGTATCCCGCTGTGTCCCCCTCTGAGTCCCCGCTGTGTCCCCGCTGTGTCCAGCTGTGTCCTCACTGTGTCCCCCGCTGTGTCCCGCTGTGTCGACCACTGTGTCCCCCTCTGTATCCACGCTGTGTCCCGCTGTGTCCCGCTGTGTCCCCCGTTGTGTAGCGCTGTGTCCCCTGCTGTGTCCCCCACTGTGTCCTGCTGTGTCCCGCTGTGTCCATTTGTGTCCCATGCTGTGTCCACGATGTGTCCCGCTGTGTCCCGCTGTGCCTCGCTGTGAACCCGGTGTGTCATCCGCTGTGTCCCACGCTGTGTCGCGCTTTGTCCCCCGCTGTGTCCCGCTGTGTCCCGCTGTGTCCCGCTGTGTCCTCGCTGTGCCCCGCTGTGTGCTGCTGTGTATCCCGCTGTGTACCCGCCGTGTCCCCGCTGTGTCCCGATGTGTCCCCCCTGTGTCCCCTGCTGTATCCCGCTGTGTTCCGCTGTGTCCCGCTGTGTCCTCATGTGTCCTCGCTGTGTCCTCCGCTGTGTCCCCATTGTGTCCCCGCTGTATCCGGTTGTGTCCCGCTGTGTTCTCTCTGTGTCCCCCGCTGTGTCCCCCTTGTGTCCCCTCTGTATCCTGCTGTGTCCCGCTGTGTTCTCTCTGTGTGCCACGTTGTGTCCCCTCTGTATCCTGCTGTGTCCCGCTGTGTTCTCTCTGTGTGCCACGCTGTGTCCCCTCTGTGTCCACCGCTGTGTCGTGCTGGGTCCCGCTTTGTCCCGCTGTGTCCCATGCTGTGTCCCGCTGATTCCCCCGCTGTGTCCCCCTGTGTCCTGCTGTGTCCTGCTGTGTCCCCGCTGTGTCCCGCTGTGACCAGGGTTGTGTCCCGCTGTGTCCTGCTGTGTTCCGCTGAGTCCACCGCTGTGTCCCCCTGTGTCCCGCTGTTTCCCACTGTGTCCTCACTGTGTTCCTCACTGTGTCCCCTCTGTGTCCCACTTTGTCCCCGCTGTGTCCCGCTGTGTCCCCGCTGTTTCCCTGCTGTGTCCCCGCTGTGTCAGACGCTGTGTCTCGCTGTGTCCACCGATGTGTCTTGCTTTGTCCTGCTTTGTCCCGCTCTGTCCCCCTCTGTGTCCCCCGCTGTGTCCTGCTTTGTCCCCCGCTTTGACTCGCCGTGTCCCGCAGTGTCCTGGCTGTGTCCCCCGCTGTGTCCCGTTGTGTCCCCCGCTGTGTCCCCCGGTGTGTCCTGCTGGGTCCCGCTGGGTCCCCGCTGTGTACCGCTATGTCCCAATGTGTCCCTCTCTGTCCCTATGTGTCCTCGCTGTGTCCCCGCTGTGTCCCGCCGTGTATCCCGCTATGTCAAGCTCTGTCCCCCGATGTGTGCCACTGTGTCCCCCTGTGTCTCCCGCTGTGTCCCGCTGTGTCCCCCACTGTGTCCCGATATGTCCCTGCTGTGTCCTGCTGTGTCCTGCTGTATCCCCGCTGTGTCCCCGGCTGTGTCCTGATGTATCCCCGCTGTGTACCCCACTGTGTCTCGCTGTGTCCCACGCTGTGTTCCACTGTGTCCCCGCTGTGTCCCGCTGTGTCCCGCTGTGTCCCGCTGTGTCCCCCGCTGTGTCCCGATATGTCCCTGCTGTGTCCTGCTGTGTCCTGCTGTATCCCCGCTGTATCCCCGGCTTTGTCCTGATGTATCCCCGCAGTGTCCCCCACTGTGTCTCGCTGTGTCCCACGCTGTGTTCCACTGTGTCCCCCGCTGTGTCCCGCTGTGTGCCGCTGTGTCCCGCTGTGTCCCCCGCTGTGTCCCGGTATGTCCGCACTGTGTCCTGCTGTGTCCAAGCTGTGTCCCCGCTGTGTCCCCCACTGTGTCCCGATGTGTCCCCATTGTGTCCCCCGCTGTGTCCCGCTGGATCCCCGCTCTGTCCCCCGCTGGTTCCCGCTGTCTCCTCCGCAGTGTCCCACTGTGTCCCACACTGTGTCCCGCTGTGTCCCGCTGTTTCCCCAATGTGTCACCCGCTGTGTTCCCGCTGTGTCTCCCGCAGTGTCCCTCTGTGTCCCCCTGTGTCCCCTCTGTGTCCCCGCAGTGTCCCGCTGTGTCCCATGCTGTGTCCCGCTGTGTCCCCTCTGTGTCCCCTGCTGTATCTCACTGGGACTCCGCAATGTTCAGCTGTGTCCCCCGTTGTGTCCCGCTGTGTCCTCATTGTGTCCCGCTGTGTCCCCGCTGTGCCCTGCTGTGTCCCTGCTGAGTCCCCACTCTCTCCCGCTGTGACCCCCGTTGTGTCCTGCTGTGTCCCGCTGTGTCCCCCGCTGTGTCCCCCGCTGTGTCCCGCTGTGATCCCAGCGGTGTCCCTGCTGTGTGCCGCTCGGTCCCGCTCTGTCCCGCTGTGTCCTCCTGTGTCCTCACTGTGTCCCCCTCTGTGTCCCTGTTGTGTCTCCGCTGTATCCCGCTGTGTCCTCCTGTGTTTTCTCTGTGTCCCCGCCTGTGTCCCCATTGTGTACCCGCTGTATCCCGCTGTGTCCCGCTATGTCCCCCGCAGTGTCCCAAGCTCTGTCCCGCTGTTTCCCACGCTGTGTCCCGCTGTGTCCCGCTGTGTCCCACGCTGTGTCCCGCTGTGTCCCGCTGTTTCCCCGCTGTGTCCCCCGCTGTGTTCCCACTGTGTCAAACTGTGTCCCGCTTTGTCCTGCTGTGTCCTCGCTGTGTTCCCCGCAGTGTCCCGCAGTGTCCCGCTGTGTCCCCGCTGTGTCCCCGCTGTGTTCACCTGTGTCCTCGCTGTGTCCCCACTGTGTCCCCACTGTGTCCCACGCTGTGTCCCGCTGTGTCCACCAATGTGTCTCACAGTGTGCCGCTTTGTCCCGCTTTGTCCCCCGCTGTGTCCCCCGCTGTGTCCCGCTGTGTCCCCCGCTGTGTATCGCAGTGTCCCCCACTGTGTATCGCAGTGTCCAGCTGTGTCCTCGCTGTGTCCCCCGCTGTGTCCCGCTGTGTTCCCCGCTGTGTACCCTGCTGTGACCCGCTGTGTCCCGCTGTGTCCTGCTGTATCCCCTGTGTCCATGCTGTGTCCCGCTGTGTCCTCACTGTGTCCCCCACTGTCTAACTCTGTGTCCTACGCTGTGTCCCGCGCTGTGTCCCGCTGTGTCCCACTGTGTCCCGCTGTGTCCTCGCTGTGTCCCAGCTGTGTCTAGCTGTGTTATGCGCTGTGTCCCCCGCTGTGTCCCCGGCTGTGTTCCCGCTGGGTCCTGATGTGTCCCTACTGTATCACGCTGTGTCCCCGGTGTGTCCCCCACTGTGTCCCGCTCTATCCCCCGCTGTGTCCCGCTGTGTCCCGCTGTTTCCCCCGCTGTGTCCCGCTCTGTCCCGCTGTGTTCCGCTTTTTCCCCTGCTGTGTCATCACTGTGTCCCGCTGTGTCCCCAGCTGTGTCCCGCTGTGTCCCTCGCTGCGTCCCCATGTATCCACGCTTTGTGCCCCTCTGTGTCCCGCTGTGTCCCCCGCTGTGTCCCGCTGTGTCCCCAGGTGTGTCCCGCTGTGTCCCCCACTGTGTCCCGCTGTGTCCCGCTCTGTTCCCGCTGTGTCCCACTGTGTCCACCGCTGTGTCATGCTGTGTCACGCTGTGACCCCGGCTGTGTCCGCTGTGTCCCCGATGTGTCCCACTGTGTCCCCCGCTGTGTCACCGCTGTGTCCCGCTGTGTCCCGTGTTGTGTCCCGCTGTGTCCCCTGCAGTGTCCCGCTGTGTCCCGCTGTGTCCCCGCTGTGTCGCACTATGTCCGCCACTGTGTCACTCTGTGTCACGCTGTGTCCCCCTCTGTGTCCCTGCTGTGTCCTGCTGTGTCCCGCTGTGTCCCGCTGTGTCCCGCTGTGTCCCGCAGTGTCGTGCTGTGTCCCCGTTGTCCCCCGGTGTGCCTCGGCTTTCCCCTGCCCTGTCTCCAGCTGTGCACTGCTTTTCCTGCTGTGTCCCGCTTGGTCCGGATCTGTCCCTCTGTGTCCACAGCTTTGTCCGCGCTGTGTCCCGATGTGTCCCGCTGTTTCCCCCGCTGTGTCCCGCTGTGTCCCGCTGTGTCCCGATGTATCCACGCTTTGTCCCACTTGGTGTCCCGCAGGTTCTCCGCTGTGTCGCCCGCTGTGTCCCTTGCTGTGTCCTATTGTGTCCCCCGCTTTGTCCCGCTGTGTCCCCCGCTGTGTCCCTCTGTGTCCCCTGCTGTGTCCCGCTGTGTCCCGGTGTGTCCCGTTGTGTCCCGCTGTGTCCCGCTGTGTCCCCCGTTGTGTCCCGCTGTGTCCCGCTGTTTCCCCCGCTGTATCCCGATGTATCCACGCTTTGTCCCCCTCTGTGTCCCGCAGGGTTTCCGCTGTGTCGCCTGCTGTGTACCCTGCTGTGTCCCCCGCTTTGTCCCGCTGTGTCTCCGTTGTGTCGCGCTGTGTCCCGCTGTGTCCCCCGTTGTGTCCCGCTGTGTCCCCCGCTGTATCCCGCTTGTCCCCCTCTGTCCCGCAGGGTCTCCGCTGTGTCGCCCGCTGTGTACCCTGCTGTGTCCCCGTTGTGTCCCTCTTTGTCCCGCTGTGTCCTGCTGTGTCCCGCTGTGTCCCCCGCTGTGTCCCCCGCTGTGTCCCCCTGTGTCCCACTGTGTCCCGCTGTGTCCCGCTACGGCCCGCTGTTTCCCCTGCTGTGTCCCGCTTTGTCATGCTGTGTCCCTGCTGTGTCCCGCTGTGTTCCCCGCTTTGTCCCCGCTGTGTTCCGCGCTGTATCCCGCTTATCCCCTTCTGTGTCACCGCTGTGTCCCCGCTGTGTCCCCGCTGTGTCCCGTTGTGATCCGCTGTGTTCGCGGTGTGTCCCTCTGTGTCCCGCTGTGTCCCCTGCTGTGTTCACGCTGTGTCCGGATGTGTCCCGCTGTTTCCCCCACTGTGTCCCGCTGTGTCCCGCTGTGTCCCACTTTGTACCCCGCTGTGTCATCACTGTGTCCCGCTGTGTCCCCAGCTGTGTCCCGCTGTGTCCCCCGCTGTGTCCCGATGTATCCAGGCTTTGTCCCCCGCTGTGTCCTGCAGGGTCTCCGATGTGTCGCCCGCTGTGTCCCCTGCTGTGTCGTATTGTGTCCCCCGCTTTGTCCTGCTGTGTCCCCCGCTGTGTCATCCGCTGTGTCCCACTGTGATCCGCTGTGTCCCCCGCTGTGTCCTGCTGTGTCCCGCTGTTTCCCCTGCTGTGTCCTGCTGTGTCATGCTGTGTCCCCGCTGTGTCCCGCTGTGTTCCCCGCTTTGTCCTCTCTGTGTTCCCCGCTCTATCCCGCTTGTCGGCTGCTGTGTCCCCGCAGTGTCCCAGCTGTGTCCAGTTGTGACCAGCTGTTTCCCGTGGTGTCCCACTTTGTCCCCTGCTGTGTCCCCCGCTGTGTCCCCCGCTGTGTCCCCGCTGTGTCCAGCTGTGTCCCCGCTGTGTCCCGCTTTGTCCCCCTGTGTCCCCCGCTGTGTCCCCCTTCTGTGTCCCGCTGTGTCCCCGATGTGTCCCACTGTGTCCCCTGATGTGTCACTGCTGTGTCCCGCTGTGTCCCGAGGTGTGTGCCGCTGTGTCCCCCGCTGTGTCCTGCTGTGTCCTGCTGTGTCCCGCTGTTTCCCCGCTGTGTCCCACTATGTCCGAGGCTGTGTCACGCTGTGTCACGCTGTGTCCCACGCTGTGTACCCGCTGTGTCCTGCTGTGTCCCGCTGTGTCCCGCAGTGTCGCGCTGTGTCCCCGTTGTCCCCTGGTGTGCCTCGGCTGTCCCCTGCCCTGTCCCCAGCTGTGCCCTGCTTTTCCCGCTGTGTCCCGCTTGGTCCCGATCTGTCCCTCTGTGTCCACCGCTTTGTCCGCGCTGTGTCCCGATGTGTCCAGCTGTTTCCCCCGCTGTGTCCCGCTGTGTCCCGCTGTGTCCCGATGTATCCACGCTTTGTCCCCCTCGGTGTCCCGCAGGGTCTCCGATGTGTAGCCCGCTGTGAACCCTGCTGTGTCCTATTGTGTCCCACGCTTTGTCCCGCTGTGTCCTCCGCTGTGTCCCCTGCTGTGTCCCGCTGTGTCCCGCTGTGTCCCACTGTTTCCCGCTGTGTCCCGCTGTGACCCCCGTTGTGTCCCGCTGTGTCCCGCTGTTTCCCCCGCTGTGTCCCGATGTATCCACGCTTTGTCCCCCTCTGTGTCCCGCAGGGTCTCCGCTGTGTCGCCCACTGTGTACCCTGCTGTGTCCCCTGCTTTGTACCGCTGTGTCCCCGTTGTGTCCCGCTGTGTCCCGCTGTGTCCCCCGCTGTGTCCCCCGCTGTGTCCCGCTGTGTCCCGCTGTGTCCCGCTGTGTCCCCCGTTGTGTCCCGCTAGGTCCCGCTGTTTCCCTTGCTGTGTCACACTGTGTCATGCTGTGTCCCCGCTGTGTCCCGCTATGTCCCCCGCTTTGTCCCCGCTGTATCCCACTTGTCCCCTGCTGTGTCACCGCTGTGTCCCCGCTGTGTCCCCGCTGTGTCCCCTTGTGAACCGCTGTGTTGGGGGTGTGTCCCTCTGTGTCCCTCTGTGTCCCCTGCTGTGTTCACGCTGTGTCCCTTCTGTGTCCCGCTGTGTCCCGCTGTGTGCTGTTGTGTCCCCCGATGTGTCCCGCTGTGTCCCCTGCTGTGTCCCCCGCTGTGTCCTGTGGTGTCCCGCTTTGTCCCGCTGTGTCCGCCGCTGTCTCCCATGCTGTGTCCCACTGTGTCTCGCTGTGTCCCGCTGTGTCCCCCGCTGTGTCCGCGCTGTGTCCCGATGTGTCCCGCTGTTTCCCTCGCTGTGTCCCGCTGTGTCCCCAGCTGTGTCCCGCTGTTTCCCCCGCTGTGTCCCAATGTATCCATGCTTTGTCCCCCTCTGTGTCCCGCAGGGTCTCCGCTGTGTCGCCCGCTGTGTACCCTGGTGTGTCAGCTGCTTTGTCCCGCTGTGTCCCCCTTGTGTCCCGCTTTGTCCCGCTGTGTCCCGCTGTGTCCCCCGCTGTGTCCCCTGCTGTGTCCCGCTTTGTCATGCTGTGTCCCCGCTGTGTTCCGCTGTGTCCCCCGCTTTGTCCCCGTTGTGTTTCCCGCTGTATCCCGCTTGTCCCCTGCTGTGTCACCGCTGTGTCCCCGCTGTGTCGCGTTGTGAACCGCTGTGTTTGCGGTGTGTCCCTCTGTGTCCCGCTGTGTCCCCTGTTGTGTTCGCGCTGTGTCCCGATGTGTCCTGCTGATTCCCCCGCTGTGTCCCGGTGTGTCCCGCTGTGTCCTGCTTTGTCCCCCGCTGTGTCATCACTGTGTCCCGCTGTGTCCTCAGCTGTGTCCCAATGTGTCCCCCGCTGTGTCCCGATGTATCCACGCTTTGTCCCCCTCTGTGTCCTGCAGGGTCTCTGCTGTGTCGCCCGCTGTGTCCCCTGCTGTGTCCTATTGTGTCCCCCGCTTTGTCCTGCTGTGTCCCCCGCTGTGTCCCGCTTTGCCCCCTGCTGTGTCCCGCTGTGTCCCGCTGTGTCCCGCTGTGTCCCGCTGTGTCACCAGCTGTGTCCCGCTGTGTCCCACTGTGATCCGCTGTGTCCCCTGCTGTGTCCTGCTGTGTCCTGCTGTTTCCCCTGCTATGTCCTGCTGTGTCATGCTGTGTCCCCGCTGTATCCCGCTGTGTCCCCCGCTGTGTCCTGCTGTGTCCCCTGCTGTGCCCCGCTGTGTCCCGCTGTGTCTGGCAGTGTCCCGCTGTGTCCCCCGTTGTGTCCCGCTGTGTCCCGCTGTTTCCCACACTTTGTCCTGCTGTGTCCCCGCTGTGTCCCGCTGTGTCCTCCGCTGTCTCCCATGCTGTGTCCCGCTGTGTCCCCGGCTGTGTCACGCTGTCGTCTCCTGTGTCCCGCAGTGTCCCCCGTTGTGTCCCGCTGTGTCCCGCTGTATCCCGCTCTGTCCCCCGCTGTGTCCCGCTGTTTCCCCCGCTGTGTCCCGCTGTGTCCCCAGGTGTGTTCCGCTGTGTCCCCCGCTGTGTCCCGATGTATCCACGCTTTGTCCCCTCTGTGTCACGCAGGGTCTCCGCTGTGTCGCCCACTGTGTACCCTGCTGTGTCCCTCGCTTTGTCCCACTGTGTCCCCTGATGTGTCCGCGCTGTGTCCCGCTGTGTCCCGCTGTGTCCCGCTGTTTCCCCTGCTGTGTCCCGCTGTGTCCCTCTTTGTCCCCGCTGTGTCCCCCAGTGTCCCGCAGTGTCCCGCTGTGTCCCGCTGTGACCCCGCTGTATTGACTCTGTGTCCCGCTGGGTTCCGCTGTGTCCTCGCAGTATTCCCCACTGTGTCAACGCTGTGTCGCCGCTGTGTCCCCGCTTGTCCCCTGCTGTGTCCCGATGTGACCCGCTGTGTCCCCTGCTGTGTCCCCCGCTGTGTCCCGCTGTGTCCCCCGCTGTGTCCCGCTGTGTCCCACTGTGTTCCGCTGTGTCCCCCGCTGTGTCCCGATCTGTTCCCCTTGTCCCCCGTTGTGTCCCTGCTGTCCCCCTCTCTGTCCCCCGCTGTGTGTCCCGATGTGTCCCGCTGTTTCCCCCGCTGTGTCACGCTGTGTCCCGCTGTGTCCTGCTGTGTCCCCCGCTGTGTCACCACTGTGTCCCGCTGTGTCCCCAGCTGAGTCCCAATATGTCCACGCTTTGTCCCTTTCTGTGTCCACCAGGTGTCCCGCTGTGTCCCGCTGTGTCCCGCTGTGTGCCCTCTCTGTCCCCCGCTGTGTCCCGTTGTGTTGCTGCTGTCCCACGTAGTGTCCCTGTTGTATCCCGCTCTGTCCCCTGCTGTGTCCCGCTGTGTGCCCACTCTGTCCCCCTCTGTATCCCGCTGTGTCCCGCTGTGTGCCGCTGTGTCCCCCGCTGTGTCCCGCTGTGTTCCTGATGTGTCCCCCTCTGTGTCCCGCTGTGTCCCCGCTGTGTCGACGCTGTGTCCCATGCTGTGTCTCGCTGTGTCCCCGCTGTGTCCCCAATGTGTCCGCACTGTCCCCTGCTGTGTCCCGCTGTGTCCCCACTGTCCCCTAATGTATTCCCGCTGTCCCCCTCTGTGTCCCCTGCTGTGTCCCCCACTGTGTCCCGTGGTGTCCCGCTTTGTCCCCCGCTGTGTCCCGCTGGGTCCCCCCTGTGTCGCCCGCTGTGTACCCTGCTGTGTCCCACTGTGTCCCGCTGGTTCCCGCTGTGTCCCGCTGTGTCCTCGCTGTGTCCCCCGCTGTGTCTCCGCTATCACCCGCTGTGTCTCCGCTGTCACCCACTGTGTCCCGCTGTGTCCCCGATGTCCCACGGAATGTCCAGGCTGTACCCCGCTGTGTCCCACGCTTTGTCCCGCTGTGTCCCACTTTCCTCGCTGTGTCCCCCGCTGTGTCCCCTCTGTGTCTCGCTGTGTCCCGCTGTGTCCTGTTATGTCACCCGATGTGTCCCGTTGTGTCCCCTGCTGTGTCCACTGCTGTGTCCTGTGGTATCCCGCTTTGTCCCCCGCTGTGTCCCGCTGGGTCCTCCCTGTGTCCCCCGCTGTGTCCCCCAATGTGTCCCGCTGTGTCCCACACTTTGTCCTGCTGTGTCCCCGCTGTGTCCCGCTGTGTCCTCCACTGTCTCCCATGCTGTGTCCCGCTGTGTCCCCGGCTGTGTCACGCTGTTGTCTGCTGTGTCCCGCAGTGTCCCCCGTTGTGTCCTGCTGTGTCCCGCTGTGTCCCGCTCTGTCCCCCGCTGTGTCTGAACTGTGTCCCGATGTGTCCCGCTGTTTCCCCCGCTGTGTCCCCCGCTGTGTCCGCTGCTGAGTCCCTGCTGTGTAAACTCTGTGTCCCGATGTTTCCCCTGCTGTGTCCCGCTGTGTCATGCTGTGTCCCCGCTGTGTCCCGCTGTGTCCCCTGCTTTGTCCCCACTATGTTTCCCGCTGTATCCCGCTGTTTCGCCTGCTGTGTCCCGCTGTGTCATGCTGTGTCCCCGCTGTGTCCCGCTGTGTACCCCGCTTTGTCCCCACTGTGTTCCCCGCTGTATCCTGCTTGTCCCCTGCTGTGTCCCTGCTGTGTCCCGTTGTGACCCGCTGTTTCCCGTGCTGTCCCACTTTTTCCCCCGCTGTGTCCCCCTCTGTGTCCCACGCTGTGTCCCCGATGTGTCCCGCTGTGTCCCCGCTGTGTCCCGCTGTGTCCCGCTGTGTCCCCTGCTGTGTCCGCGCTGTGTCCCGATGTGTCCTGCTGTTTCCCCGGCTGTGTCGCGCTGTGTCACGCTGTGTCCCGCTTTGTCCTCCGCTGTGTCATCACTGTGTCCCTCTGTGTCCCCAGCTGCGTCCCACTGTGTCCCCCGCTGTGTCCCGATGTATCCACGCTTTGTCCCCCTCTGTGTCCCGCAGGGTCTCCGCTGTGTCACCAGCTGTGTACCCTGCTCTGTCCCTCGCTTTATCCCACTGTGTCCCCGTTGTGTCCCGCTGTGTCCCTCTGTGTCCCCCGCTGTGTCCCCGCTGTGTCCCGCTGTGTCCACGCTGTGTCCCGCTGGACAAAGCGGAGGACACAGTGGTGGACACAGCGGGACACAGCGGGGCACACCGCGGGGGACACAGGGGGGACACAGAGAGGACACAGTGGGACACAGCGGGACATAGCAGGACACAGCGGGACACAGAGGCGAAAAAAACGGGGGACACAGCGAGACACAGTGGGGGACACAGCGGTATAAAGCGGGGGACACAGCGGGGCACATCGGGGGACACAGCTTGAAACAGCGGAATAAACGGCGGGACACAGCGGGACACAGCGGGGGACACAGCGGGACACAGCGGGGTTAACAGCGAGACACAACGGGGGACACAGCGCGGGACAGAGTGGGACACAGTGGGATACAGCAGAGACACAATGGGTACACAGCGGGGGACACAGCGAGGACACAGCAGGACACAGCGAGGACACAGCAGGACACAGCGGGACACAGCGGGAAATATGGGACACAGCGGGACACAGTGGGACAGACCGGGGATACAGCGGGGACACAGCGGGGACACAGCGAGGACACAGCGGGACACAGCAGGACACTGCGGGGGACACAGCGAGGACACAGCGGGACACAGCGGGACACAGTGGGACACAGCGGGGACACAGTGGGTGACACATCGGGGAAACAGCGGGACATAGTGGGACACAGCGGGGGACACAGAGAGAACAAAGCGGGACACAGCGAGTTACAGCGGGGACACAACGGGGACACAGCGGGGGACACAGAGAGAACATAGCGGGACACAGCGGGATACAGCGGAGACACAATGGGGACACAGTGGGGGACACAGCGAGAACACAGCAGAACACAGCGGGACACAGCGGGACATAGAGGGATACAGCGGGACACAGCGGGAAACACAGCGGGCACACAGCGGGTGACACTGTGGGGAAACAGCGGGACATTGTTGGACACAGCGGGACACAGCGTGGGACACAGCGGGGGAAATAGCGGGACACAGCGGGGGACACAGAGAGAACACAGCGGGACACAGCTGGATACAAGGGGGACACAACGGGGACACAGCAGGGGACACAGAGAGAACACAGCGGGACACAGCGGGATACAGAGGAGACACAATGGGGACACAGCGGGGGAAACAGCGAGGACACAGCAGAACACAGTGGGAAATAGCGGGACAGAGCGGGATACAGCGGAGACACCGCGGGGGACACAGCGGGACACAGTGGGGGACACAGCGGGGGACACAGAGGGAAACACCGAGAGGAAACAGCGGGACACAGCGGGACATAGAGGGATACAGCGGGAAACAGCGGGGAAAACAGCAGGGCACACAGCGGGACACAACAGGGGTCACAGCGGGAGACAGTGGGGACACAGCGGGACACAGCAAGGACACAGGGGGACACTGCGAGACACCGTGGGACATAACGGGACACAGCGGGGCCACAGCGGGAGACAGAGCGGGACAAAGCGGGGCACTGGGAGACACATCGGGGGACACAGCGGGACACAGCGTGGGACACAGCGGGGACACAGCGGGGACACAGCGGGACACAGCGGGGACACAGCGGGAACACAGCAGGACACAGAGGGACACAGCATGGACACAGCGAGGACACAGCGGGACAAAGCGGGGACACATCGGGACAAAGCATGACACAGCGGGGACACATCGGGACACAGCGGGGTCACAGCAGGACACAGAGAGGACACAGCGGGACACAGCGGGACATAGAGGGATACAGCCGGACACAGCGGGGAACACAGCGGGGGACACAGCGGGACACAGCGGGACAACACAGGGTTCAAAGCGGGAGACAGTGGGGACACAGTGGGGACACAGCGGGACACAGCGGGACACAGCGGGGGACACAGTGGGGGACACAGCGGTACACAGCGTGGGATAAAGCGGGACACAGCGGAGGACACAGCGGGAACCAGCGGGGGACAGAGCGGGGGACACAGCGGGGACAGAGCGGGACACAGCGGGGGACACAGCTTGACACAGCGTGATACACGGCGGGACACAGCGGGGACACAGCGATGACACAGCGAGGACACAGCGGGACACAGCGGGGACACATCGGGCCACAGTGAGACACAGCGGGGGACACAGCGGGAAACAGCGGGGGACACAGCGGGGGACACAGCGGGGACACAGCAGGACGCAGCGGGGGACACAGCGGGGACACATCGGGACACAGCGCGGGACACAGCGGGGACACAGCTGGGACACAGCACGACACAGCGGGGACACAACGGGACACAGCGGGGGACACAGCGGGACACAGTGGCACACAGCGGGACACAACGGGGTACACAGCGGGGGACACAGGGGTGACACAGAGAGGACACAGCGGGACACAGCGGGACATAGAGGGATACAGCGGGACACAGCGGGGAACACAGCGGGGGACACAGCGGGACACCACGGGGTTCACAGCGGGAGACAGTGGGGACACAGTGGGGACACAGCGGGACACAGCGGGACACAGCGGGGGACAGAGTGGGGGACACAGCGGTACACAGCATGGGATACAGCGGGACACAGCGGAAGACACAGCGGGAACCAGCGGGGGACAGAGCGGGGGACACAGCGGGGACACAGCGAGACACAGCGGGGGACACAGCTTGACACAGCGTGATACACGGCGGGACACAGCGGGGACACAGCGATGACACAGCGAAGACACAGCGGGACACAGCGGTTACACATAGGGACACAGTGAGACACAGCGGGGGACACAGCGGAAAACAGCGGGGGACAGAACGGGGGACACAGCGGGGACACAGCAGGACGCAGCGGGGGACACAGCGGGGACACATCGGGACACAGCGGGGGACACAGAGGGGACAGCGGGGACACAGCGGGAACACAGTGGTGACACAGCGGGACACAGCGGGACACAGCGTGGGACACAGCGGGACACAGCTTGACACAGCGTGATACACGGCGGGACACAGCGGGGACACAGCGATGACACAGTGAGGACACAGCGGCACAAGCGGGGACACATCAGGACACAGTGAGATACAGCGGGGGACACAGCGGGAAACAGCGGGGGACACAGCGGGGGACACAGCGGGGACACAGCAGGACGCAGCGGGGACACAGCAGGACAAAGCGGGACACTGCGGGGGACAGAGAGAGAACAAAGCGGGAAAAGCGGGACACAGTGGGACACAGCGGGGACACAGCGGGGACACAGCGAGGGACACAGCGGGACACAGTGGGGGACTCAGCGGGACATAGGGGACACAGAGGGGACACAACGGGACACAGCGTGGGACACAGCGGGACACAGTGGAGGACACAGCGGGATCCAGCGGGGGACACAGCGGGGACACATCGGGACACAGCGGGGGACACAGCGGGGACACAGCTGGGACACAGCACGACACAGCGGGGACACAACGGGACACAGCGGGGGACACAGCGGGACACAGCGGCACACAGCGGGACACAGCGGGACACAGCAGGAAACAGCGGGGGACAGAGCGGGGGACACAGTGGGGACACAGCGGGACACAGCGGAGGACACAGCGGGGGACACAGCGGGACACAGCGGGACACAGCAGGGTACACAGGGAGGACACAACGGCAAACTGCGGGAACACAGCGGGGACACAGGGGGACACGGGGGAACAAGAAGGAGACACAGCGGGACACAGCGGGGGACACAGCGCGACACAGCGCGACACAGCGGGACACAGCGGGGTACACTGTGGGGGACATAGCGGGGCACAGCGGAGGACACAGAGAGAACACAGCCGGACACAGCGTTATACAGCGGGACACAATGGGGGTCACAGCGGGAGACAGTGGGGACACAGCGGGACACAGCGGGGGACACAGCAGGACACAGCGTCGGACACAGCGGGACACAGCGCTGTCCCAGCAGGACACAGCGGGGGACACAGAGGGGACACAGATGGATAGAGCGGACGACCCAGCGGGACCCAGCAGGGGACAGAGCGGGGGACACAGTGGGGACACAGCGGGACAGGGCGGGGGACACAGCGGGGACACATCGGGACACAGCGTGGGACACAGCGGTACACAGCGGGACACCGCGGGAGACACAGCGGGACACAGCGAGACACAGAGGGGGACACAGCTGGGGACAGAGCGGGACACAGCGGGGGACACAGCGAGGACACAGCGGGGAAACAGCGGGACACAGCGGGGGACACAGCGGGACAAAGTGGGACACATCGGGGGACACAGCTTGACACAGCGGGATACACGGCGGGACACAGCGGGACACAGCGGGGACACAGGGAACACAGCGGGACACAGCGGGGACACAGCCGGACACAGCGGGGGACACAGCGAGGCCACAGCGGGACACTGGGAGACACAGCGGGGGATAGAGGGGGTCACAGTGGGGGACACAGCGGGGGACAGAGCAGGACAAACCGGGGGACACAGCGGGACACAGAAGGGGAGACAGCGGAGGACACAGCGGGGAGACAGCGGAGACACAGCAGGGACACAGCGAGGACACAGCGGGACACAGCGGGACACAGTGGGACACAGCAGGGACACAACTGGACACAGCGGGATACAGAGTGTCTCCCGCTGTGTCCCCCGATGTGTCCCTTCGGTGTCCCGCTGTGTCCTGTTGTGTCCTGCTGTGTCCCCGCTGTGTCCCGCTGTGTCCCTGCTGTGTCTCCGCTGTCTCCCCGCTGTGTCCTCCGCTGTCTCCCCTTCTGTGTCCCTGCTGTGTCCCGCTGTGTCCCCCCTGTGTCACGTTGTGTCCCGCTGTGTCCCCGCTCTTTCTCGCTGTGTCCCCATTGTGTCCCCGCTGTGTCCCGTGCTGTGTTCCGCTGTGTTCCCGCTGTGTCCCCGCTGTGTCCCTGATGTGTCCCGATGTGTCCTGATTTGTCTCCCCCTGTGTCCCTGCTGTGTCCCCCGCTGTGTCCCCTGCTGTGTCCCGCTGTGTCCCCCGTTGTGTCCCGCTGTGTCCCCGCTGTGTCCCGCTGTGTCCCCGGCTGTGTCCCCTGCTGTATCCCGCTGTGTCCCCGCTGTGTTCAGCTGTGTCCCCAGTGTGTCCCTCTGTGTCCCCCGCTGTGTCCCCGCTGTGTCCCACTGTGTCACACTGTGTCCCCGCTGTGTCCCGGCTGTGTCCCCCGCTGTGTCCCCGCTGTGTCCTGCTGTGTCCCCCGCTGTGTCACGCTGTGTCCCGCTGTGTCCCCGCTGTGTCCCCACTGTGTCCCCTATGTGTCCCGCTGTGTCCTCACGGTGTCCCTAGCTATGTCCCACTGTGTCCCCCGCTGTGTCCTACTGTGTCCCCCGCTGTTTACCGCTGTGTCCCGCTGTATCCCGCTGTGTCCCCCGCTCTGTCCCGCTGTGTCATGCTATGTCCCCGCTGTTTCTCATTGTATCCCCCGCTGTGTCCCCGCTGTGTCCCCCGCTCTATCCCACTGTGTCCCCGCAGTGTCCCCATTGTATCCCACTGTGTCCCGCTGTTTTCTGTGGTGTCCCGCTTTGTCCCCCGCTGTGTTCCCCGCTGTGTCCCCGCTGTGTTCCACTGTGTCCCGTTGTGTCCCGCTGTGTCCCCCAATGTGTCCCGCTGTGTCCCTGCTGTGTCCCGCTGTGTCCCGCTGTGTCCCCGCTGTGTTCCACTGTGTCCCGTTGTGTCCAGCTGTGTCCCCCGTTGTGTCCCGCTGTGTCCCATCTGTGTCCCCGCTGTGTCCCCGCTGTTTCCCGCTGTGTCCCCGCTGTGTCCCGCTGTGTTCCACGCTGTGTCCCTCTGTGTCCCTGCTGTGTCCCCGCTGTGACCCATTGTGTATCCCGCTGTGTCCAGCTGTGTCCCCCGCTGTGTCCCCGCTGTGTCCCGCTTTGTCCCCGCTGTGTACTGCTGTGTCCCTGCTATCCCTCGCTGTGTCTCGCTGTGTCCCGTTGTGTCCCGCTGTGTCCTGGCTGTGTCCCCTGCATTGTCCCCGTTGTGTCTCGCTGTATCCTAGCTGTGTCCCCGCTGTGTCCTGCTGTGTCCAGCTGTGTCCCCCGCTGTGTCCCGCTGTGTCCCCCGCTGTGTCCTGCTGTGTGCCAAGCTGTGTCATGCTGTGACCCCGCTGTGTCCCACTGTGCCCCCCGCTGTGTCCCCGCTGTGTCCCCGCTGTTTCCCGCTGTGTCTTCGCTGTGTCCCCCGCTGTGTCTGGCTGTGTCCGCCGTTGTGTCCCCTGCTGTGTCCCCGCTGTGTACCACTGTGTCCCGCTGTGTCCGGATGTGTCCCCTGATGTGTCCCGCTGTGTCCCCGCTGTGTCCCCGCTGTGACCCGTTCTGTCCTGCTGTGTCACCCGCTCTGTCCCCGCTGTGTCTCGCTGTGTCCCGCTGTGTGCTTGCTGTGTGACCGCTGTGTCCCGCTGTGTCCAGCTGTGTGCCCGCTGTGTCCCCACTGTGTCCCGCTGTGTCCCCCGCTGTGTCCCCGCTGTGACACCGATGTGTCCCGCTGTGTCCCGCTGTGTCCCGCTGTATCCCCCGCTGTGTCCTGCTGTATCCCCCGCTGTGTACCGCTGTGTCCGGCTTTGTCCCGCTGTGTCCCGCTGTGTCCCCGGCTCTGTCCCGCTGTGTCATGCTGTGACCCCGTTGTGTCCCATTATGTCCCCCGCTGTGTCCCTGATGTGTCCCCCACTGTGTCCCGCTGTGTCCCCCGCTGTGTGCCCACTGTGTCCCTGCCTTGTCCCCGCTGTGTCCCGCCGTGTTTCGTTGTTTCCCGTTGTGTCCTGCTTTGTCCCCCACTCTGTCCCCCGCTGAGTCCCCGCTGTGTCCAGCTGTGTCCCCCGCTGTGTCCCGCTGTGTCCTCCGCTGTGTCCCGCTGTGTCCCGCTGTGTCCCCCTGTGTTACTGTTGTTTCACCGCTGTATCCATGCTGTGTCCCCCGCTGTGTCCGACTGTGTCCCCGGCTGTGTCCCCGGCTCTATCCCGCTGTGTCCCGCTGTGTCCCGCTGTGTCCCTTGCTGTGTCCCCGCTGTATCCCCGTTTTGTCCCCTATATGTCCCACTGTGTCCTCGCTGTGTCCCTTGCTATGTCCCACTGTGTCACCCGCTGTGTCCTGCTATGTCCCCCACTGTATCCCGCTGTGTCCTGCTGTGTCATGCTGTGTCCCCGCTGTTTGCCATTGTGTCCCCCGCTGTGTCCCCGATGTGTCCCCTGCTGTATCCCGCTGTGTCTTCCGCTGTGTCCCCACTGTGTCCCCGCAGTGTCCCCATTGTGTCCCGCTGTGTCCGGCTGTTTCCCGTGATGTCCCTCTTTATCTCCCGCTGTGTTCCCCGCTGTGTCCCTGCTGTGTTCCGCTGTGTCCCCTTGTGTCCCGCTGTGTCCCCCGTTGTGTCCCTGTGTGACCCTGCTGTGTCCCGCTGTGTCCCGTTGTGTCCCCCGCTCTGTCCCCACTGTGTCCTGCTGTGTCCCCGCTCTGTCACCACTGTGTCCCCGCTGTGTCCCCGCTGTTTCCCGCTGTGTCCCGCTGTGTCCGACGCTCTGTCCCCGCTGTGTCCTGCTCTGTCCCCACTCTGTCCCCGCGGTGTCCCCACTGTGTCCCGCTTGTTCCACGCTGTGTCCCGTTGTGTCCCTGCTTTTACCCCACTGTGACCCGCTGTGTATCTCGCTGTGTCCAGCTGTGTCCCCTGCTGTCTCCCCGCTGTGTCCCGCTGTGTCCCCGCTGTATCCCGCTGTGTATCCGCTGTGTCCCCACTGTGTACTGCTGTGTCTCCACAGTGTCCCCCTCTGTTCTCCACTGTGTCCCGCTGTGTCCCCCGCTGTGTCACGCTGTGTCCCGATGTGTCCACTGCTGTGTCCCCGCTGTGTCCACGCTGTGTCCCGCTGTGTCCCTCTTTGTCCCGCTGTGTCCCGCTTTGTCCCTGCTGTGTCCCTCTGTGTCCCCGCTGTGTCCCCGCTGTGTCCCGCTGTGTCCCCCGCTGTGACACCGCTGTGTCTCCGCTGTGTCCTGCTGTGTGCCCCGCTGTGTCCCGTTGTGTCCCTGTGTGACCCTGCTGTGTCCCGCTGTGTCCCGTTGTGTCCCCCGCTCTGTCCCCGCTGTGTCCCGCTGTGTCCCTGCTGTCCCCCGCTGTGTCCTGCTATGTCCTCGCTGTGTCTCCCGCTTTGTCCCCATTGTGCCTCGCTGTGTCCTAGCTGTGTCCCCGCTGTGTCCAGCTGTGTCCCCCGCTGTGTCCCGCTGTGTTCCCCGCTGTGTCCTGCTGTGTGCCCCGCTGTGTCCCGCTGTGTCCGGCTTTGTCCCGCTGTGTCCCGCTGTGTCCCCCGCTCTGTCCCGCTGTGTCATGCTGTGACCCCGCTGTGTCCCACTGTGCCCCCCGCTGTGTCCCCGCTGTGTCCCTGCTGTTTCCCGCTGTGTCCTCGCTGTGTCCCCCGCTGTGTCCGGCTGTGTCTGCCATTGTGTCCCCCGCTGTATCCCCGCTGTGTACCGCTGTGTCCCCGCTGTGACCCGTTCTGTCCTGCTGTGTCACCTGCTCTGTCCCCGCTGTGTCCCCTCTGTGACCCGTTCTGTCCTGCTGTGTCACCCGCTCTGTCCCTGCTTTGTCGCGCTGTGTTCCCGCTCTGTCCCCGATGAGTCCCCACTGTGTCCTGCTGTGTTCCAAGCTGTGTCCGACTGTGTCCCTGCTGTGTCCTGCTGTGTATCCCGCTGTTTCCAGCTGTGTCGCTGCTCTGTCCTCACTTTGTCCCCCCTGTGTCCCGCTGTGTCCCCCGCAGTGTCCCCACTGTGTCCCTGATGTGTCCCGCTGTGTCCCGTTCTGTCCCCGCTGTCCCCCGCTGTGTACCAGCTGTGTCCCGCTGTGTCCCCCGCTCTGTCCCGCTGTGTCCCGCTGTGTCTCGCTGTGTCTCGCTGTGTCCCGCTGTGTGCTTGCTGTGTGACCGCTGTGTCCCGCTGTGTATCCCGCTGTGTCCAGCTGTGTCCCCGCTGTGTCCCTACTGTGTCCCGCTGTGTCCCCCGCTGTGTCCCCACTGTGACGCCGATGTGTTCCGCTGTGTCCCGCTGTGTCCTCGCTGTGTCCCCCGCTGTGTCCCGCTGTGTCCCCCGCTCTGTCCCGCTGTGTCATGCTGTGACTCCGCTGTGTCCCACTGTGTCCCCTGCTGTGTCCCTGATGTGTCCCCCGCTGTGTCCCGCTGTGTCCTCCGCTGTGTCCCCACTGTATCCCCGCTGTGTCCCTGCTGTGTCCCCCCGTGTCCCGTTGTTTCCCGTGGTGTTCTGCTTTGTCGCCCGCTCTGTCCCCCGCTGAGTCCCCGCTGTGTCCAACTGTGTCCGCGGCTGTGTCCCCGGCTGTATCCCGCTGTGTCCCGCTGTGTCCCACTGTTTCCCCCGGTCTGTCCCCGCTGTGTCCCGCTGTGTCCCCCTGTGTCCCCCGCTGTGTCCCGTTGTGTCCCCGCTGTGTCCCCATTGTGGCCGGCTTGTCCCCGCTGTGTCCCACTGTGTCCCATTTGTGTCCCGCTGTGTTCTCGCTGTGTCCCGCTATGACCCCGCTGTGTCCCCGCTTTATCACCTGCTGTGTCCCCGCTGTTTCCCCGCTGTGTCCCCTGCTCTGTCCCTCGCTGGGTCAAGATTTGTCCCCCACTGTGTCCCGCTGTGTCTCTGCTGTGTACCGCTGTGTCCCCCGCTGTTTCCCGCTGAGTCCCGCTGTGTTTCCCTCTGTGTCCCCACTGTGTCCCGCTGTGTCCCCCGCTGTGTCCGCGCTGTGACGCCGATGTGTCCCGCTGTGTCCCGCTGTGTCCTCACTGTGTCCCACGCTGTGTCCCGCTGTATCCCCCGCTGTGTCCTGCTGTGTCCCCCGCTGTGTCCCGCTGTGTCCGGCTTTGTCCCGCTGTGTCCCGCTGTGTCCCCCGCTCTGTCCCGCTGTGTCATGCTGTGACCCCGCTGTGTCCCACTGTGTCCCCCGCTGTGTCCCGCTGTGTCCTCCGCTGTGTCCCCACTGTATCCCCGCTGTGTCCCTGCTGTGTCCCGCCGTGTCCCGTTGTTTCCCGTGGTGTCCCGCTTTGTCCCCCGCTCTGTCCCCCGCTGAGTCCCCGCTGTGTCCGACTGTGTCCCCGGCTGTGTCCCCGGCTGTATCCCGCTGTGTCCCGCTGTGTCCCCCGCTCTGTCCCCGCTGTGTTCCCCTGTGTCCCCCGCTGTGTCCCGTTGTGTCCCCGCTGTGTCCCCATTGTGGCCGGCTGTGTCCCCGCTGTGTCCCACTGTGTCCCTTTTGTGTCCCGCTGTGTCCTCGCTGTGTCCCGCTATGACCCCGCTTTGTCCCCGCTTTATCACCTGCTGTGTCCCCGCTGTGTCCCCGCTCTGTCCCCCGCTCTGTCCCCCGCTGTTTCCCGCTGAGTCCCGCTGCATTTCCCTCTGTGTCCCCACTGTGTCCCGCTGTGTCCCCTCTGTGACGCCGATGTGTCCCGCGATGTCCCGCTGTGTCCTCGCTGTGTCCCCCGCTGTGTCCCGCTGTATCCCCCGCTGTGTCCTGCTGTGTCCCCCTCTGTGTCCCGCTGTGTCCGGCTTTGTCCCGCTGTGTCCCGCTGTGTCCCCCGCTCTGTCCCGCTGTGTCATGCTGTGACCCCGCTGTGTCCCACTGTGTCCCCCGCTGTGTCCCTTATGTGTCCCCCGCTGTGTCCCGCTGTGTCCTCCGCTGTGTCCCCACTGTATCCCCGCTGTGTACCTGCTGTGTGATGCCGTGTCCCGTTGTTAACCGTGGTGTCCCGCTTTGTCCCCCGCTCTGTCCCCCGCTGAGTCCCCGCTGTGTCCGACTGTGTCCCCGGCTGTGTCCCCGGCTGTATCCCGCTGTGTCCCGCTGTGTCCCCCGCTCTGTCCCCGCTGTGTCCTTCTGTGTCCCCCTGTGTCCCCCGCTGTGTCCCCTTGTGTCCCCGCTGTGTCCTCATTGTGGCCTGCTGTGTCCCCGCTGTGTCCCACTGTGTCCCATTTGTGTCCCGCTATGTTCTCGCTGTGTCCCGCTATGACCCCACTGTGTCCCCGCTTTATCACCTGCTGTGTCCCCGCTGTTTCCCTGCTGTGTCCCCCGCTCTGTCCCTCACTGGGTCCCAATTTGTCCCCCACTGTGTCCCTCTGTGTCTCTGCTGTGTACCGCTGTGTCCCCCGCTGTTTCCCGCTGAGTCCCGCTGTGTTTCCCTCTGTGTCCCCACTGTGTCCTGCTTTGTCCCCCGCTGTGTCCCCGCTGTGACGCCGATGTGTCCCGCTCTGTCCTCACTGTGTCCCCCGCTGTGTCCCGCTGTGTCCGGCTTTGTCCCGCTGTGTCCCGCTGTGTCCCACGCTCTGTCCCGCTGAGTCATGCTGTGACCCCGCTGTGTCCCACTGTGTCCCCCGCTGTGTCCCTGATGTGTCCCCCACTGTGTCCCGCTGTGTCCTCCGCTGTGTCCCCACTGTATCCCCGCTGTGTCCCTGCTGTGTTCCGCCATGTCCCGTTGTTTCCCGTGGTGTCCCACTTTGTCCCCCGCTCTGTCCCCCGCTGAGTCCCCGCTGTGTCCGACTGTGTCCCCGGCTGTGTCCCCGGCTGTATCCCGCTGTGTCCCGCTGTGTCCTCCGCTCTGTCCCCGCTGTGTCCAGCTGTGTCCCCCTGTGTCCCCGGCTGTGTCCCGTTGTGTCCCCGCTGTGACCCCATTGTGGCCGGCTGTGTCCCTGCTGTGTCCCACTGTGTCCCATTTGTGTCCCGCTGTGTCCTCGCTGTGTCCTGCTATGACCCCGCTTTGTCCCCGCTTTATCACCTGCTGTGTCCCCGCTGTGTCCCTGCTGTGTCCCCCGCTCTGTCCCCCGCTGTTTCCCGCTGAGTCCCGCTGCGTTTCCCTCTGTGTCCCCACTGTGTCCCGCTGTGTCCCCCGCTGTGTCCGCGCTGTGACGCCGATGTGTCCCGCTGTGTCCCGCTGTGTCCTCACTGTGTCCCCCGCTGTGTCCCGCTGTATCCCCCGCTGTGTCCTGCTGTGTCCCCCCCTGTGTCCCGCTGTGTCCGGCTTTGTCCCGCTGTGTCCCGCTGTGTCCCCCGCTCAGTCCCGCTGTGTCATGCTGTGACCCCGCTGTGTCCCACTGTGTCCCCCGCTGTGTCCCTTATGTGTCCCCCGCTGTGTCCCGCTGTGTCCTCCGCTGTGTCCCCACTGTATCCCCGCTGTGTCCCTGCTGTGTGATGCCGTGTCCCGTTGTTAACCGTGGTGTCCCGCTTTGTCCCCCGCTGAGTCCCCGCTGTGTCCGACTGTGTCCCCGGCTGTGTCCACGGCTGTATGACGCTGTGTCCCGCTGTGTCCCCATTGTGGCCGGCTGTGTCCCCGCTGTGTCCCACTGTGTCCCATTTGTGTCCCGCTGTGTCCCCGGCTGTGTCCCCGCTGTGTCCTCGCTTTGTCCCGCTATGTCCCGCTGTTTCCCCGCTGTGTCCCCTGCTGTGTGCCCGCTGTGTCCCCACTGTGTCCTGCTGTGTCCCGCTCTGTCCTTGCTGTGTCCCACGCTGTGTCCCGCTGTGTCCCCGCTGTCCCCCGCTGTGTTCTGCGCTGTGTCCTGCTGTGTCACCTTGTGTCCCTGCTTTGTCCCGATATGTCCGGTTGTGTCAGGCTGTGTCCTCGCTGTGTTCCCCGCTGTGTCCCGCTGTGTCCCCCGCTGTGTCCCGCTGTGTCCCTGCTGTGCCCCTCGCTGTGTCCCGCTTTGTCCCCGCTGTGTCCCCCGCTGTGTTCCGCTGTGTCCCCCCCTGTGTCCCCGCTGTTTCCCGCTGTGTCCCGCGGTGTCCCGTGGTGTCCTGCTTTGTCCACCACTGTGTCCCCCCCGAGTCCCCGCTGTGTCCCCGCTGTGTCCCGCTTTGTCCTCACTGTGTCCCCCGCTGTGTACCGCTGTATCCTGCTGTTTCCCCCTTTTTGTCCCGCTGTGTCCCCTGCTGTGTCGCGCTGTGTCCCTCTGTGACCTCGCTGTGTCCCCCGCTGTGTCCCCGCTGTCCATCGCTGTGTCCCGCTCTGTCCCCCGCTGTTTCCCGCTGGGTCCCACGCTGTGTCCCGCTGTGCCCCGCTGTTTCCCCCGCTGTGTCCCCGCTGTCTCCCCGACTGTGTCCCCCGCTGTGTCCCTCTGTGGGCCGCTGTGTCCCCGCTGTGTCCCCCGCTGTGTCCCCGCTGTGTCCCTGCTGTCCTCCGCTGTGTCCCCACTGTGTCGCGCTGTGTCCTCGCTGTGTCCCGCAGTGTCCTCCCTGTGTCCCTCACTGTGTCCCGCTGTGTCCCCCGCTGTGTTCCAGCTGTGTCCCCTCTGTCCTCCGCTGTGTCCCTGCTTTTTCCCGATGTGTCCCCGCTGTGTTCCCGCTGTGTCCCCTGCTGTGTCCCCACTTTGTCCCGCTGTGTCCCCGCTGTCCCCCGCTGTGTCCCGCTCTGTCCCCCGCTGTTTCCCGCTGTGTCCCCCGCTGTGTCCCGCTGTGCCCCGCTGTTTCCCCCGCTGTGTCCCCGCTGTGTCCCCGACTGTGTCTCGCGCTGTGTCCCGCTGTGCGGGGGACACAGCGAGCACACAGTGGGACACAGCGGGGACACAGCGGGGACACAGCCGGAGACACAGCGGGTGACACAACGGGACACAGATGGACACAGTGGGACAAACCGTGATCACAGCTGGGACACAGCAGGGGACACAGTGGGATATAGTGGGACACCGCAGGGGACACAGCGGGTCACAGCGGGACACAAAGTGGGACGCAGCAGGGAACACAGCGGGGGACACAGCGGGGCACAGCTGGGGACACAGCGAGGACCCAGCGGGACCCAGCGGGACACTGCCTCGATACAGCGGGGACACAGCGGGGTATACAGCTGGGGACACAAAGGGAAACAGCAGGACACTGAGTGACACAACGTGGACACAGCGGGACACAGCGGGGGACACAGCCGGGTACACTGCAGGACACAGCGGGGGACACACCGAGGACACAGCGGGACACAGCGGGGACACAGCAGTGACACAGCGGGGTACACAGCTGGGGACACAACAGGACACAGCGGGGGACACAGCGGGACACAGTGGGACACAGCGGGGACACAGCGGGGGACACAATGGGGGACAGAGTGGGACACAGCGGGGGAAACAGGGAGGACACAGCGGGTCACAGCGGGGACACAGCGGGGACTCAGCGGGTCACAGCGGGGACACAGCGGGACACTGCGGGACACAGTGGGACACAGCGGGGACACAGCGGGACACAGCGGGACACAGCGGGGACACAGCCGGACACAGTGGGGGACACAGCGGGACACAGCGGGACACAGCGGGGGACACAGCAGGACTAAGCGCGACACAGCTGCGACACAGCGGGGACACAGCGGGAAGCACAGCGGGACACAATGGAGGACATAGCGCGGACACAGCTGGGACACAGCGGGACACAGTGGGGTCACAGCGGGACAGAGCGGGGGACACAGCGAGGACACAGCGGCACAGCGGGGGACAAATCGGGAGAGAGTGGGGGACACAGCGAGGATAGAGCGGGACACAGCGGGGACACAGAGGGGACTCAGTGGGGGACACAGTGGGGGACAAAGCAGGACACCACGGGACAAAGTGGGACACAGTGGAACACAGAGGGGACACTGCGTGGACACAGTGGGACAAATCAGGGGACACAGGGGGACACAGCGGGACACAGCGGGGGACAGAGCGGGGGACACAGCGGGACAAAGCGTGGACAATGCGGGACACAGCGGGACACAGTGGGGACAGAGCGGAACACAGAGTGACACAGCGGGACAAAGCGGGACACTGCAGGACACAGCAGGGACACAGCAGGGGACACAGCGTGACACAGTGGGACACAGCGGGTGACACAGCAGGACACAGCAAGGACACAGCGGGACACAGCGTGGGACAGAGCGGGGGACACAGCGGGACCCAGCGGGACACAGCGTTGATGCAGCTGGGACACAACGGGACACAGCAAGGTACACAGCTGGGGACACAAGGGGACATAGCAGGGAACACAGGGGGACACAGCATGACACAAGGGGACACAGCAGGAACAAAGCGGGGGATACAGCGGGGGACAGAGCAGGACACAGCAGGGGACACAGGGAGGCCACAGCGGGACACTGTGGGGACAAAGAGGGGACTCAGCGGTGGATACAGCGGGGGATAAAGCGGGACACCACAGGACACAGCAGGACATAGCGAGGACACTGCGGGGACACAGCGGGGACAATGCGTGGACACAGCGGGACACAGAGGGACACAGCGGGGCACAGCAGGACACAGAGGGGACACAGCGGGACACAGTGGGGGACACAGCGCGACACAGTGGGACACAGCGGGGGACACAGCAGGAAACAGTGCGACACAACCGGGACACAGCGGGGACACAGCGGGGACACAACGGGACACAGCGCGGGACACAGCGGGACACAGCAGGGACACAGCAGGACACAGCGGGGACACAGTGGGGTACATAGCGGGGAACAGCAGGGTCACACCGGGGGACAGCGGGGACACAGCAGGACACAGAGGGGACAGAGCAGGACACAGCAGGGGACACAGCGGGGACACAGCGGGACACAGCGGGACACAGCGGTGACACAGCGGGACACAGCGAGAGACACACGGGTACATAGCGGGCAACACAGCGTGAAACAGCGGGACAGAGCGGGGACACAGCGGGACACAGCGGGGCACACAGCGGGACACAGTGGGGGATACAGCGAGGACACAGAGGGACACAATAGGACACCGAGAGGGACACAGCGGGACAAAGAAGGGACAAAGCGGGAATCACAGCGGGGGATTGAGCGGGAGACAGCAGGGGACACAGGGAGTACACAGCGGGACACAGCGGGGACACAGCGGGGACTCAGCAGGGGACACAGAGGGGACACAGTGGGGACAGAGAGGGGACACTGGGGACACAGTGGGGACACAGCGGGACACAGCGGGGACACAGCGGGACCCAGCAGGACACAGCGGGACACAACGGGACACAGTGGGGGGACACAGCGGGACAAAGTGGGAATCACAGCGGCGGATAGAGCGGGACACAGAGGGGGACACAGGGAGGACACAGTGGGACACAGTGGGGACACAGCGGGGACTCAGCGGGGGACACAGATGGGGACAAAGCAGGACACCACGGGACACAGCGGAACACAGCGGGACACAGTGGAGAAACTGCGGGGACACAGAGGGACACAGCGTAGGTCACAGCGGGACACAGCGGGACTCAGCGGGGAACACAGCGGAACACAGCGGGGGACAGAACGGGGGACACAGCGGGACACAGCGGGAACTCAGCTGGACACAGTGGGGGACACAGCGTGACACAGCGGGGACACAACGGGACACTGCGTGACACATCGGGGACACAGCGGGACACAGCGGGACACAGCGCTACACAGCGGGGAACACAGGTAGGACACAGCGGGACACAGAGGGGTCACAGCAAGAACACAGTGGGACACAACGGGACACAGCGAGGACACAGCGGGACACCGCGGGACACAGGGGGGACACAGCAGGGACACAGCGAGGACACAGGGGGACACAGCAGGGACAAAGCGGGAATCACAGCGGGGGATAGAGCGGGACACAGCGGGACACTGCGTGACACATCGGGGACACAGCGGGACACAGCGGGGGACAGAGCGCTACACAGCGGGAAACACAGCGAGGACACAGCAGGACACAGCCGAGTACACAGCTGGGGAAACAAAGGGAAACAGCAGGGACCCAACAGGACACTGCGTGACACATCGTGGACACAGCGGGACACAGCGGGACACAGCGGAGACACAGCGGGTACACAGCGGGGGACACAGCGGGGGACACAGCGAGGACACAGTGGGACACATCGGGACACAGCGGGGGACACAGGGCTACACAGCCAGGAACACAGCAGGACACAGCGGGGGAAACAGCGAGGACACAGCGGGACACAGCGGGACACAGAGGGGGACACAGAGGGACTCAGCGGGACACAGCGGGGACATAGCGGGACACAGCGTTGACACAGCGGGACACAGCGGGACACAGCGGGGAAACAGTGGGACACAGAGGGACACAGCAGGGACACAGAAGGACACAGCAGGGGACACAGCGAGAATACAGCGGGATACAACGGGACACAGCGGGGGACACAGTTGGAGACACAGCGGGGACACAGCGGGGACACAGCGGGACAGACACAAGGGGGACACAGCGGGGACACAGCTGGGACACTGCGGGACACAGTGGGGGACACATCGGTACACAGCGGGACACAGCGGGCGACACAGCGGGACACAGCGCGACACAGCGGGACACAGCAGGGACACAGAGGGACGAAGCGGGGAGCACAGCGGGACACAGTGGGGGACATAGCGGGGACACAGCTGGAACACAGCGGGACACAGCGGGACACAGAGGGAATCACAGGGGGGGGATAGAGCCGGACACAGCCGGGGACACAGGGAGGACACAGCGGGGACACAGCGGGGGACAAAGCAGGACACCACGGGACATAGCAGAACACAGCGGGACACAGTGGGGAAACTGCGGGGACACAGCGGGACACAGCCGGACACAGCGGGGGACACAGCGAGAACAAAGTGCGAAACAGCGGGACACAGCGAGGACACAGTGGGACACAGCGGGGACACAGCAGGGGACACAGTGGGACACAACCGGGGAAACAGCGGGGACACAGCGGGACACAGGGGGGACACAGCAGGGACACAGCGGGGGACACAGAGGGATACAGCAAGACACAGCGGGGGACACAGCGGGACACAGCGAGGACACAGCGGGACACAGTGGAGGACACAGTGGGGAAATATCGGGACACAGTGGGACATAGCGGGGGACACTGCGGGACAGAGCGGGGGACACAGCGGGACACAGTGGGGACACTGCGGGGACACTGCGGGACACAGCGGGGGACACAGCGGGACAAAGCGGGACACAGCGGGGAACACAGCGTGACACAGCGGAGACACAGCGGGGACACAGCGGGACACTGCGTGACACATCGGGGACACAACGGGACACAGCAGGACACAGCGGGGACACAGCGAGAACACAGCGGGACACAGCGGGAAACACAGCGGGACACAGAGGGGGACACAGCGGGACACAGCGGGTCACAGCGGGGACACAGCGGGACACAGCGGGGAAACGGGGACACAGCGGGACACAGCGGGGACACAGGGAGGACACAGTGGGACACAGCGGGGAAACAGCAGGACACAGCGGGGACACAGCGGGACACAGTGGGGGACACAGCGCGACACAGTGGGACACAGCTGGGACACAGCAGGAAACAGTGCGACACAACCGGGACACAGCGGGGACACAGCGGGGACACAACGGGACACAGCGCGGGACACAGCGGGACACAGCAGGGACACAGCAGGACACAGCGGGGACACAGTGGGGTACATAGCGGGGAACAGCAGGGTCACACCGGGGGACAGCGGGGACACAGCAGGACACAGAGGGGACAGAGCAGGACACAGCAGGGGACACAGCGGGGACACAGCGGGACACAGCGGGACACAGCGGTGACACAGCGGGACACAGCGAGAGACACACGGGTACATAGCGGGCAACACAGCGTGAAACAGCGGGACAGAGCGGGGACACAGCGGGACACAGCGGGGCACACAGCGGGACACAGTGGGGGATACAGCGAGGACACAGAGGGACACAATAGGACACCGAGAGGGACACAGCGGGACAAAGAAGGGACAAAGCGGGAATCACAGCGGGGGATTGAGCGGGAGACAGCAGGGGACACAGGGAGTACACAGCGGGACACAGCGGGGACACAGCGGGGACTCAGCAGGGGACACAGAGGGGACACAGTGGGGACAGAGAGGGGACACTGGGGACACAGTGGGGACACAGCGGGACACAGCGGGGACACAGCGGGACCCAGCAGGACACAGCGGGACACAACGGGACACAGTGGGGGGACACAGCGGGACAAAGTGGGAATCACAGCGGCGGATAGAGCGGGACACAGAGGGGGACACAGGGAGGACACAGTGGGACACAGTGGGGACACAGCGGGGACTCAGCGGGGGACACAGATGGGGACAAAGCAGGACACCACGGGACACAGCGGAACACAGCGGGACACAGTGGAGAAACTGCGGGGACACAGAGGGACACAGCGTAGGTCACAGCGGGACACAGCGGGACTCAGCGGGGAACACAGCGGAACACAGCGGGGGACAGAACGGGGGACACAGCGGGACACAGCGGGAACTCAGCTGGACACAGTGGGGGACACAGCGTGACACAGCGGGGACACAACGGGACACTGCGTGACACATCGGGGACACAGCGGGACACAGCGGGACACAGCGCTACACAGCGGGGAACACAGGTAGGACACAGCGGGACACAGAGGGGTCACAGCAAGAACACAGTGGGACACAACGGGACACAGCGAGGACACAGCGGGACACCGCGGGACACAGGGGGGACACAGCAGGGACACAGCGAGGACACAGGGGGACACAGCAGGGACAAAGCGGGAATCACAGCGGGGGATAGAGCGGGACACAGCGGGACACTGCGTGACACATCGGGGACACAGAGGGACACAGCGGGGGACAGAGCGCTACACAGCGGGAAACACAGCGAGGACACAGCAGGACACAGCCGAGTACACAGCTGGGGAAACAAAGGGAAACAGCAGGGACCCAACAGGACACTGCGTGACACATCGTGGACACAGCGGGACACAGCGGGACACAGCGGAGACACAGCGGGTACACAGCGGGGGACACAGCGGGGGACACAGCGAGGACACAGTGGGACACATCGGGACACAGCGGGGGACACAGGGCTACACAGCCAGGAACACAGCAGGACACAGCGGGGGAAACAGCGAGGACACAGCGGGACACAGCGGGACACAGAGGGGGACACAGAGGGACTCAGCGGGACACAGCGGGGACATAGCGGGACACAGCGTTGACACAGCGGGACACAGCGGGACACAGCGGGGAAACAGTGGGACACAGAGGGACACAGCAGGGACACAGAAGGACACAGCAGGGGACACAGCGAGAATACAGCGGGATACAACGGGACACAGCGGGGGACACAGTTGGAGACACAGCGGGGACACAGCGGGGACACAGCGGGACAGACACAAGGGGGACACAGCGGGGACACAGCTGGGACACTGCGGGACACAGTGGGGGACACATCGGTACACAGCGGGACACAGCGGGCGACACAGCGGGACACAGCGCGACACAGCGGGACACAGCAGGGACACAGAGGGACGAAGCGGGGAGCACAGCGGGACACAGTGGGGGACATAGCGGGGACACAGCTGGAACACAGCGGGACACAGCGGGACACAGAGGGAATCACAGGGGGGGGATAGAGCCGGACACAGCCGGGGACACAGGGAGGACACAGCGGGGACACAGCGGGGGACAAAGCAGGACACCACGGGACATAGCAGAACACAGCGGGACACAGTGGGGAAACTGCGGGGACACAGCGGGACACAGCCGGACACAGCGGGGGACACAGCGAGAACAAAGTGCGAAACAGCGGGACACAGCGAGGACACAGTGGGACACAGCGGGGACACAGCAGGGGACACAGTGGGACACAACCGGGGAAACAGCGGGGACACAGTGGGACACAGGGGGGACACAGCAGGGACACAGCGGGGGACACAGAGGGATACAGCAAGACACAGCGGGGGACACAGCGGGACACAGCGAGGACACAGCGGGACACAGTGGAGGACACAGTGGGGAAATATCGGGACACAGTGGGACATAGCGGGGGACACTGCGGGACAGAGCGGGGGACACAGCGGGACACAGTGGGGACACTGCGGGGACACTGCGGGACACAGCGGGGGACACAGCGGGACAAAGCGGGACACAGCGGGGAACACAGCGTGACACAGCGGAGACACAGCGGGGACACAGCGGGACACTGCGTGACACATCGGGGACACAACGGGACACAGCAGGACACAGCGGGGACACAGCGAGAACACAGCGGGACACAGCGGGAAACACAGCGGGACACAGAGGGGGACACAGCGGGACACAGCGGGTCACAGCGGGGACACAGCGGGACACAGCGGGGAAACGGGGACACAGCGGGACACAGCGGGGACACAGGGAGGACACAGTGGGACACAGCGGGGAAACAGCAGGACACAGCGGGGACACAGCGGGACACAGTGGGGGACACAGCAGGACACAGCGCGACACAGCTGGGACACAGCGGGGACACAGCAGGGAGCACAGCGGGACACAGTTGGGGACATAGCGCGGACAAAGCTGGGACACAGCGGGACACAGCGGGGTCACAGGGGACACAGCGGGGGACACAGCGAGGACACAGCGGGACACAGCGGGACACAGCGGGGGACAAAGTTGGAGAGAGC
Source organism: Dipodomys merriami (assembly GCF_024711535.1). NCBI lineage: Eukaryota > Metazoa > Chordata > Mammalia > Rodentia > Heteromyidae > Dipodomys > Dipodomys merriami. The sequence continues at coordinate 679,451 of NW_027205448.1, read as the reverse complement.
GGGGGACACAGCGAGGATACAGCAGGACACATCGGGGACACAGAGGGGACTCAGCGGGGGACCCAGTGGGGGACAAAGCAGGACACCACGGGACAAAGTGGTACACAGCGGGACACAGAGGGGACACTGCATGGGCACAGCGGGACAAATCGGGGGACACAGGGGAACACAGCGGGACACAGCAGGGGACACTGCCAGACACAGCGGGGAACAGAGCGGGGGACAGCAGGACACAGCGGGGACAAATCGGGACACAGCAGGACACAGCGGGGAACACAGCGTGACACAGCGGAGACACAGCGGGGACACAGCGGGACACTGCGTGACACACCGGGGACACAACGGGACACAGCAGGACACAGCGGGGACACAGTGAGAACACAGCGGGACACAGCGGAACACAGCGAGGACACAGTGGGACACCGAGGGGTCACAGCGGGGAACACAGCGGGACACAGCGGGGGACACAGCGGGACACAGCGGGTCACAGCGGGGAAATGGGGACACAGCGGGACACAGCGGGGACACAGGGAGGACACAGTGGGACACAGCGGGGAAACAGCAGGACACAGCGGGGACACTGCGGGACACAGTGGGGGACACAGCGCGACACAGCGGGACACAGCGGGGGACACAGCAGGACACAGCGCGACACAGCTGGGACACAGCAGGGACACAGCGGGGAGCACACCGGGACACAGTTGGGGACATAGCGCAGACACAGCTGGGACACAGCGGGACACAGCAGGGTAACAGGGGGACACAGCGGGGGACACAGTGAGGACACAGCAGGTCACAGCGGGGACACAGAGGGGACTCAGCGGGGGACCCAGTGGGGGACAAAGCAGGACACCACGGTACAACGTGGGACACAGCGGGACACAGAGGGGACACTGCATGGGCACAGCGGGACAAATCGGGGGACACAGGGGGACACAGCGGGACACAGCAGGGGACACTGCCGGACACAGCGCGGGACAGAGCGGGGGACACAGCGGGACACAGCGGGGACAAAGCGGGACACAGCGGGACACAGCGGGGACAGAGCGGGACACAGAGTGACACAGTGGGACACAGCGGGACACAGCGGGGACACAGCAGGGACACAGCGGGGGACACAGCGCAACACAGCGGGACAAAGCGGGGGACACAGCAGGACACAAAATGGACACAGCGGGACACAGCATGGGACAGAGCGTGGCATAGCGGGAAACAGAGGGACACAGTGGGACACAGCGGGACACAGCGGGACACAGCGAGAGACACAGCAGGATACACAGTGGGGACACAGCGGGGGACACAGCAGGGGACACAGCGGGACACAGCGTGGGACACAGCGAGAAAACAGCGGGACCCAGCGGGACACAGCGTCGATACAAGGGGCACACAGCGGGACACAGTAGGGTACACAGCTGGGGACACAACGGGACATAGCGGGAACACAGCGGGACACAGCGGAATACAGCGGGACACAGCAGGGACAAAGCAGGGGACACAGCGGGGGACAGAGCGGGACACAGCGGGGGACACAGGGAGGACACAGCAGGACACAGCGGGGACAAAGCGGGGACTCAGCGGTGCATACAGCGGGGGACAAAGAGGGACACCACGGGACACTGCGGGACACAGCGGGGACACTGCGGCGACACAGCAGGGGACACAGCGGGGACACAGCAGGACGCAGCGGGACACAGCATGACACAGGGTTGACACAGCGGGACACAGCGAGAGACACAGCGGGTACACAGCGATGAACACAGCGGGACAAAGCGAGACAGAGAGGGGACACAGCGGGACACAGCGGGGCACACAGCGGGACATAGCGGGACACAGCGGGACAAGCAGGGTACACAGCTGGGGACACATCGGGACACAATAAGGGGATACAGCGAGGACACAGAGGGACACAACGGGACATAGCGGGGAACATAGCGGGACACAGAGGGACACAGCAGAGACAAAGCGGGAATCACAGCGGGGGATGGAGCGGGACACAGCGGGGGACACAGGAAGGACATAGCGGGTCACAGCGGGGACACAGCAGGACCCAGCGGAGGACATAGCGGGACACAGCGGGACTCAGCGGGGAACACAGCAGAGCACAGCGGGGGACAGAACGGGGGACACAGCGGGACACAGCGGGGACTCAGCTGGACACAGCGGGGGACACAGCGTGACACAGCGGGTACACAGCGGGGACACAGCGGGACACTGCGTGACACATCGGGGACACAGCGGGACACAGCGGGGGACAGCGGGGGACACAGCGCTACACAGCGGGGAACACAGCGAGGACATAGCGGGACACAGCGGGGTCACAGCAAGAACACAGTGGGACACAACGGGACACAGCGAGGACACAGTGGGACACCGCGGGGCACAGGGGGGACACAGCAGGGACACAGCGAGGACACAGCAGGACACAGCAGGGACAAAGCGGGAATCACAGCGGGGGATAGAGTGGGACACAGCGGGGGACACAGCGGGGACACAGCGGGACACAGTAGGGTACACAGCTGGGGACACAACGGTACATAGCGGGGAACACAGCGGGACACAGCGGGACACAGCGGGACACAGCAGGGACAAAGCGGGGGACACAGCGGGGGACAGAGCGGGACACAGCGGGGGACACAGGGAGGTCACAGCGGGACATAGCGGGGACAAAGCGGGGACTCCGCGGTGCATACAGAGGGGGACCAGGCGGGTCACCACGGGACACTGCGGGACACATCGGGGACACTGCGGGGACACAGCAGGTGACACAGCGGGGACACAGCGGGACAGCGTGACACAGCGTGACACAGCATTGACACAGCTTGACACAGCGAGAGACACAGCGGGTACACAGCGGGGAACACATGCGGGACAAAGCGGGGGACACAGCGGGACACAGCGGAGAATACAGTGGGACACAGCGGGGACACATCAGAACACCGTCGGGAAACAGCGGGGACAAAGCGGGATACAGCGGGGACACAGCGGGACACATAGGGGACACAGCGGGGGACATAGTGGGGGACACAGCGGGGAACACAGCGGGACACAGCGGGGACACAGCTGGACACAGCGGGATACTCAGCGGGACACAGCAGGGACACAGCGAGGACACAGCGGGACACAGTGGGGAACACAGCGGGACACAGCCAGACACAGCGGGGACACCACGGGACACAGCGTTGGACACAGCGGAACACAGCGGGGACACAGCTTGACACAGCGGGGACACAGCGAGGCACAGCGGGGGACAAAGCGGGACACAGCGGGTAAACAGTGGAGACACAGCGGAACACAGCGGGGGACACAGTTGGGACACAGCGGGGGACAGAATGAGGACACAGCGGGGAAACAGCGGAGACACAGCGGGATACAGAGGGGGAGACAGCGGGTCACAGCGGCACACAGTGTGGAACACAGCGGGGGACACATCGGGACACAGCGGGACACAGCGGGGGACACACAGGGACACATGGGGGAAACAGCAGGACACAGCGGGGGACACAGCGGGGGACAAAGCGGGTCAAATCAGAGACACAGCGGGGGACACAGCTGGGGACACAGCGGGGCACAGTGGGGGATACAGCGAGGACACAGAGGGACACAACAGGACACCGAGGGGGACACAGCGGGACACAGCGGGACACAGCGGGACACAGGGGACAAAGCGGGAATCACAGCGAGGGATAGAGCGGGACACAGCGGGGGACACAGGGAGGACACAGCGGGACACAGCAGGGGCACAGCGGGGACTCAGCGGGGGACACAGCGGGGAACACAGCGGGGAAAGAGCAGGGGCACAGCGGGGACTCAGCGGGGGACACAGCGGGGAACACAGCGGGGAAAGAGCAGGAACACAGGGGGACACAGCGGGGACACAGCGGGACACAGAGTGTACACAGCGGGACACAGCAGGCACAGCGGGACACAACGGGACACAGTAGGACACAGCTGGGACAAAGCAGGACACAGCGGGGACACAGCGGACACAGCGGGACACAGCAGGGACAAAGCGGGAATCACAGCGAGGGATAGAGTGGGACACAGTGGGGGACACAGTGGGACACAGCGGGGACACAGCGGAACACAGCGGTGACACAGAGGGACACAGCGAGAGACACAGTGGGTACACAGCGGGGAACACAGCGGGACACAGAGGGACAGAGCGGGGACACAGCGGGACACAGTGGGGCACACAGCGTGACATAGCGAGACACAGCGGGACACAGCAGGGGACACAGCTTGGGACACAGTGGGACACAGTGGGGGATACAGCGAGGACACAGAGGGATACAACGGGACACCGAAGGGTTCACAGCGGGACACAGCGGGACACAGCAGGGACAAAGTGGGAATCACAGCGGGGGATAGAGCGGGACACAGCGGGGGACACAGGGAGGACACAGCGGGACACAGCAGGCACACAGCGGGGACCCAGCGGGGGACACAGGGTGGGACACAGCGGTGACAGAGCAGGAACATAGGGGGACACAGCGACGACACAGCGGGACACAGCGGGGACACAGCGGGACACAGCAGGATACAGCGGGACAAAACGGGACACAGTAGGACACAGCGGGGACAAAGCAGGACACAGTGGGACACAGCGGGACACAGTGGGGGACACAGTGGGACACAGCAGGACACAGCGGTGACAAAGCGGGAATCACAGCGGGGAATAGAGCGGGACACAGTTGGGGACACAGAGGGAAACAGCGGGGACTCAGCGGGGGACACAGCGGGGGACAAAGCAGGACACCATGGGACACAGCAGAACACAGCGGGACACAGGGGGGAATCTGAGGGGACACAGCGGGACACAGCAGGGACACAGCCAGACACAGCAGGGGACACAGCGGGAACCAGCGTGGACAAAGCGTGACACAGCAGGCCACAGCGGGGACAGAGCGGGACACAGATTGACACAGCGGGACACAGCGGGACAAAGCAGGACACAGCGGGACACAGTGGGGACACAGCAGGGAGACAGCGGGGGACACAGTGCAACAAAGCGGTACACAGCGGGGGACACAGCAGGACACAGCAGGGACACAGTGGGGGACAGAGCGAGGACACAGCGGGACACAGCGGGACAAAGCGGGGGACTCAGCGGGACACAGCGGGGGACACAGTGGGACACAGCATGGGACACAGCGAGAACACAGCGGGACACAGCGGGACACAGCGGGGGACATAGCGAGGGACACAGCGCAGGACACAACGGGACACAGCGGGGGACACAGCGAGGACACAGCGAGACACAGCCTGACACAGCGGGGATACAGCGGGGACACAGCGGTGACACAGCGGGGGACACATCGGGACACAGTGGGACACAGCGTGACACAGCGGGAAACACAGCGGCACATAGTGGTGTACACAGCGGGGGACAAAGCGGGACACTGCAGGGTGCACAGCGGGGGGCACAGGGGGACACAACGGGACACAGCGGGACAGTGCCGGGACACAGCGGGGGACACAGCGGGACACAGAGGGGACACAGTGGGGAACAGCGGAACACAGCGGGACACAGCGGGGGCACAGCGGGACACAGCGGAGCTACATCGGGCAACATAGCGGGACACAGCGGGGACACAGCCGGAGACACAGCGGGGACACAGCGGGATACAGCGGGACACAGTGGGACACAGCGGGACACAGCGGGACACAGCGGGGGAAACAGCGTGGACACAGCGGGACACAGCAGTGGACAAAGCGGGACACAGCGGGACACAGCGGGGACACAGCGTGGACTCAGCGGCGGACACAGGGGGGACAAAGCAGGACACACTGGGGACACAGCGGGACACAGCGGGGGACAAAGCGGGAAACAATGGGGACAAAGTTGGATACATCGTGGTACACCGCGGGACACAGCAGGTCACAGCGGGGACACAGTGGGACACAGCGGGTGAAACAGTGGAACACAGTGGGGACACAGTGGGGCATATCGGGGGACACAGCAGGGGACACAGAAGGACACAGCGGGGGACAAAGCAGTACACAGTGCGGACACAGCGGGACACAGCGCGGACACAGCAGGACACAGCGGGGGACACAGCCTGGGACACAGCGGGAGAGAGAGGGACACAGCGCGGACACAGCGGGACACAGCGGGGGACACAGTGGGACACAGCCTGGGACACAGCGGGAGAGAGAGGGACACAGCGTGGACACAGCGGGACACAGTGGGACACAGCGGGACACAGCCGAGACACAGCGGGGGACACAGCGGGACACAGCGGGGACACAGCGATACACAGCGGGACACAGCGGGTCATAGCGGGGGACACAGCATTGTCACAGCGGGACACAGCGGTGGACAAAGGGGGAGACAGCGGTGGACAAAGCGGGACACAGCGGGACACAGCGGGGACACAGCGGAGACTCAGCAGGGGACACAGCGGGGCACAAACGGGACACAACAGGACAGAGCGGGACACATCGGGACACAGCGGGACACAGCGGGGACAAGGCGGGACACAGAGGGGGAAACAGCGGGAGACAAAGCGGGATACAACCGTGGACAAAGCGGTAAACAGCGCGACAGAGCGGGGGACACAGCGGAACACAGTTGGGACACATCGGTACAAAGCGGGACACAGCGGGACACAGCGGGGACACAGTGGGGACACAGCAGGGGACACAGTTGTACACAGCGGGACACAGCGTGGGACAAAGCAGGACACAGCGGGGGACACAGCGAGGACAAAGCGGGCCACAGCGGAACACAGTGTGGACAGAGCGGGGACACAGAGGGGACACCGCAGGGAAACAGCAGGGAAACAGCGGGACACAGCGGGGAACACAACGGGGGACACAGCGGGGGACACACTGGGACATAGAAGGGAACAGAGCGAGGACACAACTGAACACAGCGGGACACAGCGGGGACACAGCGGGGACACAGCGGGGGACACAGCGAGGACAAAAGCGGGACACAGAGGGACACAGCGGGTACACATCGAGACACATCGGGACACATCGGGAACACAGCGGGGTCACAGCAGGACACAGCAGGGACACAGCGAGACACAGCGAGACACAGCGGGACACTGCAGGGACAAAGCGGGGACTCAGCGGTGGATACAGCGGGGGACAAAGCAGGACACAGCTGGGGACACAACGGGACACAGCAGGTGACACAGAGGGGACACAGCGGGACACAGCGGGGGACACAGCAGGGGACACAGCGGGGATACAGCGGGACACAGCTGGGGACACAGCCAGGACACAGCGGGACACAGCGGGGGACACAACGAGGACACAGCGGACACAGCGGGACACAGCGGGGACACAGCTGGACACAGCGGGAAACAGCAGGAGACACAGCGGGGACACAACGGGACACAGCGCGGGACACAGCGGGACATAGCAGGGAAACAGCGGGACACAGCGGGGACACGGGAGACACAGCAGGACACAGCGGGGGCCACAGCGGGACACAACGGGACACATCGGGGGACACAGTGGAGACATAGAGGGGGACCCAGCGAGGACAAAACGGGACACAGCGGGACACAGCGGGACACAGTGGGGTACATAGTGGGGAACAGCAGGGACACACCGGGGGACACAGCGGCGACACAGCGGGACACAGCGGTGACACAGCGGGACACAGCGAGAGACACAGCGAGTACACAGCGGGGAACACAGCGGGACACAGCGGGACAGAGCGGGGACACAGCGGGACACAGCTGGGCACACAGCGGGACATACCGGGACACAACGGGACACAGCAGGGGACACAGCTGGGGACACAGCGGGACACAGTGGGGGATACAGCGAGGACACAGAGGGACACAACGGGACACAGAGGGGGACACAGTGGGACACAGCGGGACACAGCGGGACACAGCAGGGACACAGCGCGACACAGCGGGGACACTGCGGGGAGCACAGCGGGACACAGTGGGGGACATAGCGCGGACACAACTGGTACACAGCGGGACACAGCGGGTTCACAGCGGGACACAGCGGGGGACACCGCGATGACACAGCGGGCACAGCAGGACACAGCGGGGTACAAAGTGGGAGAGAGCGGGAGACACAGGGAGGTTACAGCGGAACACAGCGGGGACACAGAGGGGACTCAGCGGGTGACACAGTGGGGGACAAAGCAGGACACCACGGGACAAAGTGGGACACAGCGGAACACAGAGGGGCCACTGCGTGGACACAGTGGGACAAATCGGGGGAAAAAGCGGGACACAGAGGGACACAGGGGGGACACAACCGGACACAACGGGACACAGCGGGACACAGTGGGGTACATAGCGGGGAACAGCAGGGACACACGGGTGGACAGCGGGGACACAGCAGGACACAGCGGGGACAGAGCAGGACACAGCGGGGGACACAGCAGGGACACAGCGGGACACAGCGGGGACACAGCGGGACACAGCGAGAGACACAGCGGGTACACAGCGGGGAAAACAGCGGGACACAGCCGGACAGAGCGGGGACACAGCGGGTCACAGCGGGGCACACAGCGGGACATAGTGGGACACAGCGTGACACAGCAGGGGACACAGCTGGGGACACAGCGGGACACAGTGGGTGATACAGCGAGGACACAGAGGGATACAACGGGACACCGAGGGGGACACAGCGGGACACAGCGGGACACAGCAGGGACAAAGCGGGGACTCAGCAGTGGATAGAGCGGGGGACAAAGCGGGACACAGCGGGGACACTGCGGGGACACAGCGGGACACAGCTCAGGACACAACGGGACACAGCAGGTGACACAGAGGGGACACAGCAGTCCACAGCGGGGACACAGTGGGAAACAGCGGGACACAGCGGGGGACAAAGCGGGAGACAGCGGGGGACACAGCAGGGGACACAGCGGGGATACAGCGGGACAAAGCTGGGGACACAGCCAGGACACAGCGGGACACAGCGGGGGACATAACGAGGACACAGCGGACACAGCGGGACACAGCGGGGACACAGCTGGACACCGTGGGAAACAGCAGGAGACACAGCGGGGACACAACGGGACACAGCGCGGGACACAGCAGAACACAGCAGGGAAACAGCGGGACACAGCGGGGACACAGCGGGGGACACAGCGAGGGACAAAGTGGGTTACCACGGAACACAGCGGAACACAGCGGGACTCACCGGGGACACTGCGGGGACACAGCGGGACACAGGGGGGGGACACACTAAGACATAGCGCGGACACAGCGGGACACAGCGGGGGACACAGCAGGGACACAGCAGGACACAGTGGGACACAGCGGGACACAGCGGAGACACAACGGTGGACACAGTGGGACACAGCGTGGACACATTTGGAGCTCAGCGTCGGACACAGTGGGGGACAAAGCGGGACACGACAGTACACAGCGGGACACAGCGGGACACAGCGGGACACAGCGGGGACACAGCGGGACACAGGGGGGAAACAGCGGGAGACAAAGCGGGACACAACGGTGGACACAGCGGGACACAGCGCGACAGAGAGGTGGACACAGCAGGACACAGTGGGGACACATCGGGACAAAGCGGGACACAGCGGGACACAGCGGGGACACAGCGGGACACAGCGGGGGACACAGCGAGGACACAGCGGGACACACCGGAACACAGTGGGGACACAGCGGGGACACCGCGGGGAAACAGCAGGGACACAGCGGGGAACACAGCGGGGGACAAAATGGGACACAGCAGGACACAGCGGGACACAGCGGGACAAAGCGGGGACACAGTGGGAACACAGTGGTGACACAGCGGGGGACACAGCAAGGACACAGCGGGACACAGCGAGACACAGCGGGGACACAGCGGGACCTAGGGGGACACAGGGGTCACAGCGGGGACACAGGAGGGGACACGGCGTGACACAGTGGGACCCAGCGGGGAGACAGCGGGGACTCAACGGGGGAATCAGCGGGAGACACAGCGGGACTCAGCGGCCGACACAGCGCGGGACACAGCGGGAATACAGCGGGCCCACAATGGGGACACAGTTGGGGACAGAGCGGGACACAACGGGGACACCGCAGGGGGCACAGCGGGATACAGCCTGACACAGCGGGGACACAGCGGGACACAGTGGGCGACACAGCGGGGGACAGCGGGGACACACCGGTGGACAACGGGGACACAGCAGGACACAGCGGGGTACAAGCGAGGACACATCGGGACACTGCGGGACACTGCGGGGACACAGCGGGACACAGCGGGGACACAGCGGGGACTCAGTGGGTGACACTGCAGGTGACAAAGCGGGACACCACGGGACACAGAGGGAAACAGCAGGGAAACAGCAGGGACACCGCAGGGGACACAGTGGGATACCGTGAGGGACAGAGCGGGTCATAGCAGGGGACACAGCGGGGGACAGAGCGGGACACAGCGGGACACAGCGGAACACAGCCTGGACACAGCGGGAGACACTGCGGGACAAAGCCGGGGACACAGCAGGGGACAAAGCGGGACACAGCGGGGGACACAGCGGGACACAGCGGGACACAGCAAGGGACACAGCGGGACACAGCGGGACACAGCGGGGACACAGCTGGGAAACAGCGGGACACAGCGGGGGATATAGGGGGACAAAGCGGAACACAATGGGGACACAGCGGTACACAGCGGGACACAGTGGGAGACAAAGCGGGAAACAGCGGGGACACAGTTGAATACACCGTGGTACACAGCGGGACACAGCGGGACACAGCGAGGACACAGCGGGAAACAGCGGGACACAGCGGGACACAGCGGGGACACAGCAGGGAAACATCAGGGGACACAGCGGGACACAGCAGGACACAGTGGGACACAACGGGACACAGCTCAGACACAGCGGGATACACAGCACGACACGGCGGGGACACAGCGGGACAAAGCGGTGGACACAGCGGGACACAGCGGGGACACAGCGGGGACTCAGCGGCGGACACAGGGGGCGACAAAGCGAGACACCACAGGACACAGCGGGACACAGCGGGACACAGCGGGACACAGCGGGGACACAGCGGGACACAGGGCAGGAAAAAGCGGGAGACAAAGCGGGACACAACGGTGGACACAGCGGGACACAGCACAACAGAGAAGGGGACACAGCGGGACACAGTGGGGACATATCAGGACAAAGCGGGACACGCCGGGACACAGCGGGGACACAGCGGGGACACAGCAGGGGACACAGCGGTACACAGCGGGACACAGCGGGGGACACAGCGGGACACAGCGGGGGACACAGCGAGGACACAGCGGGACAAAGCAGAACACAGCGGGGACACAGCGGGGACACAGCAGCAACACCGCGCGGAAACAGCAGGGACAGCGGGACACAGCATGGAAAACAGCGGGGGACACAACGGGACACAGCGGGACACAGCGGGACACAGCGGGACACAGCGGGGGACACAGTGGGGGACAAATTGGAACACAGCGGGCGACACAGCGGGGGACACAGCGGGACATAGCGGGGAACAGAGTGATGACACAGCTGAACACAGTGGGACACAGCGGGGACAGAGCGGGGACAGAGCGGGGGACACAGCGAGGGCACAGCGAGACACAGAGGGACACAGCGGGGATACATCGAGACACATCGGGACACAGCGGGAACACAGCGGGGTCACAGCGGGACACAGCGGGGACACAGTGAGAAACAGCGAGACACAGCGGGACACAGCGGGGGACACAAGGGGGACAAAGCAGGACACACTGGGGACACAGCGTGACACAGCAGGGGACAAAGCGGGAAACTGCGGGGACAAAGTTGGATACACCGTGGTACACAGCGGGACACAGCTGGACACAGCGAGGTCACAGTGGGACACAGAGGGACACAGAGGGACACAGCGTGGACACAGCGCGGAAAAAGCAGGGGACACAGCGGGACACAGCTGGAAACAGCGGGACACAGCGGCAGACACAGCTGGAAACAGCCGGCGACACAGCGGAACACAGCGGGGACACAGCGGGACATATGGGGACACAGCCTGGGACACAGCGGTACACAGCAGGGGACAAAGCAGGACACAGCGCGGACACAGCGGGACACAGCGTGGACACAGCGGGACACAGCGGGGGACACAGCCGGGGACACAGCGGGAGAGAGAAGGACACAGCGCGGACACAGCGGGACACAGCGGGGGACACAGCGAAGACACAGCGGGACACATTGGGGACACAGCGGGGACACAGCCGGGGACAGAGCGGGACAGCACGGGGACACAGCCGGGACAAAGTGGGGACACAGCAGGACACAGGGTGACACAGCGGGACACAGGGGGACACAGGTGGACACAGCGGGGACACAGCAGGGGACACGGCGGGACACAGTGGGACACAGCAGGGAAACAGCGGGGACTCAACGGGGCACACAGCGGGGGACACAGTGGGACTCAGCGGCGGACACAGCGCGGGACACAGCGGGAATATAGCGGGGACACAATGGGGACACAGCGGGGACTCAGTGGGGGACATAGCGGGACACCGCAGGGACACCTCGGGGACACAGCGGGATACAGCCTGACACAGTGGGGACACAGCGGGACACAGTGATGGACACAGCGGGAGACAGCGGGGACACACCGATGGACAACGGAGACACAGCGCGACAGAGAGGTGGACACAGCAGGACACAGTGGGGACACATCGGGACAAAGCGGGACACAGCGGGACACAGCGGGGACACAGCGGGACACAGCGGGGGACACAGCGAGGACACAGCGGGACACACCGGAACACAGTGGGGACACAGCGGGGACACCGCGGGGAAACAGCAGGGACACAGCGGGGAACACAGCGGGGGACAAAATGGGACACAGCAGGACACAGCGGGACACAGCGGGACAAAGCGGGGACACAGTGGGAACACAGTGGTGACACAGCGGGGGACACAGCAAGGACACAGCGGGACACAGCGAGACACAGCGGGGACACAGCGGGACCTAGGGGGACACAGGGGTCACAGCGGGGACACAGGAGGGGACACGGCGTGACACAGTGGGACCCAGCGGGGAGACAGCGGGGACTCAACGGGGGAATCAGCGGGAGACACAGCGGGACTCAGCGGCCGACACAGCGCGGGACACAGCGGGAATACAGCGGGCCCACAATGGGGACACAGTTGGGGACAGAGTGGGACACAACGGGGACACCGCAGGGGGCACAGCGGGATACAGCCTGACACAGCGGGGACACAGCGGGACACAGTGGGCGACACAGCGGGGGACAGCGGGGACACACCGGTGGACAACGGGGACACAGCAGGACACAGCGGGGTACAAGCGAGGACACATCGGGACACTGCGGGACACTGCGGGGACACAGCGGGACACAGCGGGGACACAGCGGGGACTCAGTGGGTGACACTGCAGGTGACAAAGCGGGACACCACGGGACACAGAGGGAAACAGCAGGGAAACAGCAGGGACACCGCAGGGGACACAGTGGGATACCGTGAGGGACAGAGCGGGTCATAGCAGGGGACACAGCGGGGGACAGAGCGGGACACAGCGGGACACAGCGGAACACAGCCTGGACACAGCGGGAGACACTGCGGGACAAAGCCGGGGACACAGCAGGGGACAAAGCGGGACACAGCGGGGGACACAGCGGGACACAGCGGGACACAGCAAGGGACACAGCGGGACACAGCGGGACACAGCGGGGACACAGCTGGGAAACAGCGGGACACAGCGGGGGATATAGGGGGACAAAGCGGAACACAATGGGGACACAGCGGTACACAGCGGGACACAGTGGGAGACAAAGCGGGAAACAGCGGGGACACAGTTGAATACACCGTGGTACACAGCGGGACACAGCGGGACACAGCGAGGACACAGCGGGAAACAGCGGGACACAGCGGGACACAGCGGGGACACAGCAGGGAAACATCAGGGGACACAGCGGGACACAGCAGGACACAGTGGGACACAACGGGACACAGCTCAGACACAGCGGGATACACAGCACGACACGGCGGGGACACAGCGGGACAAAGCGGTGGACACAGCGGGACACAGCGGGGACACAGCGGGGACTCAGCGGCGGACACAGGGGGCGACAAAGCGAGACACCACAGGACACAGCGGGACACAGCGGGACACAGCGGGACACAGCGGGGACACAGCGGGACACAGGGCAGGAAAAAGCGGGAGACAAAGCGGGACACAACGGTGGACACAGCGGGACACAGCACAACAGAGAAGGGGACACAGCGGGACACAGTGGGGACATATCAGGACAAAGCGGGACACGCCGGGACACAGCGGGGACACAGCGGGGACACAGCAGGGGACACAGCGGTACACAGCGGGACACAGCGGGGGACACAGCGGGACACAGCGGGGGACACAGCGAGGACACAGCGGGACAAAGCAGAACACAGCGGGGACACAGCGGGGACACAGCAGCAACACCGCGCGGAAACAGCAGGGACAGCGGGACACAGCATGGAAAACAGCGGGGGACACAACGGGACACAGCGGGACACAGCGGGACACAGCGGGACACAGCGGGGGACACAGTGGGGGACAAATTGGAACACAGCGGGCGACACAGCGGGGGACACAGCGGGACATAGCGGGGAACAGAGTGATGACACAGCTGAACACAGTGGGACACAGCGGGGACAGAGCGGGGACAGAGCGGGGGACACAGCGAGGGCACAGCGAGACACAGAGGGACACAGCGGGGATACATCGAGACACATCGGGACACAGCGGGAACACAGCGGGGTCACAGCGGGACACAGCGGGGACACAGTGAGAAACAGCGAGACACAGCGGGACACAGCGGGGGACACAAGGGGGACAAAGCAGGACACACTGGGGACACAGCGTGACACAGCAGGGGACAAAGCGGGAAACTGCGGGGACAAAGTTGGATACACCGTGGTACACAGCGGGACACAGCTGGACACAGCGAGGTCACAGTGGGACACAGAGGGACACAGAGGGACACAGCGTGGACACAGCGCGGAAAAAGCAGGGGACACAGCGGGACACAGCTGGAAACAGCGGGACACAGCGGCAGACACAGCTGGAAACAGCCGGCGACACAGCGGAACACAGCGGGGACACAGCGGGACATATGGGGACACAGCCTGGGACACAGCGGTACACAGCAGGGGACAAAGCAGGACACAGCGCGGACACAGCGGGACACAGCGTGGACACAGCGGGACACAGCGGGGGACACAGCCGGGGACACAGCGGGAGAGAGAAGGACACAGCGCGGACACAGCGGGACACAGCGGGGGACACAGCGAAGACACAGCGGGACACATTGGGGACACAGCGGGGACACAGCCGGGGACAGAGCGGGACAGCACGGGGACACAGCCGGGACAAAGTGGGGACACAGCAGGACACAGGGTGACACAGCGGGACACAGGGGGACACAGGTGGACACAGCGGGGACACAGCAGGGGACACGGCGGGACACAGTGGGACACAGCAGGGAAACAGCGGGGACTCAACGGGGCACACAGCGGGGGACACAGTGGGACTCAGCGGCGGACACAGCGCGGGACACAGCGGGAATATAGCGGGGACACAATGGGGACACAGCGGGGACTCAGTGGGGGACATAGCGGGACACCGCAGGGACACCTCGGGGACACAGCGGGATACAGCCTGACACAGTGGGGACACAGCGGGACACAGTGATGGACACAGCGGGAGACAGCGGGGACACACCGATGGACAACGGAGACACAGCGCGACAGAGAGGTGGACACAGCAGGACACAGTGGGGACACATCGGGACAAAGCGGGACACAGCGGGACACAGCGGGGACACAGCGGGGACACAGCGGGACACAGCGGGGGACACAGCGAGGACACAGCGGGACACACCGGAACACAGTGGGGACACAGCGGGGACACCGCGGGGAAACAGCAGGGACACAGCGGGGAACACAGCGGGGGACAAAATGGGACACAGCAGGACACAGCGGGACACAGCGGGACAAAGCGGGGACACAGTGGGAACACAGTGGTGACACAGCGGGGGACACAGCAAGGACACAGCGGGACACAGCGAGACACAGCGGGGACACAGCGGGACCTAGGGGGACACAGGGGTCACAGCGGGGACACAGGAGGGGACACGGCGTGACACAGTGGGACCCAGCGGGGAGACAGCGGGGACTCAACGGGGGAATCAGCGGGAGACACAGCGGGACTCAGCGGCCGACACAGCGCGGGACACAGCGGGAATACAGCGGGCCCACAATGGGGACACAGTTGGGGACAGAGTGGGACACAACGGGGACACCGCAGGGGGCACAGCGGGATACAGCCTGACACAGCGGGGACACAGCGGGACACAGTGGGCGACACAGCGGGGGACAGCGGGGACACACCGGTGGACAACGGGGACACAGCAGGACACAGCGGGGTACAAGCGAGGACACATCGGGACACTGCGGGACACTGCGGGGACACAGCGGGACACAGCGGGGACACAGCGGGGACTCAGTGGGTGACACTGCAGGTGACAAAGCGGGACACCACGGGACACAGAGGGAAACAGCAGGGAAACAGCAGGGACACCGCAGGGGACACAGTGGGATACCGTGAGGGACAGAGCGGGTCATAGCAGGGGACACAGCGGGGGACAGAGCGGGACACAGCGGGACACAGCGGAACACAGCCTGGACACAGCGGGAGACACTGCGGGACAAAGCCGGGGACACAGCAGGGGACAAAGCGGGACACAGCGGGGGACACAGCGGGACACAGCGGGACACAGCAAGGGACACAGCGGGACACAGCGGGACACAGCGGGGACACAGCTGGGAAACAGCGGGACACAGCGGGGGATATAGGGGGACAAAGCGGAACACAATGGGGACACAGCGGTACACAGCGGGACACAGTGGGAGACAAAGCGGGAAACAGCGGGGACACAGTTGAATACACCGTGGTACACAGCGGGACACAGCGGGACACAGCGAGGACACAGCGGGAAACAGCGGGACACAGCGGGACACAGCGGGGACACAGCAGGGAAACATCAGGGGACACAGCGGGACACAGCAGGACACAGTGGGACACAACGGGACACAGCTCAGACACAGCGGGATACACAGCACGACACGGCGGGGACACAGCGGGACAAAGCGGTGGACACAGCGGGACACAGCGGGGACACAGCGGGGACTCAGCGGCGGACACAGGGGGCGACAAAGCGAGACACCACAGGACACAGCGGGACACAGCGGGACACAGCGGGACACAGCGGGGACACAGCGGGACACAGGGCAGGAAAAAGCGGGAGACAAAGCGGGACACAACGGTGGACACAGCGGGACACAGCACAACAGAGAAGGGGACACAGCGGGACACAGTGGGGACATATCAGGACAAAGCGGGACACGCCGGGACACAGCGGGGACACAGCGGGGACACAGCAGGGGACACAGCGGTACACAGCGGGACACAGCGGGGGACACAGCGGGACACAGCGGGACAAAGCAGAACACAGCGGGGACACAGCGGGGACACAGCAGCAACACCGCGCGGAAACAGCAGGGACAGCGGGACACAGCATGGAAAACAGCGGGGGACACAACGGGACACAGCGGGACACAGCGGGACACAGCGGGACACAGCGGGGGACACAGTGGGGGACAAATTGGAACACAGCGGGCGACACAGCGGGGGACACAGCGGGACATAGCGGGGAACAGAGTGAGGACACAGCTGAACACAGTGGGACACAGCGGGGACAGAGCGGGGACAGAGCGGGGGACACAGCGAGGGCACAGCGAGACACAGAGGGACACAGCGGGGATACATCGAGACACATCGGGACACAGCGGGAACACAGCGGGGTCACAGCGGGACACAGCGGGGACACAGTGAGAAACAGCGAGACACAGCGGGACACAGCGGGGGACACAAGGGGGACAAAGCAGGACACACTGGGGACACAGCGTGACACAGCAGGGGACAAAGCGGGAAACTGCGGGGACAAAGTTGGATACACCGTGGTACACAGCGGGACACAGCTGGACACAGCGAGGTCACAGTGGGACACAGAGGGACACAGAGGGACACAGCGTGGACACAGCGCGGAAAAAGCAGGGGACACAGCGGGACACAGCTGGAAACAGCGGGACACAGCGGCAGACACAGCTGGAAACAGCCGGCGACACAGCGGAACACAGCGGGGACACAGCGGGACATATGGGGACACAGCCTGGGACACAGCGGTACACAGCAGGGGACAAAGCAGGACACAGCGCGGACACAGCGGGACACAGCGTGGACACAGCGGGACACAGCGGGGGACACAGCCGGGGACACAGCGGGAGAGAGAAGGACACAGCGCGGACACAGCGGGACACAGCGGGGGACACAGCGAAGACACAGCGGGACACATTGGGGACACAGCGGGGACACAGCCGGGGACAGAGCGGGACAGCACGGGGACACAGCCGGGACAAAGTGGGGACACAGCAGGACACAGGGTGACACAGCGGGACACAGGGGGACACAGGTGGACACAGCGGGGACACAGCAGGGGACACGGCGGGACACAGTGGGACACAGCAGGGAAACAGCGGGGACTCAACGGGGCACACAGCGGGGGACACAGTGGGACTCAGCGGCGGACACAGCGCGGGACACAGCGGGAATATAGCGGGGACACAATGGGGACACAGCGGGGACTCAGTGGGGGACATAGCGGGACACCGCAGGGACACCTCGGGGACACAGCGGGATACAGCCTGACACAGTGGGGACACAGCGGGACACAGTGATGGACACAGCGGGAGACAGCGGGGACACACCGATGGACAACGGAGACACAGCGCGACAGAGAGGTGGACACAGCAGGACACAGTGGGGACACATCGGGACAAAGCGGGACACAGCGGGACACAGCGGGGACACAGCGGGACACAGCGGGGGACACAGCGAGGACACAGCGGGACACACCGGAACACAGTGGGGACACAGCGGGGACACCGCGGGGAAACAGCAGGGACACAGCGGGGAACACAGCGGGGGACAAAATGGGACACAGCAGGACACAGCGGGACACAGCGGGACAAAGCGGGGACACAGTGGGAACACAGTGGTGACACAGCGGGGGACACAGCAAGGACACAGCGGGACACAGCGAGACACAGCGGGGACACAGCGGGACCTAGGGGGACACAGGGGTCACAGCGGGGACACAGGAGGGGACACGGCGTGACACAGTGGGACCCAGCGGGGAGACAGCGGGGACTCAACGGGGGAATCAGCGGGAGACACAGCGGGACTCAGCGGCCGACACAGCGCGGGACACAGCGGGAATACAGCGGGCCCACAATGGGGACACAGTTGGGGACAGAGTGGGACACAACGGGGACACCGCAGGGGGCACAGCGGGATACAGCCTGACACAGCGGGGACACAGCGGGACACAGTGGGCGACACAGCGGGGGACAGCGGGGACACACCGGTGGACAACGGGGACACAGCAGGACACAGCGGGGTACAAGCGAGGACACATCGGGACACTGCGGGACACTGCGGGGACACAGCGGGACACAGCGGGGACACAGCGGGGACTCAGTGGGTGACACTGCAGGTGACAAAGCGGGACACCACGGGACACAGAGGGAAACAGCAGGGAAACAGCAGGGACACCGCAGGGGACACAGTGGGATACCGTGAGGGACAGAGCGGGTCATAGCAGGGGACACAGCGGGGGACAGAGCGGGACACAGCGGGACACAGCGGAACACAGCCTGGACACAGCGGGAGACACTGCGGGACAAAGCCGGGGACACAGCAGGGGACAAAGCGGGACACAGCGGGGGACACAGCGGGACACAGCGGGACACAGCAAGGGACACAGCGGGACACAGCGGGACACAGCGGGGACACAGCTGGGAAACAGCGGGACACAGCGGGGGATATAGGGGGACAAAGCGGAACACAATGGGGACACAGCGGTACACAGCGGGACACAGTGGGAGACAAAGCGGGAAACAGCGGGGACACAGTTGAATACACCGTGGTACACAGCGGGACACAGCGGGACACAGCGAGGACACAGCGGGAAACAGCGGGACACAGCGGGACACAGCGGGGACACAGCAGGGAAACATCAGGGGACACAGCGGGACACAGCAGGACACAGTGGGACACAACGGGACACAGCTCAGACACAGCGGGATACACAGCACGACACGGCGGGGACACAGCGGGACAAAGCGGTGGACACAGCGGGACACAGCGGGGACACAGCGGGGACTCAGCGGCGGACACAGGGGGCGACAAAGCGAGACACCACAGGACACAGCGGGACACAGCGGGACACAGCGGGACACAGCGGGGACACAGCGGGACACAGGGCAGGAAAAAGCGGGAGACAAAGCGGGACACAACGGTGGACACAGCGGGACACAGCACAACAGAGAAGGGGACACAGCGGGACACAGTGGGGACATATCAGGACAAAGCGGGACACGCCGGGACACAGCGGGGACACAGCGGGGACACAGCAGGGGACACAGCGGTACACAGCGGGACACAGCGGGGGACACAGCGGGACACAGCGGGGGACACAGCGAGGACACAGCGGGACAAAGCAGAACACAGCGGGGACACAGCGGGGACACAGCAGCAACACCGCGCGGAAACAGCAGGGACAGCGGGACACAGCATGGAAAACAGCGGGGGACACAACGGGACACAGCGGGACACAGCGGGACACAGCGGGACACAGCGGGGGACACAGTGGGGGACAAATTGGAACACAGCGGGCGACACAGCGGGGGACACAGCGGGACATAGCGGGGAACAGAGTGATGACACAGCTGAACACAGTGGGACACAGCGGGGACAGAGCGGGGACAGAGCGGGGGACACAGCGAGGGCACAGCGAGACACAGAGGGACACAGCGGGGATACATCGAGACACATCGGGACACAGCGGGAACACAGCGGGGTCACAGCGGGACACAGCGGGGACACAGTGAGAAACAGCGAGACACAGCGGGACACAGCGGGGGACACAAGGGGGACAAAGCAGGACACACTGGGGACACAGCGTGACACAGCAGGGGACAAAGCGGGAAACTGCGGGGACAAAGTTGGATACACCGTGGTACACAGCGGGACACAGCTGGACACAGCGAGGTCACAGTGGGACACAGAGGGACACAGAGGGACACAGCGTGGACACAGCGCGGAAAAAGCAGGGGACACAGCGGGACACAGCTGGAAACAGCGGGACACAGCGGCAGACACAGCTGGAAACAGCCGGCGACACAGCGGAACACAGCGGGGACACAGCGGGACATATGGGGACACAGCCTGGGACACAGCGGTACACAGCAGGGGACAAAGCAGGACACAGCGCGGACACAGCGGGACACAGCGTGGACACAGCGGGACACAGCGGGGGACACAGCCGGGGACACAGCGGGAGAGAGAAGGACACAGCGCGGACACAGCGGGACACAGCGGGGGACACAGCGAAGACACAGCGGGACACATTGGGGACACAGCGGGGACACAGCCGGGGACAGAGCGGGACAGCACGGGGACACAGCCGGGACAAAGTGGGGACACAGCAGGACACAGGGTGACACAGCGGGACACAGGGGGACACAGGTGGACACAGCGGGGACACAGCAGGGGACACGGCGGGACACAGTGGGACACAGCAGGGAAACAGCGGGGACTCAACGGGGCACACAGCGGGGGACACAGTGGGACTCAGCGGCGGACACAGCGCGGGACACAGCGGGAATATAGCGGGGACACAATGGGGACACAGCGGGGACTCAGTGGGGGACATAGCGGGACACCGCAGGGACACCTCGGGGACACAGCGGGATACAGCCTGACAGAGTGGGGACACAGCGGGACACAGTGATGGACACAGCGGTAGACAGCGGGGACACACCGATGGACAACGGAGACACAGCGGGACACAGCAGGGAACACAGCGGGGGACACAGAGGGACACAGCGGGGGACAAGGGAGGACACATCGGGACACTGTGGGACACTGCGGGGACACAGCGGGACACAGCGGGGACACAGCGGGGACTCAGCGGGTGACACTGCGGGTGACAAAGCGGGACACCACGGGACACAGCGGGAAACAGCAGGGAAACAGTGGGGACACTGCCGGGGACACAGTGGGATACCGTGAGGGACAGAGCGGGTCATAGCAGGGGACACAGCGGGGGCCACAGCAGGACACAGGGGGCCACAGCGGAACACAGCGTGGACACAGCGGGAGACACTGCGGGACACAGCGGGGGAAACAGTGGGGGACAAAGCGGGACACAGCGGTGGACACAGCAGGAACACAGCGGGACATATCGGGGGACACAGCGGGGGACACAGCGGGACAGAGCGGGGGACAAAGCAGGACACAGCGGGAAACAACGGGGGACACAGCGGGATACAGCGGGACACAGCTTGGACACCGCGCGGAAACAGCAGGGACACAGCGGGACACAGAATGCAACACAGCAGGGGACACAACGGGACACACTGGGGACACAGCGGGACACAGCGGGGGACAAATCGGGAAACATCAGGGACACAGTTGGATACACCGTGGTACACAGGGGGACACAGGGAGACACAGTGAGGGCACAGCGGGACACAGCAGGACACAAAGGGACACAGCGGGACACAGCGAGAGACACAGCGAGACACAACGGGGACACAGCTGGGACACAGCGGGACACAGCGGGGGACACAGGGGGGACAAAGCAGGACACACTGGGGACACAGCGTGACACAGCAGGGGACAAAGCGGGAAACTGCGGGGACAAAGTTGGATACACCGTGGTACACATCGGGACACAGCGTGGACACAGCGCGGAAAAAGCAGGGGACACAGCGGGACACAGCGGGAAACAGCGGGACACAGCGGCAGACACAGCTGGAAACAGCCGGCGACACAGCGGAACACAGCGGGGACACAGCGGGACATATGGGGACACAGCGGGGGACACAGCGGTACACAGCGGGGGACAAAGCAGGACACAGCGCTGACACAGCGGGACACAGCGTGGACACAGCGGGACACAGTGGGGGACACAGCCGGGGACACAGCGGGAGAGAGAAGGACACAGCGCGGACACAGTGGGACACAGCGGGGGACACAGCGAAGACACAGCGGGACACATCGGGGACACAGCGGGGACACAGCCGGGGACAGAGCGGGACAGCACGGGGACACAGCCGGGACAAAGTGGGGACACAGCAGGACACAGGGTGACACAGCGGGACACAGGGGGACACAGGTGGACACAGCGGGGACACAGCGGGGGACACGGCGGGACACAGTGGGACACAGCAGGGAAACAGCGGGGACTCAACGGGGCACACAGTGGGGGACACAGCGGGACTCAGCGGCGGACACAGCGCGGGACACAGCGGGAATACAGCGGGGACACAGCGGGGACCCAGTGGGGGACATAGCGGGACACCGTGGGGACACCTCGGGGGACACAGCGGGATACAGCCTGACACAGTGGGGACACAGCGGGACACAGTGATGGACACAGCGGTAGACAGCGGGGACACACCGATGGACAACGGAGACACAGTGGGACACAGCAGGGAACACAGCGGGGGACACAGCGGGACACAGCGGGGGATAAGCGAGGACACATCGGGACACTGCGGGACACTGCGGGGACACAGCGGGACCCAGCGCGGACACAGCGGGGACTCAGCGGGTGACACTGCGGGTGACAAAGCGGGACACCACGGGACACAGCGGGAAACAGCGGGGAAACAGTGGGGACACCGCGGGGGACACAGTGGGATACCGTGAGGGACAGAGCGGGTCATAGCGGGGGACACAGCGGGGGCCACAGCGGGACACAGGGGGCCACAGCGGAACACAGCGTGGACACAGCGGGAGACACTGAGGGACACAGCGGGGGAAACAGTGGGGGACAAAGCGGGACACAGCGGTGGACACAGCAGGGACACATCGGGACATATCGGGGGACACAGCGGGGGACAAAGCGGGACAGAGCGGGGGACAAAGCAGGACACAGCGGGAAACAACGGGGGACACAGCGGGATACAGCGGGACACAGCTTGGACACCGCGCGGAAACAGCAGGGACACAGCAGGACACAGCATGGAACACAGCAGGGGACACAACGGGACACAGCGGGACACAGCGGGACACAGCGGGACACAGTAGGGGACACAGCAGGGGACACAGTGGGACACAGCGGGGGACACAGCAGGACATAGCGGGGAACAGAGCAAGGACACAGTTGAACACAGTGGGACACAGCGGGGACATAGCGGGGACACAGCGTGGGATACAGCGATGACACAGCGAGACACAGAGGGACATATCGGGAACACAGCGGGGTCACAGCGGGACACAGCGGGGACACAGCGAGAAACAGCGAGACACAGCGGGACACAGCGCGGGACACAGCGAGGACCCAGCGGGACACAGCAGGGGACACAGCGGGACACAGCGCGACACAGCAGGGACACGGCGGGCACTCAGTGGGGGACACAGCGGGGGACAAAGCGGGACACCATGGGACACAGCAGGACACAGCGAGTCACAGCGAGGGCACAGCGGGACACAGCGGGGGACAGCGGGGGACAAAGCGGGAAACACCGGGGAAACAGTTGGATACACCGTGGTACACAGCGGGACACAGCAGGACACAGCGAGTGCACAGCGGGACACAGCGGGACACAGCGGGGAAACAGCGGGGGACACAGTAGGGGACACAGCGGGACACAGAGGGACACAGCGCGGACACAGCGGGACACAGCGGGGGACACAGCAGAAAACAGCGGGGACACAGCGGGGACTCAGCGGCGGACACAGCGGGGGACAAAGCGGGACACAACAGGACACAGCAGGACACACCGGGACACAGCGGGACACAGCGGGGTCACAGCGGGACACAGGGGGGGAATCCGCGGGAGACAAAGAGGGACACAACGGTGGACAAGGCGGGACACAGCGCGACAGAGTGGGGGACACAGCAGGCGACACAGTGGGACACAGCGGGGACACAGCGGGACACAGCAGGGACACAGGAGGGGACACAGCGTGGACAAAGCGGGACACAGCGGGGGACACAGCGGGACACGGCAGGACACAGCAGGTCACAGCGGGACACAGCGGGGACACAGTGGTGGACACAGCGGGACACAGCGGAGACACAGTGGGGGACACAGCGGGACATAGCGGGGACACAGCGGGTCACAGCGGTGGGCACAGCGGGGGGCAGAGCGGGACACAGCGGGACCGAGCGGAACACAGCGTGGACACAGCGGGAGACACAGCGGGACACAGCGGGGGACACAGCTGGGGACAAAGCGGGACACAGCGGGGGACACAGCGGGACACAGAGGGATACAGCGGGGGACACAGCTGGATAAAGTGGGGGACACAGCGGGGCAAAGCGGGGGACACAGCGGGGGACAAAGCCGGACACACTGGAGACGCAGCGGGACAAAGAAGGACACAGCGGGGGACAAAGAGGGAAACAACGAGGACACAGTTGGATACACCGTGGTACACAGCGGGACACAACGAGGACACAGCGGGACAAAGCGGGACACAGCGGGACATATCGGGGGACACAGCGGGGGACACCGCGGGACACATCGGGGGACAAAGCAGGACAAAGCGGGACACAGCTGGGGACACAGTGGGACACAGCGGGGGACACAGCGGAACACAGCAGGGACACAACGGGACATATCTGGGGACACAGCGGGGGACACAGCGGGACAAAGCAGGGGACAAAGCAGGATAAAGCTGGAAACAGCGGGGGACACAGCGGAACACAGCGGTGGACATAGCCGGGGACACAGCGGATCACAGCGGGACAGCACAGACACAGCGGGACACAGTGGGACACAGAGTGGGACACAGCGGGGGACACAGCGGGACACAGCGGGGGACACAGCGGGGACACAATGGGACACAGTGGGACACAGCGGGACAAAGCCCAGACACAGCGGGGGACACAGCGGGACACAGCAGGGACACAGCGAGACACAGCGGGACACAGCAGGACATAGCGAGGGACACAGCGCGGACACAGCGGGACACAGTGGTGGACACAGCGGGACAAAGCGGGACACAGCGGGGACACAGCGGGACAGCACAGGACACAGCGGGACACAACGGGACACAGCGGGACACAGCGGGGACACAGCAGGACAAATGGTTGGAAACAGCGGGAGACAAAGTGGGACACAAGGGTGGACACAGCGGGAAACAGCGCGACATAGCGGGGGACACAGCTTGACACAGTGGGGACACATCGGGACAAAGCGGGACACAGCGGGACACAGCGGGGACACAGCGGGGACACAGCAGGGGACACAGCGGTACACAGCGGGACACAGCGGGGGACACAGCGGGACAAAGCGGGGACACAGAAGGACACATTGGGGACAAAGCAGGGACACAGCGGTACACAGGGGGGGAAACAGCCGGGGACACAGCGGGACACAATGCGGGACACAGCGGGACACAAAAGGACACAGCGGGGGACACAGTGGGGGACACAGCGGGACACAACCGGGGACACAGCGAAGACACAGCGGGACACAGCGGAGACACAGCGGGGACTCAGCGGGGGACACATCGGAGGACATATCGGGACACCACGGGAAACAGCAGGACACAGCGGGACACGGCGGGGAAACAGCGGGGACTCAGCGAGCGACACAGCAGGGGACAAACCGGGACACCACGGGAAACAGCGGGACACACCAGGACACATTGGTCATACAGCGGGGACACAGCGAGGAAACAGCGGGACATAGCAGGGGACACAGCGAGGACAAAGCGGGACACAGCGGGACACATCGGGGACGCAGCAGGGACACAGTCCGGGACACAGAGGGACACAGCGGGGGACACAGCGAGGATACAGAGGGACACAGCGGGACACATCGGGGACACAGCGGGGACACAGCCCAGTACACAGTGAGACACAGCGGGGAAACAGCGGGGACAGAGCGGGGACACAGCTGGACACAGCGTGATACACAGCGGGACAAGCGGGGACACAGCAAGGACACAGTGGGACACAGCGGGACACAGCGGGATACAGCAAGGACACAGCGGGACACAGCAGGGTACTCAGCGGGACACAGCGGGGAACAGAGCGGGACACAGAGGGACACAGCGGCGACACAAAGGGAACGCAGCTGGACACAGCGGGATAAACAGCGGGACACAGCGGGGACAGAGTGAGGACACAGCGGGACACAGCAGGACACAGCGGGACAGAGCGCGGGACACAGCAGGACACAGCGGGGGACACAGGGTGACACAGCCGGGGACACAGCAGTACACAGCAGGACACAGCGGGGGACAGCGGGGACACAGCGGGACACAGCGGAGGACACAGCGGGGACACAGCAGGACACAGCGGGGGACACAGCGGGACACAGCATAGGACACAGTGGGACACAGCAGGACAAAGTGGGGACACAGCGGGACACAGCGGGGACACTCTGGGAGACAGCAGGGACACAGCGGGATACAGCAGGGATACAGCGAGGGACAGCGGGAACACCGTGGGACACAGTGGAGACACAAAGGGGGACAGAAGGGACACAGCGGGACACAATGAGACACAGAGGTGAGACAGCGGGGCACAGCGGGGGACACAGCAGGGTACACAGCGGGAGACACAGCGGGACACAACGGGGGACACAGCGGGACACAGCGGGACACAGCAGTACACAGCGGGGACACAGCTGGACACACCCGGGACACAGCGAGGACACAGCAGGACACAGCGGGACAGAGCAGGACACAGCTGGAACACAGCGTGGACACAGCAGGTGACACAGCGGGACACAGCAGGACACAATGGGGCACAGCGTGGGACACAGCGTGACACAGCGGGGACACAGCTGGAAACAGCTTGATACACAGCGGGACACAGAGGGGGACACAGCGGGGGTCACAATGGGAAACAACGGGGGACACAGCTGGACACAGCAGGACACAGTGGGGACACAACGAGGACACAGCGGGATACAGCGGGTACAGCGCGAGGACACAGCAGGACACAGCAGGGACAGAGAGGGGGACACAGCAAGACATAGCGGGACACAGCAGGGACACAGCAGGACACAGCGTGGGACACAACCGGGGACACAGCGGGACACAACGGGTGACACAGCGGGACACAGCAGGACACAGCGGGACATAGCAGGGACACAGCGGGGGACACAGCGGGGGACACAGCAGGACACAACGGGGGACACAGCGAGGACACAGCGGGACACAGCGGGGACACAGCGGGGACTCAGCGTGGGACACAGCGGGGGACAAATCGGGACACCACGGGAAACAGCGGGACACAGCGGGACACAGCGGGGACACAGTGGGGGACACAGAGGGATACAGCGGGGGACACAGCGAGGACACAGCGGGACACAGCGCGACACATCGGAAACACAGCGGGGACACCGCCAGGGACACAGCGGGACACCGCGGGGACACAACAGGTACACAGCCGGGACACAGCTGGACAAAGGCGGATTCACAACAGGCCACAGCGGGGACACAGCGAGGACACAGCGGGACACAGCGGGGGACAGCAGGGGACACAGCTAGGACAAAGCGGGACACAGCGGGTATAGAGGGAGGACACAGCAGGACACAGCAGGGACAGAGCGGGGGACACAGCAAGACATAGCGGAACACAGCAGGGACACAGCAGGACACAGCGGGGGACACAGCCGGGGACACAGCGGGACACAACGGGGGACACAGCGGGACAAAGCGGGACACAGCGGGGACACAGCGGGGGACCCAGTGGGGGACACAGTGGGACACAATGGGGGACACAGCGAGGACACAGCGGGACACAGCGGGGACTCAGCGGTGGACACAGTGGGGGACAAACCGGGACACCAAGGGAAACAGCGGGACACACCGGGACACAGCGGGAACACAGCGGAGACAAAGTGGGGGACACAGCGGGACACAGCAGGGGAAACAGCGAGGACACAGCGGGACACAGCGGGACAAATCGGGGACACAGCGGGGACACAGACTGGTACACAGCGGGACACAGCGGGGGACACAGCTGTACACGTCGGGGACACAGCAGGGACTCAGCGGGGGACACAATTGGGGACAAACTGGGACACCACGGGTAACAGCGGGACACACCAGGACACATGGGGACACTTCGGGGACACAGCGAGACACAGCGGGGACACAGCGGGGGAATCAGTGGGGAACACAGCGGGACACAGCGGGGACACAGTTGGACACAGCGAGATACACAGTGGGACAGATCGGGGACACAGCGAGGACACAGCGGGACACAGCGGGACAAAGCGAGACACAGAGGGACAAAGCGGGGACACAGCGGGGACACAGCAGTGGACACATCGGGACACAGCCAGACACAGCGGGACACAGCGGAGTACACAGCGGGACACAGCAGGGACACAGAACGACACAGTGGGGACACATCGGGGACACATCAGGATACAGCAGGGACACAGCGGGGACATAGCGGGACACAAAGCGGGGGACACAGCGGGGTACACAGCGGGACACTACGGGGGACACAGCGGGACACAGCGGGACACAGCGTGACACAGCGGGGACACAGCGGGGGACACAGCGGGGGACACAGCGGGGACAAAGCGAGACACAGCCGGGACACAGCCGGGACAAAGCGGGACACAGCAGGACACAGCGGGACAGAGCAGGACACAGCGGGGACACAGCATGTACACAGCAGGTGACACAGTGGGACACAGCGGGGCACAGCGTGGGACACAGCGGGACACAGCGGGGGACACAGTAGTGGACACAGCAGGAGACAAAGCGAGGACACAGCAGGACACAGCGGGACATAGTGGGGACACAGAGGGACACAGCGGAGACACAGCTGTGGACAGAGCGGGACACAGCGGGGTAAACATCCAGACACAGCGGGGGACACAGCGTGGGACACAGCGGGACATAGTTGTACACAGCGGGACACAGCGGGACACAGCGGGGACAAAGCAGGTACACAGCGGGGACACAGCGAGGACACAGGCGCATTTACAACGGGCCACAGCGAGGACAGAGCAAGGACACAGCGGGGCACAGCGGGAAACAGCGGGACACAGCGGGGACACAGCGGGGGACACAGAAGGGGACACAGCGGGACACAACGGGGGACAAAGCGGGACACAGCGGGACACAGCGTGACACAGCGGGGACAAAGCAAGGGACACAGCGGGGACACAGCGGGACACAGCCGGGACACAGCGAGGACGCAGCGGGACACAGCGGGACAGAGCAGGACACAGCGGGGACACAGCGTGGACACAGCAGGTGACACAGCGGGACACAGCGGGGACACAGCGGGGGACACAGCGAGGACACAGCGGGACACAGCAGGAAACAGCGAGAAACAGCGGGTACACAGCGGGGACACTCAAGGGGACAGCGGGGACACAGCTATGACACAGCGGGATACACAGCGGGACACAATGGGACAGAGCAAGGGACACAACAGGACACAGCGGGACACAGCGGGACAGAGTGGGGGACAGAGCGGGACACAGAGGACACAGCGGCGACACAGCGGAAACACAGCTGGACACAGCGGGATACACAGCGGATCACAGCGGGGACACAGAGAGGACACAGCGGGACACAACGGGACACAGCGGGGACACTCCAGGGGACAGCTGGGACACAGCAGGACACAGCGGGTGACAGCAGGGACACAGCGGGTCACAGCGGGACACAGCGGGGGACAGTGGGGAAACAGCGGGACACAGAGGGGACACAGCGGGGACACAGAGGGACACAGCGGGGACACAGTGGGTGACAGCGGGTACACAACGGGACACAGAGGGACACAGAGGGACACATCGGGGACACAGCAGGGTCACAGCAGGGACACAGCTCGATACAGCAGGGACACAGCGGGGACACAGCTGGGACACAGCGTGGGACACAGCGGGGGAATCAGTGGGGAACACAGCAGTACACAGCGGGACACAGTTGGACACAGCGGGATACACAGCGGGACACATCGGGGACACAGCGAGGACACAGAGGGACACAGTGGGACTAAGCGGGACACAGCGGGGACACAACGGGGACACAGCAGCGGACACATCGGGACACAGCGAGACACAGCGTGACACAGCGGGGGACACAGCGGGACACAGCGGAGGACACAGCGGAACAAAGCGGTGACACAGAAGGACACAGTGGGGACACAGCAGGGACACGGCGGGACACAACGGGGGACACAACGAGGACACAGCGGGGCACAGCAGAGACACAGCGGGGACTCAGCTGGGGACACAGCGGGGGACATACCGAGACACCACGGGAAACAGCGGGAAACAGCGGGACACAGTAGGGACACCGCGGATACACAGCATGGGACACAGCGGGACACAGCGGGGGACACAGCGAGGAAAGAGCGGGACACAGTGGGACACATCGGGGACACAGCGGGGACACAGCCCGGGACAAAGCGGGACATAGCGGGGGACACAGCGGGACACGGTGGGGACACAGTGGTGACTCAGCGGGGGACACAGCGAGGGACAAAACGGGATACCACGGGAAACAGCGGGAAACAGGGAGACACACCGGGACACAGAGGGGATACAGCGGGAACACAGCTTGGAAACAGCGGGACACAGTGGGGGACACAGCGAGGACACAGCGGGACACATCGGGGACACAGCGGTAACACAGCCCGGGACACAGAGGGACACAGCGGGGGACACAGCGAGGATACAGTGGGACACATCGGGACACATAGGGGACACAGCGGGGACACAGCCCGGAACACAGCGAGACACCGCAGGGACACAGCGAGGACACAGCGGGGACACAGCTGGACACAGCGTTATAAACAGCGGGACAAGCGGTTACACAGCGAGGACACAGCGGGACACAGCGGGACAGAGCGGGGGACACAGCGCGACACAGCGGGGGACACAGCGTGACACAGCCGGGGACACAGCGGGACACATCGGGGACACAGCGGGGACACAGCCGGGGACAGAGCGGGACAGTGCGGGGACACAGCCCGGACAAAGCGGGGACACAGCAGGACACAGGGTGACACAGCAGGACACAGCGAGACACAGCGGGGACACTACGAGGACACTCGAGGGGACAGCGGGGACACAGCGGGACACATTCGGGGACAGCAGGAACACAGCGGGTCACAGCGGGACACAGCGGAACACAGCGCGGGACAGCGGGGACACAGCGGGACACAGCGGGGACACAGAGGGGGACAGCGGGGAATCAACGGGACACAGCG
This sequence comes from Dipodomys merriami, assembly GCF_024711535.1. NCBI lineage: Eukaryota > Metazoa > Chordata > Mammalia > Rodentia > Heteromyidae > Dipodomys > Dipodomys merriami. The sequence goes on along the minus strand of NW_027205448.1, from coordinate 647,165 downwards.
GGACACATCGCGGACACAGCAGGGTCACAGCGGGAGACACAGGGGGACACAGCGGGGACACAGTGGGGACTCAGCGGGACACAGGGTGACACAGCAGGACACAGCGAGACACAGCGGGGACACTGCGGGGACACTCCAGGGGACAGCGGGGACACAGCGGGACACAGTCGGGGACAGCAGGAACCCAGCGGGTCACAGCGGGACACAGCGGGGACACAGCGGGGACAAAGCGGGACACAGCGGGAATCAGCGTGGACACAGCGGGACACAGCGGGGATACAGCGGGGACAAACCGGGACACAGCGGGGACAGAGCGGGGGACACAGCGGGGAACACAGCGGGGGACACAGCGGGACACAGCGGGGGACACAGCGGGGACACAGCGGGACACAGCGGGGGACACAGCTGGGGACAGCGGGGACACACTGGGGGACAGCAAGGACACAGCTGGACACAGCGGGACACAGCGGGGACACAGCAGGACACAGTGGGGACACAACGGGGACACAGCGGGACACAGTGGGGGACACAGCAGGGGACACAGTGGGACACAACGGGGGACAAAGCAGGACACAGCGGGGGACACAGCGAGGACTCAGTGGGACACAGCAGGACACATCGAGGACACAGCGGGGACACATGGGGGGACACAGAGGGACAAAACAGGGACACAGCGGGTACACAGCGGGGACACAGCTGGACACAGGCGGATACACAGCGGGACACAGCGGGGACACAGCGAGGACACAGCGGGACACATCGGGACACAGCGGGACACAGCGGGGGACACAGCGAGGACTCAGCGGGCCACAGCGGGACACAGTGGGCACACAGCGGGCAACACAGCGGGACACAGCGGGGACACAGCGGGACACAGCGGGGACACAGAAGGACACAGCGGGGGACACAGCGGGACAGAGTGGGAAACCAGGGGACACAGTGGGACACAGCGGGGGACACAGCGGGACACAGTGGGACAGGGGGGCGACACAGCGGGACACAACGGAGGACACACCAGGACACAGCGGGTCACAGCGGGGGACACAGAGGTGGACACAGCGAGGGACAAAGCGAAGGCACAGCAGGACACAGCAGGACAGAGCGGGGACAAAGAGGGACACAGCGGGGACACAGCTGTGGACACCGCGGATCACAGCGGGGTACACATCCAGACACAGCGGGACACATCGGGGACACAACGGGGACACAGCAGCAGACACATTGGGACACAGCGAGACACAGCGTGACATAGCCGGGGACACAGCGGGACATAGCAGAGGACACAGCGGGACACAGAGGGGACACAGAAGGACACAGTGGGGACACAGCAGGGACACGGCGGGACACAACGGGGGGACACAACGAGGACACAGCGGGGCACAGGAGAGACACAGGGGGGACTTAGCTGGGGACACAGCGGGGGACGTACCGAGACACCACGGGAAACAGCAGGAAACAGCGGGACACAGCGGGGACACAGCGTGGGACACAGCGGGACACAGCAGGGGACACAGCGAGGAAAGAGCGGGACACAGTGGGACACATGGGGGACACAGCGGGGACACAGCCCGGGACAAAGCGGGACACAGCGGGGGACACGGCGGGGACACAGTGGTGACTCAGAGGGGGACACAGCGGGGGACAAACCGGGATACCACGGGAAACAGCGGGAAACAGCGGGACACACCGGGACACAGCGGGGATACAGCGGGAACACAGCTTGGAAACAGCGGGACACAGTGGGGGACACAGCGAGGACACAGCGGGACACAGCGGGACACATGGGGGACACAGTGGTAACACAGCCCGGGACACAGAGGGACACAGCGGGGGACACAGCGAGGATACAGCGGGACACAGCAGGACACATAGGAGACACAGCGGGGACACAGCCCGGAACACAGCGAGACACAGCGGGGACACAGCGGGGACACAGCTGGACACAGCGTGATAAACAGCGGGACAAGCGGTTACACAGCGAGGACACAGCGGGACACAGCGGGACACAGTGAGACAGAGGGACACAGCGGTGACACAGAGGGAACACAGCTGGACACAGCGGGATACAACGCGGGACACAGCGGGGACAGAGCGAGGACACAGCGGGACACAGCGGGGGTCACAACGAGGACACAGCGGGACACATCGGGGACACAGCGGGGACACAGTCGGGGACAGAGCGGGACAGCGCGGGGACACAGCCCGGACAAAGCGGGGACACAGCAGGACACAGGGTGACACAGCAGGACACAGCGAGACACAGAGGGGACACTGCGGGGACACTCCAGGGGACAGCGGGGACACAGCGGGACACATTCGGGGACAGGAGGAACACAGGGGGTCACAGCGGGACACAGCGGAACACAGCGGGGGACAGCCGGGACACAGTGGGACACAGCGGGGACACAGTGGGGGACAGCGGGGACACAACGGGACACAGCGGGACACATCGGGGACACAGCAGGGTCACAGCGGGGGACACAGGGGGACACAGCGGGGACACAGCAGGACACAGCGAGACACAGCGGGGACACTGCGGGGACACTCCAGGGGACAGCGGGGACAGAGCGGAACACAGTCGGGGACAGCAGGAACACAGTGGGTCACAGCGGGACACAGCGGGGACACAGCTGGACACAGCGTGATAAACAGCGGGCCAAGCGGTTACACAGCGAGGACACAGCGGGACACAGCAGGACACAGCGGGACACAGCAAGGACACAGCGGGACATAGCAGGGTACTCAGCGGGACACAGCGGGGGCACAATGCGACACAGAGGGACACAGCGGCGACACAGAGGGAACAAAGCTGGACACAGCGGGATACACTGCGTGACACAGCAGGGACAGAGCGAGGACACAGCGGGACACAGCGGGACAGAGCGGGGGACACAGCGCAACACAGCGGGGGACACAGCGTGACACAGCCGGGGACACAGCGGGATGCAGCGCGGGTTACAGCGAGGACACAGCGGGACACATCGGGGACACAGCCGGGGACAGAGCGGGACAGCGCGGGGACACAGCCGGGACAAAGCGGGGACACAGCAGGACACAGGGTGACACAGCAGGACACAGTGAGACACAGCGGGGACACTACGGGGACACTCCAGGGGACAGCGGGGACACAGCGGGACACAGTCGGGGACAGCAGGAACACAGCGGGTCACAGCGGGACACAGCGGAACACAGCAGGGGACAGGGGGACACAGCAGGACACAGCGGGGACACAGTGGGGGACAGCGGGGAATCAACGGGACACAGCGGGACACATCGGGGACACAGAAGGGTCACAGCGGGGGACAAAGGGGGACACAGCGGGGACAAAGGAGGGACTCAGCGGGACACAGCGGGGACAAAGCAGGGGACACAGCGTGGGATTCAGTGGGGAACACAGCGGGACACAGCGGGGACACAGTTGGACACAGTGGGATACACAGCGGGAAACAGCGGGGAAACAGCGGGGACAATCCAGGGGACAGCGTGAACACAGCAGGACACAGCGGGGGACAGCGAGGACAGAGCGGGACAAGGCGGGGGACACAGCTGGGCCACAGCGGGACACAGCGGGGGACACAGCGGGACACAGCATGGGACACAGTGGCACATAGCGGGACACAGCGGGGGACACAGCGGGACACAGCATGGGACACAGTGGCACACAGGAGGACACAGCGGGGACACAGCGGGACACAGCGGGGACACTCCGCGGGACAGCGGGGACACAGCGGGACACAGCGGGGGACAGCGGGTACAAAGCAGGACAGAGCTTGACACAGCGGGATACAGCAGGGATACAGCGAGGGACAGCGGGGACACAACGGGACACAGCGGAGACACAAAGGGGAAAAGAGGGGACACAGCGGGACACAACGGGACACAGCGGGGACACAGCGGGGACACTGCGGGGGACACAGAACACAGCGGGGGACACAGTGGGAGACACAGCGGGACACAACGGGGGAAACTGCGGGACACAGCGGGAAACAGCGGGCACACAGCGGGGGACACAGTGGGGACACAGCGGGACACAGGCGGGAACAGAGCAAGGACACAGCGGGACACAGCGGGGCACAGCCTGGGACACAGAGGGACACAGCGGGGACACAGCTGGACACAGCTTGATATACAGCGGGACACAGCGGGGGACACAGCGCGACACAGCGGTGACACAGCGGGGACACAGCGGGGAACACAGCTGGGAAAAGGGGGACACAAGGGGGGACAGCAGGGACACAGCTGGACACAGCGGGGGACACAGCGGGACACAGCGGGGACACAGCAGGACAGAGCAGGACACAGCGGGGACACAACGTGGACACAGCAGGTGACACAGCGGGACACAGCGGGAAACAGCGGGGCACAGCGGGACACAGCGGGGACACAGCTGGACACAGCTTGATACACAGCGGTTCACAGCGGGGTACACAGCGGGGTTCACAGCGGGAAAAATCAGGGGACACAGTGGGACACAGCGGGGACACAGCGGGGACACAGCGGGGACACAGCGGGACTCAGCGGGGACACAGCGGGACACAGCGGGGATACAGCGGGGACAAACCGGGACACAGCGGGGACAGAGCGGGGGACACAGCCGGGAACACAGCGGGGGACACAGCTGGTGTCACATTGGGACACAACGGGGGACACAGCGGGACACAACGGGGACACAGAGGGGACACAGCGGGACACAGCGGGGGACACAGCTGGGGACAGCGGGGACACAGCAGGACACAGTGGGGACACAACGGGGAAACATCGGGACACAGCGGGGGACACAGCAGGGGACACATTGGGACACAACGGGGGACAAAGCAGGACACAGCGGGGGACACAGAGAGACACAGCGGGGGACACAGCGAGGACTCAGCGGGACACAGCAGGACACCGGGGACACAGCGGGGACACATAGGGGGACACAGAGGGACAAAGCAGGGACACAGCAGGTACACAGCGGGGACACAGCTGGACACAGGCAGATACACAGCGGGCCACAGCGGGGACACAGCGAGGACACAGCGGGACACATCGGGACAAAGCGGGACACAGCGGAGGACACAGCGAGGACACAGCGGGACACAGCGGGCACACAGCGGGCAACACAGCGGGACACAGCGGGGACACAGCGGGATACAGCAGGACACAGCGGGGGACACAGATGGACAGAGTGGGAAACCAGGGGACACAGTGGGACACAGCGGGACACAGCGGGACATAGCGGGGACACAGCGGGGGACATAGCGGGACACAGTGGGACACGGGGGGAACACAGCGGGACACAACGGAGGACACACCGGGACACAGCGGGACACAGCGTGTCACAGGGGAGGACACAGAGGTGGACACAGCGAGGGACAAATCGAAGACACAGCAGGACACAGCAGGACAGAGCGGGGACACAGAGGGACACAGCGGGGACACAGCTGTGGACACAGCGGGACACAGTGGGGTACACATCTGGACACAGCGGGGGACACAGCGTGGGACACAGTGGGGGACACAGCAGGACACAGCGGGGACAGAGCGGGGGACACAGTGGGAAAAAGCGGGACACAGCGGGACACAGCGGGAGACACAGCAGGACACAGCGGGGGACAAAGCAAGACACAGTGGGGGACACAGCAAGGACACAGCGGGACACATCGGGGACACAGCGGGGACACAGCGGGCCACAGCTGGACACAGCGTGATACACAGCGGGACAAGCGGGGACACAGCAAGGACACAGCAGGACACAGCGGGACACAGCGGCACACAGCAAGGACACAGCGGGACACAGCAGTGTACTCAGCGGGACACATCGGGGGACACAGCGGGACACAGAGGGACACAGCGGCGACACAGAGGGAACACAGCTGGACACAACGGGATACACAGCGGGACACAGCGGGACAGAGCCCGGGACACAGCGGGACACAGTGGGGGACACAGCGTGATACAGCGGGGGACACAGCGGGACACAGCGGGGACACAGCGGGGGATTCAGTGGGGAACACAGCGGGAGACAGCGGGGACAGAGTTGGACACAGTGAGATACACAGCGGGACACTTCGGGGAAACCGGGGACAATCCAGGGGACAGCGGGAACACAGCAGGACACAGCGCGAGACAGCAGGGACACAGCGGGTCACAGCCGTACACAGCGGGACACAGCGGGATACAGCGGGGACACAGCGGGGGACATAGCGGGAAATAGCATTGGTCACAGTGGGACACAGCTGGACACAGCGGGGGACATAGCGGGATACAGCAGGGATACAGGGAGGGACAGCGGGGACACCGCGGGACACAGCGGAGACACAAAGGAGGACAGAGGGGACACAGCGGGACACAACGGGACACAGCGGTGACACAGCAGGGACAAAGTGGGGGACACAGCGGGTGACACAGCGGGGGACACAGCGGGAGACACAGCGGGACACAACAGGGGACACAACGGGACACAGCGGGTCACAGCGTGACAGAGTGGGGACACAGCGGGCGACACAGCGGGGACACAGCGGGACACAGCCAGGACACAGCGTGGACACAGCTGGTGACACAGCGGGACACAGCTTGACACAGCGGGGCACAGCGTGGGACACAGCGGGACACAGCGGGGACACAGCTGGACACAGCTTGATACACAGCGGGACACAGCGGGGGACACAGCGGGGGTCACAGCAGGAAACAACGGGGGACACAGTGGGACACAGCGGGGACACAGCGGGACACAGCGGGACACTGCGGGGTCACAGCGGGTGTCACATTGGGACACAACGTGGGACACAGCGGGGACAGAGCGGGGACACAGCGGGACACAGTGGGGGACACAGCTGGGGACAGCGGGGAAACACGGGGGGACAGCAGGGACAAAGCTGGACACAGCGGGGGACACAGCGGGACACAGCGGGAACACAGCAGGACACAATGTGGACACAACGGGGACACAGAGGGTCACAGCGGGGGACACAGCAGGGGACACAGCAGGACACAGCGGGGATACAGCGGGGACAAACCGGGACACAGCGGGGACAGAGCGGGGGACAGAGCGGGGAACAAAGCGGGGAACACAGCGGGACACAGCGAGGGACACAGCGGGTGTCACATTGGGACACAACGGGGGACACAGCGGGACACAACGGGGACACAGCAGGGACACAGCGGGACACAGCGGGGGACACAGCTGGGGACAGCGGGGACACACGGGGGGACAGCAGGGACACAGCTGGACACAGCGGGGGACACAGCGGGACACAGCGGGGACACAGCAGGACACAGTGGGGACACAACGGGGACACAGCGGGACACAGCGGGAGACATAGCATGGGACACAGTGGGAAACAACGGGGGACAAAGCAGGACACAGCAGGGGACACAGAGAGACACAGCGGGGGACACAGCGAGGACTCAGCGGGACACAGCGGGACACATCGGGGACACAGCGGGGACACATGGGGGGACACAGAGGGACAAAGCAGGGACACAGCGGGTACACAGCGGGGACACAGCTGGACACAGGCGGATACACAGCGGGCCACAGTGGGGACATTTCGAGGACATAGCGGGGACACAGCGGGGGACATAGCGGGACACAGTGGGACACGGGGGGAACACAGCGTGACACAGCGGGGACACAGCGGGGACACAGCGAGCCACACAGCGAGACACATACGGGACACAGTGGGACACAATGGGGACACAGCGAGACACAGCGGGGGACAGAGCGGGACAGAGTGGGAAACCTGTGGACACAGTGGGACACAGCGGGACACAGCGGGACACAGCGGGGACACAGCGGGGGACACAGGGAGGGACACAGCGGAACACAACTGGGGACACACAGGGACACAGCAGGACACAGCGGGACACAGCAGGGTCACAGTGGTGGACACAGCGTGGGACACAGCGAGGACACATCAGGACACAGTGGGACATAGCGGGGACACAGAGGGACACAGCGGGACACAGCGGGACACAGCTGGGGACACAGCCAGGATACAGCGGGACACAGCGGGGGACAAAGCTAGGACACAGCGGACACAGCAGGACACAGCGGGGACACAGCTGGACACAGCGGGACACAGCAGGAGATGCAGCAGGGACAAAGCGGGAATCACAGAGGGGGATAGAGAGGGACACAGTGGGGGACACAGGGAGGACACAGCGGGACACAGCGGGGACACAGCGGGGACTCAGCGGGGGACACAGTGGGGGACACAGCGGGGATAGAGCGGGGACACAGGGGGACACAGCGGGGACACAGCAGGACACAGCGGGACACAACGGGACACAGTGGGACACAGCAGGGACACAGCAGGACACAGCGGGAACACAACGGGACACAGTGGGGGACACAGCGGGGACAAAGCGGGAATCACAGCGTGGGATAGAGCGGGACACAGCGGGGGACACAGGGAGGACACAGAGGGACACAGCGGGGACACAGCGGGGACTCAGCGGGGGAGAAAGCAGGACACCACGGGACACAGCAGAACACAGCGGGACACAGTGGGGAAACTGCGGGACTCAGCGGGGACTCAGCTGGACACAGCGTAACACAGTGTGGACACAGCGGGGACACAGCGGGACACTGCGTGACACATCGGGGGCACAGCGGGACACAGCGGGACACAGCGGGGGACACAGCGCTACACAGTGGGGAACACAGAGAGGACACAGCGGGACACAGCGGCGGACACAGAGAGAACACAGTGGGACACAGCGAGGACACAGCGAGACACCGCAGGGACACAGCAGGGGACACAGCGGGACACAACGGGGGAACAGCGAGGACACAGCGGGACACGGGGGGACACAGCAGGGACACAGCGAGGACACAGCGGGACACAGTGGAGGACACAGCGTGGAAACAGCGGGACACAGTGGGACACAGCGGGGGACACTGAGGGACAGAGCGGGGGACTCATCGGGGGACATGGGGAGGACACAGCGGGACACAGCGGGTACACAGCAGGGACAAAGCGGGGTACACAGCGGGGGACAGAGCGGGACACAGCGGGGGACACAGGGAGGACACAGCGGGACACAGCGGGGACAAAGCGGGTACTCAGCGGTGGATATAGCGGGGGACAAAGCGGGACACCACGGGACACAGCGGGACACAGCAGGGAAACTGCGGGGACACAGCTGGGGACACAACGGGACACAGCAGGTGACACAGCGGGTACTCAGCGGGACACAGCGGGGACACAGCGTGGACACAGTGGGAAACAGCAGGACACAGCGGGGGACAAAGCGGGAGACAGTGGGAGACAGAGCAGGGGACACAGCGGGGACACAGCGGGACACAGCTGGGGACACAGCCAGGACACAGCGGGACACAGCGGGGGACAAAGCGAGGACCCAGCGGACACAGCGGGACACAGCGGGGACACAGCTGGACACAGCGGGATACAGCAGGAGACACAGCGGGGACACAACGGGTCACAGCACGGGACACAGCGGGACAAAGCAGGGACACTGCGGAACACAACCGGACACAGCGGAGGACACAGTGGGGACATAGAGTGGGACTCAGCGAAGACACAACGGGACACAGCGGGACACAGTGGGGTACATAGCGGGGAACAGCAGGGACACACCGGGGGACAGCGGGGACACAGCAGGACACAGCGTGGACAGAGCAGGACACAGTGGGACACAGCGGTGACACAGCATGACACATCGAGAGACACAGCGGGTACACAGCTGGGAACAAAGTGGGACACAGCGGTACAGAGCGGGGCCACAGCGGGACAGAGCGGGGCACACAGCGGGACAAAGCGGGACACACCGGGACACAGCAGGGGACACAGCTGGGGACACTGCAGGACATAGCGCGACACAGCGGGGCACAGCGGGGACACAACGGGACACAGCGAGGAAAAAAGCGGGACACAGCAGGGACACAGCGGGACACAGCGGGGAAACTTTGGAGACACAGCGGGACACAGCGGGGACAGAGCTGGACACAGTGGGGTACATAGCGGGGAACAGCAGGGACACACCGGGGGACAGCGGGGACTCAGCCGGGGACATTGCGGGGGACAAAGCAAGACACCACGGAACACAGCGGAACACAGTGGGGGACACAGCGAGGTACACAGCGGGACACAGTGGGACACAGCGAGGACACAGAGGAACACAGGAGGACACAGTGGTGACACAGCGGGGGACATAGCAGGAGACACAGCGAGACACAGCGGGACACAGCGGGGTCACAGCGGGACACAGCGGTGGACACAGCGGGACATAGCAGGACACAGCGGGGCAAAGCGGTGGACACAGCGGGACACAGCGCGACACAGCGGGACACAGCGGGGACACAGCGCTACACAGCGGTGTACACAGCTGGGGACAAAACTGGACACAGAGTGGGACACAGCGTGGGACACAGCGTTACAGAGAGGGGAAACAGCAGCTTCACAGGGGACACAGCGGCGACACAGCGGGGGACATTGGGGAAACAGTGGGACACAGCGGGGGACACAGGTGGAAATAGCGGGGGACAGCAGGGACACAGCGGGACACAGCGGGGACAAAGTGGAAGACAGCGGGGGACACAGCGGGGACACAGCGGGACACAGCTGGGGACACAGCCAGGACACAGCGGGACACAGCGGGGGACAAAGCGAGGACACAGCGGACACAGCGGGACACAGCGGGGACACAGCTGGACACAGCGGGATACAGCAGGAGACGCAACGGGGACACAACGGGACACAGTGGGGTACATAGCGGGGAACAGCAGGGACACACCGGGGGACAGCGTGGACACAGAAGCACAAAGCGGGGACACAGCGGGGGACAACGGGGGACACAGCCGGGACACAGCGGGGACACAGCGGGACACAGCGAGAGACACAGCGGGTACACAGCGGGGAACACAGCGGGACACAGCGGGACAGAGCGGGGACACAGCGGACACAGCGGGGCACACAGCGGAACATAGCGGAACACAGAGGGACAAGCAAGGTACACAGCTGGGGACACAGCGGGACACAATGGAGGATACAGCGAGGACACAGAGGGACACAACGGGACACCGAAGGAGACAGATCGGGACACAGCGAGACACATCAGGGACAAAGCGGGAATCACAGCGGGGGATAGAGCGGGACACAGCGGGGGACACAGGGAGGACACAGCGGGACACAGCGGGGACACAGCGGGGACTCAGCGGGGGACACAGCGGGAGACACAGCGGGTATTGAGCGGGGACACAGCGCGAACACAGCGGGATATAGCAGGACACAGCGCGGACACAACAGAACACAGTGGGGTACACAGCGGGACACAGCAGGGACAAAGCGGGAATCACAGCGGGGGATAGAGCGGTACACAGCAGGGGACACAGGGACGACACAGCGAGACACAGCGGGGACTCAGCGGGGGAAATATCGGGGGACAAACCAGGACACCATGGGACACAGCGGAACACAGCGGGACACAGTGGGGAAACTGCGGGGACACAGCGGGACACAGCGGAGGACACAGCGGGACACAGCAGGACTCAGCGAGGAACACAGTGGAACACAGCGGGGGACAGAGCGGGGAACACAGCGGAACACAGCGGGGACTCAGCTGGACACAGTGGGGAAGACAGCGAGGACATAGCGGGACACAGCGGGGGACATAGCGAGAACACAGAGGGACACAGCCGGACACAGCGAGGGCACAGCGGAACACCGCGGGGACACAGCGGGGGACACAGCGGGACACAAGGGGGGAAACAGCGAGGACACAGCGGGACACAGGGGGGACAGAGCAGGGACACTGCGAGGACACAGCGGGACACAGCGGAACACAGTGGGGGACACAGCGAGGTACACAGCGGGACACAGCGAGGACACAGAGGAACACAGGAGGACACAGTGGTGACACAGCGGGAGACATAGCGGGAGACACAACGGGACACAGCGGGACACAGCGGGGTCACAGCGGGACACAGCAGTGGACACAGCTGGAAATAGCAGGACACAGCGGGGCAAAGCGGTGGACACAGCGGGACACAGCGGTGTACACAGCTGGGGACAAAACTGGACACAGAGTGGGACACAGCGTGGAACACAGCGTTACAGAGAGGGGAAACAGCAGCTTCACAGGGGACACAGCGGCGACACAGCGGGGGACATTGGGGAAACAGTGGGACACAGCGGGGGACACAGGTGGAAATAGCGGGGGACAGCAGGGACACAGCGAGACACAGCGGGGACAAAGCGGGATACAGCAGGAGACACAGCGGGGACACAACGGGTCACAGCGCGGGACACAGCGGGACAAAGCAGGGACACTGCGGAACACAACAGGACACAGCGGGGGACACAGTGGGGACATAGAGTGGGACGCAGCGAAGACACAACGGGACACAGCGGAACACAGCGGACCACAGTGGGGGACATAGCGAGGAAACAGCGGGACACAGGGGGACACAGCGGTGACACAGCGGGGAACACAGTGTGGGACAAAGCGGGACACAGCGGGGTCACAGCGGGACACAGCGGTGGACACAGCGGGACATAGCAGGACACAGCGTGGCAAATCGGGGGACACAGCGGGACACAGCGGGGACACAGCGCTACACAGCGGTGTACACAGCTGGGGACAAAATTGGACACAGAGTGGGACACAGCGTGGGACACAGCGTTACACAGCGGAGAAACAGCAGCTTCACAGGGGACACAGCTACGACACAGCGGGACACAGCTGGGGACACAGCCAGGACACAGCGGGACACAGCGGGGGACAAAGCGAGGACACAGCGGACACAGCGGGATACAGCGGGGACACAGCGGGGGACATCGGGGAAACAGCGGGACACAGCGGGGGACACAGCAGAACACAGCGGGGACACAGCGGGTACATAGCGTGGGACACAGCAGGGCCACACCGGGACACAGCTGGGGACACAGCGGGGACACAGCAGGGGACAGCGCGGGGACACAGCGGGACACAGCGGGACACAGCAGGGACACAGCTGGACACAGCGAGGGACAGCGCGATGACACATCGGGACACAGGGGGGAAAAGAGCGGGAACACAGTGGGGGACACAGCGGGACACAGCAGGGACACAGCGGAGACACAGCGGGGGACACAGCGGGGGACACAGCAGGACACAGCGGGACACAGGGGGGACACAGCGGTGACACAGCGGGACAGAGCAGGACACAGCGGGGACACAGCGGGACACAGCAGGGACACAGCTGGACAGAGCAGGGAACAGAGAGGGGGACACAGCGGGACACAGCGGGACACAGAGGGGGACACAGCGGGACACAGTGGGGACACAACGGGGACACAGGGGGACACAGCGGGACACCGCCGGGGACACAGCGTGACACAGCTGGGGACAGAGCTGGGAACACAGCGTTACACAGTGGGGAAGGAAGCGAGGACACAGCGGGAAACAGCGGGACACAGCGTGGTGTACAGCTGGGGACACAAAGGGAAACAGCGGGGAACACAGCGGGACACCACGGGGGACACAGCGTGACACAGCTGGGGACAGCGCTGGGGACACAGCGAGACACATAAGGGGACACAGCGGGACACATCATGGACACAGGGGGGAAACAGCGGGGAAACAGCGGAGGACACTGCGGGGGACACAGTGGGACACAGCGGGACACAACGGGACATAGCGGGGGACACAGCGGGGGACAGTGGTGACACACCGGGGGACAACGGGGACACAGCGGCACACAGCGGGGGACAGCAGGGACACAGTGGGACACAGCGTGGGACACAGCGGGGGACACAGAGGGGGACACAACGTTACACAGCGGGGAAACAGCAGCTTCACAGGGGGACACAGCGGCGACACAGCGGGGGACATTGGGGAAACAGCGGGACACAGCGGGGGACACAGGTGGACATAGAGGGGACAGCGGGGACACACTGGGACACAGATGGGGACACAGCGGGGAGACAGCAGGACACAGCCGGACACAGCGGGGAGACAGCGGGGGAAACAGCAGGACACAGTGGGTACAAATCGGGACACAGCGGGGACACAGCAGGACACAGCGGGACACAGCGGGGACACAGCGGGGACACAGAAGGACAAAGCGGGGACACAGAAGGACACAGCGGAACTCAGCAGGGGACACAGCGGGGGACAAAGCGGAACACCACGGGACACAGCGGGACACAGCGGGACACAGCGGGGACACTGCGTGACACAGTGGGGACACAACGGGGACACAGCGGGACACAGCGGGACAAAGCAGGGGACACAGCGGGACACAGTGGGGACACAGCGGGGGACACAGCAGGGACACAATGGGACACAGCTGGGGACACAGCAGGACACAGCGAGGGACACCACGATGACATATTGGGACACAGGGTGGGAATCAGCGGGGACACAGTGGGGGACACAGCAGGGACACAGCGGAGACACAGCGGGGGACACAGCGGGGGACACAACAGGACACAACGGGACACAGGGGGGACACAGCGGCGACACAGCGGGACACAGCAGGACACAGCGGGGACACAGCGGGGGACAGCGGGGACACAGCGGGACACAGCGGGGAACACAGCGGGGGACACAGCGGGACACAGCGGGACACAGAGGGGAACACAAGGGACACAGTGGGGACACATTGAGGACACAGCTGGACACAGCGGGACACCGGGGGGACAGAGCGTGACACAGCTGGGGACAGCGCTGGGGACACAGCGGTACACAATGGGGAACGAAGCAAGGACACAGCGGGACACAGCGGGACACAGCGGGGTATACAGCTGGGGACACAAAGGGAAACAGCGGGGGATACAGCGGGACACAGCTGGACACCATGGGGGACACAGTGTGACACAGCTGGGGACTGCGCTGGGGACACAGCGAGACACATAAGGGGACACAGCGGGACACATCATGGACACAGGGGGGAAACAGCGGGGACACAGCGGGGGACACAGTGGGGAACACAGTGGGACACTGCTGGACACAACGGGACACAGCTGGGGACAGTGGTGACACACCGGGGGACAATGGGGAAACAGCGGGACACAACGGGACACAGTGGGTACAAAGTGGGACACAGCGGGGACACAGCAGGACACAGCGGGACACAGCGGGGACACTGCGGGACACAGTGGGAACACAGCGGGGACACAGCGGGACACAGCGGAACTCAGCAGGGGACACAGCGGGGGACAAAGCGGGACAACACGGGACACAGCGGGACACAGCGTGACACAGCGGGGACACTGCGGGACACAGTGGGGACACACCGGGGACACAGCGGGACACAGCAGGACAAAGCGGGGGACACAGCGGGACACAGCGGGGACACAGCGGGGGACACAGCAGGGACACAACGGGACACAGCTGGGGACACAGCAGGACACAGCGGGGTACACAGCTGGGGACACAACGGGACACAGAAGGGACACAGCGGGGATTCAGCGGGGGACACAGAGGAAGAGAAAGCGGGACACCACGGAACACAGCAGTACACAGCGGAACACTGCGGGGACACTGTAAGGACACAGCAGGACACAGCGTGGGACACAGCAGGACACAGGAGGGGACACAGCGGGACACAACGGGGGACAGAGTGGGGGCCACAGCGGGCCACAGAGGGACACAGCGGGGGACAGAGCGGGACAAAGCAGGGGACAGAGTGGGGGACACAGCGGGACACAGCGGGTACACAGCGGGACACAGCGGGGTATACAGCGGGACACAACGACCAAAGAGCGGGGACACAGCGGGACACAGCGGGGGACACAAAGGGGGACACAGCGAGGACACAGCAGGACACAGCGGGGGACAAAGCGGGGGACAGCCGCGGTCACAGCGAAGACACAGCGGGACACAGCGGGACACAGTGGGGGACACAGAGGGACACATCGGGAACAGAGCTTGAAACAGCGGGATACATGGCGGGACACAGCGGGCACACAGCGAGGACACATCGGGAAACAGCGGGGACATAGCGGGACACAGCGAGAGACACAGTGTTGGACACAGCGAGGACAAAGCGGGGGACACAGAAGGGGACACAGCGGGGACACAGCGGGGCTAAATCGGGACACAGCGGGGACACAGTGGGACACAGCGGGGACACAGCGGGACACAGCGGGACACAGCGGGGACACTGCGAGGACACAGCGGGACACAGCGGGACAGAGCGGGGGACACAGTTGGGGACACAGCGGGGACACAGCGGGACACAGCGGGGACAAAGTGGGACACAGCGGGGACACAGCCGGACACAGCGGGACACAGCGGGGACACAGCGAGGACACAGCGGAACACAGCGGGACACAGCGGGGACACAGTGGGACACAGCGAGAGACACAGCGGTGACACAGCGGGGAGCACAGCGGGACACAGTGGGGGACATAGCGGGGACACAGCTGGGACAGAGCGGGACACAGCGGGGTCACAGCGGGAGACAGGGGGGACACAGCGGGACATAGCACGACACAGCGGGAAAAAGCGTTAGACACAGCGGGACACAGCGGGGACACAGCGGGAAACAGTTGTGTACAAACGGGACACAGAGTGGGACACAGCGGGAAACAGCGGGACACAGTGGGGACAAAGAGGGAAACACAGCGGGGGACAGAGCGGGATACAGCGGGGGACACAGGGAGGACCCAGCGGGACACAGCGGGTCACATCGGGGACTCAGCGTGGGATATAGCGGTGGACAAAGCAGGACAACGAGGGACACAGTGGAACACAGCGGAACACAGTGGGTACACTGCGGGGAAGCAGCGGGACACAGCGGGGGACACAGCGGGATACATCGGGACTCATCGGTGAACACAACGGAACACAGAGGGGGACACAGCGGGGGACACAGCAGGACACAGCGGAGACACAGCGGGGACACAGCGGGGGACACAGCGTGGGACACAGTGAGGACACAGCGGGACACAGCGGGACACACCAGGACAGAGCTGGACACAGCAGGGACAAAGGGGACACAGCGGGACACAGCGGGACACAGCCGCACACAGCGGGACACAGCGTGGGACACAGCGCTACACAGCGGGGAACACAGCGAGGACACAGCGGGACACAGTGGGGAAAACAGCGAGAACACAGCGGGAAACAGTGGAACACAGGGAGGACACAGCGGGACACAGCATGGGACACAGCGGGACACAGCCGAGGACACAGCGTGGCACTTCGGGGACACAGCGGGGACACAGCGGGACACTGACACATAGGGGACACAGCCAAACACAGCGGGACACAGCGGGGGACACAGCGCTACACAGCGGGAAACACAGCGAGGACACAGCGGGACACCGCGGGACACAGCGGGGTAAACAGTAGGACACAGCGAGGACATAGCGGGGGACACAGTGGGGACACAGCAGGACACAGCGGGGGACACAGCGAGGACACAGTGGGATACAGCGGGACGCAACGGGGGACAGAGTTGGGGACACAGCGGGGACAAAGCGGGTACACAGCGGGACACAGCGGGGACACAGAGGGACACAGTGGGAAACAGCGGTTACACAGCGGGACACAGCGAGAGACAGAGCGTAGGACACAGCGGGGACACAGCGGGGGACACAGAAGAGGACACAGCGGGGACACAGTGGGACACAGCGGGGACACAGCGGGACACAGCCGGGACACAGCAGTACACAGCGGGGGACACAGTTAGAGACACAGCAGGGACACAGCGGTTACACAGCGGGACACAGCGTGGACACAGCGGGACACAGCGGGGACACAGCGGTCACAGCGGGACACAGCGGGGGACACAGCGGGACACATCGGGGAACAGAGCTTGAAACAGCGGGATACATGGCGGGACAAAGCGGGGACACAGCGAGGACACATTGGGACACTTTGGGACACATCGGGACACAATCGGGATACAGCGGGGACACAGGGGACACAGCGGGACACAGCGGGACACAGCGGGACTCAGCGGGGAACACAGCGGGGACACAGCGGGAACACAGCGGGACACAGCGTGGAGACAGCGGGGGATACAGCGAGGAAACAGCGTGACACAGTGGGGGATACAGCGGGACACATTGGGACACAGCGGGACACAGCGGGACACAGGGGAAACAGCGGGGGACACAGCGGGACACAGCGGAGACACAACGGGGACACAGCGGGGCTACAGCGGGACACAGTGGGGACAGAGCGGGGACACAGCGGGACATAGAGGATCACTGAGGGGGACACAGAGAGGACAAAGCGGCACACAGCGGGACACAGTGGGACACAGCGGGGGATACAGCGGGGAAACAGCGGGACACAGCCGGGACACAGCAGTACACAGCGGGGGACACAGTTAGAGACACAGCAGGGACACAGCGGTTACACAGCGGGACACAGCGTGGACACAGCGGGACACAGCGGGGACACAGCGGTCACAGCGGGACACAGCGGGGGACACAGCGGGACACATCGGGGAACAGAGCTTGAAACAGCGGGATACATGGCGGGACAAAGCGGGGACACAGCGAGGACACATTGGGACACTTTGGGACACATCGGGACACAATCGGGATACAGCGGGGACACAGGGGACACAGCGGGACACAGCGGGACACAGCGGGACTCAGCGGGGAACACAGCGGGGACACAGCGGGAACACAGCGGGACACAGTGGGACACAGCGGGGACACAGCGGGACACAGCGGGACACAGCGGTACACAGCGGGGGACATAGCAGAACACAGCGAGAGACACAGCGTTGGACACAGCGGGGACGCAGCGGGGGACACAGAAGGGGACATAGCGGGGACACAGCGGGACACAGTGGGACACAGCGGGGACATAGCGGAACACAGCAAGAGACACAGCGTTGGACACAGCGGGGACACAGAGGGGGACACAGAAGGGGACACAGCGGGGACACAGTGGGGCTACATTGGGACACAGCGGAGACACAGTGAGACACAGCGGGGACACAGCGGGACACAGCGGGACACAGCGAGGACACAGCAAGACACAGCGGGACACAGCGAGAGACACAGCGGGGACACAGCGGGGAGCACAGCGGGACACAGCGGGGGACATAGCGGGGACACAGCTGGGACACAGCTGGACACAGCGGGGTCACAGCGGGACACAGCGGGGGACACAGCGGGACATAGCACGACACAGCGGGACAAAGCATTGGACACAGCGGGACACAGCGGTGACACAGCGGGACACAGCGGTGTACACAGCTGGGGACACAACGGGACACAGAGTGGGACACAGCGGGACACAGCAGGACACAGCGGGACACAGTGGGGACAAAGCGGGAGACACAGCTGGGGACAGAGCGGGACACAACCAGGGACACAGGGAGGACCCAGCGGGACCCAGCGGCGACACAGCGGGGACTCAGCGGGGGACATAGCGGGGGACAAAGCAGGACACCACGGGACACAGCGGAACACAGCGGAACACAGTGGGGACACTGCGGTACACAGCGGGGGACACAGCAGGACACAGCGGGGACTCAGCTGGACACAGCAGGGTATACAGCGTGACAGAGCGGGGACACAGCGGGGACACAGTGGGACACTGTGTGACACATAGGGGACACAGCAGGACACAGCATGGGACACAGCGGGACATAGCTGGGGACACTGTGGGGGACATAGCGGGACACAGTGGGGGACACAGGGAGGACACAGCGGGACACAGCGAAATACAGGGGGACACAACGAGGACATAGCGGGGGACACAGAGAGAACACAGTGGGACACAGCGAAATACAGCGGGGACTCAATGGGGACACAGCGGGGTACACAGCGAGGACACAGTAGGACACAGCGGGACACAGCGGGACAGAGCGGGACACAGCAGGGACACCGCTGGGGACACAGCGGGACACAGCGGGGGACAAAGCGCGGGACACAGCGGGACACAGCGGGGTACGCAGCGGGGAACACAGGGGGAACAGCGGGGACACAGAGGGGACACAGCGGGACACAGCAGGACACAGCGGGGGACTCAGCGGGACCCAGCGTGGGACACAGCGGGGACACAGCGAGACACAGCGTGGGACACAGAGGGGACACAGCGGGACACAGCATGGGACACAGTGGGACACAGTGGAGGACACAGCGGGATCCAGCGGGGGACACAGCGGGACACAGCGGGGGACACAGCGAGACACAGCGGGACACAGCGGGACACAGTGGGGACACAGCGGGGACACAGCGGGACACAGCGGGGGACACATCAGGGATAAAGTTGGGACACAGTGGGGATACAGTGGGGATACAGCGGGACACAGCGGGGACACATCGGGACACAGCGGGGGACACAGCGGGGATACAGTTGGGACACAGCAGGACACAGCCGGGACACATCGGGACACAGCGGGGGACACAGCGGGACACAGCGGGACACAGCGGGAAACACAGGGGGACACAGCGGGACACATCGGGGGACACAGCTTGACACAGCGGGATACATGGCGGGACACAGCTTGGACACAGCGAGGACACAGCGGAACACAGCGGGACACATCAGGACACAGTGGGACACAGCGGGGAACGCAGCGGGACAAAGCGGGGACTCAGGTGGACACAGCCGGGAACACAGCGAAGACACAGTGGGGAAACTGCGGGGGACACAGCAGGACACAGCGGGACACAGGGGGGACACAGCGGAGACACAGCGGGGGACACAGCGGGGGACACAGCAGGACACAGCGGGACACAGGGGGGACACAGCGGCGACACAGCGGGACACAGCAGGACACAGCGGGGACACAGCGGGGGACATCAGGGTCACAGCGGCACACAGCGGGGAACACAAAGGGGTACCCAGCGGGACACAGCGGGACACAGAGGGGGACACAGCAGGACACAGTGGGGACACAGCGGGGACACAGCGGGACACAGTGGGACACTGCGGGGGACACAGCGTGACACAGCTGGGGACAGCGCTGGGGACACAGCTGTACAGAATGGGGGCGAAGCAAGGACACAGCGGGACACAGCGGGGTATACAGCTGGGGACACAATGGAAACAGCGGGGGACACAGTGGGACACAGCTGGACACCACGGGGGACACAGCATGACACAACTGGGGACTGTGCTGGGAACACAGCGAGACACATAAGGGGACACAGTGGGACACATCATGGACACAGGGGAGAAACAGCGGGGACACAGCGGGGGACACAGTGGGGAGACAGCGGGGGACACAGCGGGGAACACAGTGGGACACAGCGGGACACAACGGGACACAGCGGGGGACACAGCGGGGGACAGTGGTGACACACCAGGGGACAACGGGGACACAGCGGGACACAGCGGGGGACAGCGGTGACACAGTGGGACACAGCATGGGACACAGTGTGGGACACAGCGGGGGAAACAGCGTTACACAGCAGGGAAACAGCAGCTTCACAGGGGGACACAGAGCCAACACAGGGGGGGACATTGGGGAAACAGGGGGACACAGCGGGGGACACAGGTGGACATAGCGGGGGACAGCGGGGACACACCGGGACACAGCTGGGGACACAGCGGGGAGACAGCAGGGGACAGCGCGTGGACACAGCCGGAAACCGCGGGGAGACAGCGGGGGACACAACGGGACACAGTGGGTACAAAGCGAGACACAGCGGGGAAACAGCAGGACACAGCGGGACACAGCGGGGACACTGCGGGACAAAGTGGGGACACAGCGGGGACAAAGCAGGACACTGCGGAACTCAGCAGGGGACACAGCGAGGGACAAAGCGGGACACCACGGGACACAGCAGGACACAGCGGGGACACTGCGGGACACAGTGGGGACACAGTGGGGACACAGCGGGACACAGCGGGACACACCGGGACAAAACGAGGGACACAGCGGGACACAGCGGGGACACAGTGGGGGACACAGCATGGACACAACGGGACACAGCTGGGGACACAGCAGGACACAGCGGGGTACACAGCTGGGGACACAACGGGACACAACGGGGACACAGCGGGGATTCAGCGGGGGACACAGCGGAGGAGAAAGCGGGACACCACGGAACACAGCAATACACACCGGAACACAGCGGGGACACTGTAAGGACACAGCTGGACAAAGCGTGGGACACAGCGGGACACAGAGGGGGACACAGCGGGACACAGCGGAGGACAGATTGGGGGCCACAGCGGGCCACAGAGGGACACAGCGGGGGACAGAGCACGACAAAGCAGGGGACAGAGTGGGGGACACAGCGGGACACAGCGGGGACACAGCGGGGACACAGCGGGACATAGCGGGACACTGCGGGGACACAGGGGACACAGCAGGACACAGCAGAACACAGCGGGGACACAGCGGGACATAGCGGGACACTGCGGGGACACATCGGGACACAGCGGGGGACACAGCAGGACACAACGGGAACACAGCGGTACACGGCGGGGGACACAGCGGGACACAGCAGCACACAGCAGGACACAGAGTGGGACACAGCAGGACACAGTGGGGGACATAGCGAGACACAGCGGGGGACACAGCAGGGACAAATTGGGACACAGCGGGACACATCGTGGGACACAGCTTGACACAGCGGGATACACGGCGGGACACAGCGGGGACACAGCGAGGACACAGCAGGACATAGCGGGACACATCGGGACACAGCGGGACACAGCGGGGACACAGTGGACACAGCGGGACACAGCGGGACACAGGGGACACAGCGGGGGACAGAGCGGGGGACACAGTGGGACACAGCGGGGACACAGCGGGGACACAGCGGGGACACAGCGGGGACACAGCGGGGACACAGCGGTACATAGAGGGACACTGAGGGGGACACAGAGAGGACAAAACGGAACACAGCGGGACACAGTGGGACACAGCGTGGAGACAGCGGGGGATACAGCGAGGAAACAGCGTGACACAGTGGGGGATACAGCGGGACACATTGGGACACAGCGGGACACAGCGGGGACACAGGGGACACAGCGGGACACAGCGGGACACAGGGGAAACAGCGGGGGACACAGCGGGACACAGCGGAGACACAACGGGGACACAGCGGGGCTACAGCGGGACACAGTGGGGACAGAGCGGGGACACAGCGGGACATAGAGGATCACTGAGGGGGACACAGAGAGGACAAAGCGGCACACAGCGGGACACAGTGGGACACAGCGGGGGATACAGCGGGGAAACAGCGTGACACAGTGGGGGACACAGGGGGACACAGCGGGACACATCGGGGGACACAGCTTGACACAGCGGGATACATGGCGGGACACAGCTGGGACACAGTGAGGACACAGCGGGACACAGCGGGACACATCAGGACAGAGCGGGACACAGCAGGGACAAAGGGGACACAGCGGGACACAGCGGGACACAGCGGGGGACACAGCGAGGACACAGCGGGACACAGCGGGACACATCAGGACACAGCGGGACACAGCAGGGACAAAGGGGACACAGCGGGACACAGCAGGGACAAAGGGGACACAGCGGGACACAGCGGGGGACACAACGGGACACAGCGGGGACACAGCAAGGACACAGCGGGACACAGCGGGACACAGCGGGACACAGCGGGGACACAGGGGACACAGCAGAACACAGCGGGACACAGCGGGAGACACAGCGGGTGACACAGCGGGGCACAGCAGGGACAGAGTGGGGATACAGCGCGACACAGCGGGACACTGGGGGTGACACAGCAAGGACACAGCGGGACACAGCGGGACACGTGGGACACAGCGGGTACACAGCGGGGGACACAGGTAAAAACAGCGCGACACAGCCGGACACAGTATGGGACACAGCGGGACACATCTGGGACACATCTGGACACAGCGGGGGGCACAGCGGGACACAGCGGCACACAGCGGGACACAGCGTGGGACACAGCGTGGGACACAGCCTGGGACACAGTTGGACTCAGCGGGGGACACAGCGAGTCACAGCGTGGGACAGAGTGGGGACACATCGGGACACAGCAGGACACATCCGGGGACACAGCTTGACACAGCAGGATACACGGAGGTACACAGCGGGGACACAGCGAGGACACAGCGGGAGACCGCGGGACACATCGGGACACAGCAGGACACAGCGGGGACACAGGGGACACAGCAGGACACAGCGGGACACAGCGGGGACACAGCTGGACAGAGCGGGACAAAGCAGGGACACTGCTGGGGACACAGCGGGGGACAAAGCGGGGGACACAGCGGGACACAGTGGGGGACACAGCGGGTACACAGCGGGACAAAGCAGGATACAGCGGGGGACTCAGCGGGACAAAGCGTGGGATACAGCGGGACACAGCGGGGACCCAGCGGGACACAGCGTGGGACAAAGCGTGGGTCACAGCTGGACTCACCGGGGGACACAGAGGGGACACAGCGGGACACAGCATGGGACACAGCGGGACACAGTGGAGGACACAGCGTGATCCAGCGGGGGACACAGCGGGACACAGTGGGGACAGAGCGAGGACACAGTGGGGACATACCCGGGACACAGGGGGACACAGCGATGAGACAGCGGGATACAGCGGGGACAAAGCGGGACACAGCGGGGACGCATCGGGACAAAGCGGGGGACACAGCGGGGATACAGTTGGGACACAGCAGGACACAGCCGGGACACATCGGGACACAGCGGTGGACAAAGCGGGACACAGCGGGGCACAGCGGGGAACACAGGGGGACACAGCGGGACACATTGGGGGACACAGCTTGACACAGCGGGATACACGGCGGGACACAGCTGGGACACAGCGAGGACACAGCGGGACACAGGGGGACACGTGGGACACAGCGGGGACACAGCGGGGGACACAGGGAAAAACAGCGGGATACAGCGGGACACAGTGGGGGACACAGCGGGACACAGCGGGACACAGCTGGGACACATCTGGACACAGCGGGGGACACAGCGGGACACAGCGGGACACAGCGGGGACACAGCAGAACACAGCGGGGGACACAGCAGGACACAGCCGGGACACATCGGTACAAGGCGGGGGACACAGCGGGACACAGCGTGGGACACAGCGTGGGACACAGTGGGACTCAGCGGGGGACACAGCGAGACACAGCGGGGGACAGAGGGGGGACACAGCGGGACACAGCGGGACACATCGGGGGACACAGCTTGACACAGCAGGATACACGGAGGGACACAGCGGGGACACAGCGAGGACACATCGGGACACCGCGGGAAACATCGGGACACAGCAGGACACAGCGGGGCACAGGGGACACAGTGGGACACAGCGGGACACAGAGGGACATAGCGGGACACTGCGCGGACACATCGGGACACAGTGGGGGACACAACAAGACACAGCGGGGACACATTGGTACACGGCGGGGGACACAGCGGGACACAGCGGCAAACAGTGGGACACAGCGTGGGAAACAGCAGGACACAGCGGGGGACACAGCGAGGACACAGCGGGACATAGCGGGACACAGTGGGACACAGCGGGGACACAGCGGGGGACACAGCGGGGAAACAGCAGGACACAGAGGGGGACACAGTGGGACACAAAGGGAAACAGCGTGGGATACAGCGGGACACAGGTGGGGACACTGCGGGGGACATAGCGGGACACAGCGGGGGACACAGGGAGGACACAGCGGGACACAGCGGGATAAAGCGGGGACACAACGGGGACACAGTGGGGTACACAGAGAGAACACAGAGGGACACAGCGGGATACAGCGGTGACACAATGGGGACACAGCGGGGGACACAGCGAAACACAGCTGGACACAGCAGGACACAGCGGGGACATATCAGTACAAGGCGGGGGAAACAGCGGGACACAGCGGCACACAGCGGGACACAGCGTGGGACACAGTGTGGGACACAGCGGGACTCAGCGGGGGACACAGCGAGACACAGCGGGGGACAGAGTGGGGACACAGCGGGGGACAGAGTGTGGACACATCGGGACACAGCGGCAAACATCGGAGGACACAGCTGGACACAGCAGGATACACGGAGGGACACAGCGGGGGACATAGCGAGACACAGCGGGGGACACAGCAGGGACAAATCGGGACAAAGCGGGACACATCGGGGGACACAGCTTGACAAAGCGGGATACACGGCGGGACAGAGCGGGGACACAGCGAGGACACAGCAGGACACATCGGGACACAGCGGGACACAGCGGGCTAACAGGGGACACAGCGGGACACAGAGGGACACAGCGGGACACAGCAGGGGACACAGCGGGGACACAGCGAGGATAGAGCTGGGACACAGCGGGACACATCTGGGACATAGCGGGTACACAGCGGGACATAGCGGGACACTGAGGGGGACACAGCGAGGACACAGCGGGACATAGCGGGACACAGTGGGACACAGCGGGGACACAGCGGGGAAAAAGCAGGACACAGAGGGGGACACAGTCAGACCCAGAGGGAAACAGCGTGGGATACAGCGGGACACAGCTGGGGACACTGCGGGGGACATAGCGGGACACAGCAGGGGACAGAGGGAGGACACAGCGGGACACAGCGGGAAACAGCGGGGACACAACGGGGACACAGTGTGGGACACAGAGAGAACACAGAGGGACACAGCGGGACACAGCGGGGGCACAGAGGGGAAACAGCGGGACACAGCGGGGGACACAGCGGTACACATCGGGGGACACAGCTTGACACAGCGGGATACACGGCGGGACACAGCGAGGACACAGCGAGGACACATCGGGACACTTTGGGACACATCGGGACACAATCGGGATACAGCGGGGAGACAGTGGACATAGCGGGACACAGCGGGACACAGTGGGACACATCGGGGACACAGGGGACACAGCGGGGACACCTCGGGACACATTGGGTTACAGCGGTACACAGCGGGACACAGCAGGGGACACAGGGGGGACACAGCGGGGACACAGAGAGACACAGCGGGGACACAGCGGGACACAGCGGGACACTGCAGGGACACAGCGAGGACACAGCGGGACAAAGCGGGACACAGTGGGACACAGCGGGGGACACAGCGAGACACAGCGGGGGGACAAAGCGGGGACACAGCTTGACACAGCGGGATATACGGCGGGACACAGCGGGGACAGAGCGAGGACACAGCGGGACACAGCGGGACACATAGGGACTAAGCGGGACACAGCGGGGACACAGGGGACATAGCGGGACACAGCGGGACAAAGCAGGACACATCGGGGGACACAGCAGGGGACGCAGCGGGACACAGCGGGGACAGAGCGATTACACTGCGTGGACACAGCAGGACACAGCGGGGACACAGCAGGGAAACAGCGGGACACAGCGGGGACACTGCGGGACACAGTGGGGACACAGTGGGGACACAGCGGGACACAGCGGGACAAAACGAGGGACACAGCGGGACACAGCGGGGACACAGTGGGGGACACAGCATGGACACAACGGGACACAGCTGGGGACACAGCAGGACACAGCGGGGTACACAGCTGGGGACACAACGGGACACAACGGGGACACAGCGGGGATTCAGCGGGGGACACAGCGGAGGAGAAAGCGGGACACCACGGAACACAGCAATACACACCGGAACACAGCGGGGACACTGTAAGGACACAGCTGGACAAAGCGTGGGACACAGCGGGACACAGAGGGGGACACAGCGGGACACAGCGGAGGACAGATTGGGGGCCACAGCGGGCCACAGAGGGACACAGCGGGGGACAGAGCACGACAAAGCAGGGGACAGAGTGGGGGACACAGCGGGACACAGCGGGGACACAGCGGGGACACAGCGGGACATAGCGGGACACTGCGGGGACACAGGGGACACAGCAGGACACAGCAGAACACAGCGGGGACACAGCGGGACATAGCGGGACACTGCGGGGACACATCGGGACACAGCGGGGGACACAGCAGGACACAACGGGAACACAGCGGTACACGGCGGGGGACACAGCGGGACACAGCAGCACACAGCAGGACACAGAGTGGGACACAGCAGGACACAGTGGGGGACATAGCGAGACACAGCGGGGGACACAGCAGGGACAAATTGGGACACAGCGGGACACATCGTGGGACACAGCTTGACACAGCGGGATACACGGCGGGACACAGCGGGGACACAGCGAGGACACAGCAGGACATAGCGGGACACATCGGGACACAGCGGGACACAGCGGGGACACAGTGGACACAGCGGGACACAGCGGGACACAGGGGACACAGCGGGGGACAGAGCGGGGGACACAGTGGGACACAGCGGGGACACAGCGGGGACACAGCGGGACACAGCGGGGACACAGCGGGGACACAGCGGTACATAGAGGGACACTGAGGGGGACACAGAGAGGACAAAACGGAACACAGCGGGACACAGTGGGACACAGCGTGGAGACAGCGGGGGATACAGCGAGGAAACAGCGTGACACAGTGGGGGATACAGCGGGACACATTGGGACACAGCGGGACACAGCGGGGACACAGGGGACACAGCGGGACACAGCGGGACACAGGGGAAACAGCGGGGGACACAGCGGGACACAGCGGAGACACAACGGGGACACAGCGGGGCTACAGCGGGACACAGTGGGGACAGAGCGGGGACACAGCGGGACATAGAGGATCACTGAGGGGGACACAGAGAGGACAAAGCGGCACACAGCGGGACACAGTGGGACACAGCGGGGGATACAGCGGGGAAACAGCGTGACACAGTGGGGGACACAGGGGGACACAGCGGGACACATCGGGGGACACAGCTTGACACAGCGGGATACATGGCGGGACACAGCTGGGACACAGTGAGGACACAGCGGGACACAGCGGGACACATCAGGACAGAGCGGGACACAGCAGGGACAAAGGGGACACAGCGGGACACAGCGGGACACAGCGGGGGACACAGCGAGGACACAGCGGGACACAGCGGGACACATCAGGACACAGCGGGACACAGCAGGGACAAAGGGGACACAGCGGGACACAGCAGGGACAAAGGGGACACAGCGGGACACAGCGGGGGACACAACGGGACACAGTGGGGACACAGCAAGGACACAGCGGGACACAGCGGGACACAGCGGGACACAGCGGGGACACAGGGGACACAGCAGAACACAGCGGGACACAGCGGGAGACACAGCGGGTGACACAGCGGGGCACAGCAGGGACAGAGCGGGGATACAGCGCGACACAGCGGGACACTGGGGGTGACACAGCAAGGACACAGCGGGACACAGCGGGACACGTGGGACACAGCGGGTACACAGCGGGGGACACAGGTAAAAACAGCGCGACACAGCCGGACACAGTATGGGACACAGCGGGACACATCTGGGACACATCTGGACACAGCGGGGGGCACAGCGGGACACAGCGGCACACAGCGGGACACAGCGTGGGACACAGCGTGGGACACAGCCTGGGACACAGTTGGACTCAGCGGGGGACACAGCGAGTCACAGCGTGGGACAGAGTGGGGACACATCGGGACACAGCAGGACACATCCGGGGACACAGCTTGACACAGCAGGATACACGGAGGTACACAGCGGGGACACAGCGAGGACACAGCGGGAGACCGCGGGACACATCGGGACACAGCAGGACACAGCGGGGACACAGGGGACACAGCAGGACACAGCGGGACACAGCGGGGACACAGCTGGACAGAGCGGGACAAAGCAGGGACACTGCTGGGGACACAGCGGGGGACAAAGCGGGGGACACAGCGGGACACAGTGGGGGACACAGCGGGTACACAGCGGGACAAAGCAGGATACAGCGGGGGACTCAGCGGGACAAAGCGTGGGATACAGCGGGACACAGCGGGGACCCAGCGGGACACAGCGTGGGACAAAGCGTGGGTCACAGCTGGACTCACCGGGGGACACAGAGGGGACACAGCGGGACACAGCATGGGACACAGCGGGACACAGTGGAGGACACAGCGTGATCCAGCGGGGGACACAGCGGGACACAGTGGGGACAGAGCGAGGACACAGTGGGGACATACCCGGGACACAGGGGGACACAGCGATGAGACAGCGGGATACAGCGGGGACAAAGCGGGACACAGCGGGGACGCATCGGGACAAAGCGGGGGACACAGCGGGGATACAGTTGGGACACAGCAGGACACAGCCGGGACACATCGGGACACAGCGGTGGACAAAGCGGGACACAGCGGGGCACAGCGGGGAACACAGGGGGACACAGCGGGACACATCGGGGGACACAGCTTGACACAGCGGGATACACGGCGGGACACAGCTGGGACACAGCGAGGACACAGCGGGACACAGCTGGGACACAGCGAGGACACAGCGGGACACAGGGGGACACGTGGGACACAGCGGGGACACAGCGGGGGACACAGGGAAAAACAGCGGGATACAGCGGGACACAGTGGGGGACACAGCGGGACACAGCGGGACACAGCTGGGACACATCTGGACACAGCGGGGGACACAGCGGGACACAGCGGGACACAGCGGGGACACAGCAGAACACAGCGGGGGACACAGCAGGACACAGCCGGGACACATCGGTACAAGGCGGGGGACACAGCGGGACACAGCGTGGGACACAGCGTGGGACACAGTGGGACTCAGCGGGGGACACAGCGAGACACAGCGGGGGACAGAGGGGGGACACAGCGGGACACAGCGGGACACATCGGGGGACACAGCTTGACACAGCAGGATACACGGAGGGACACAGCGGGGACACAGCGAGGACACATCGGGACACCGCGGGAAACATCGGGACACAGCAGGACACAGCGGGGCACAGGGGACACAGTGGGACACAGCGGGACACAGAGGGACATAGCGGGACACTGCGCGGACACATCGGGACACAGTGGGGGACACAACAAGACACAGCGGGGACACATTGGTACACGGCGGGGGACACAGCGGGACACAGCGGCAAACAGTGGGACACAGCGTGGGAAACAGCAGGACACAGCGGGGGACACAGCGAGGACACAGCGGGACATAGCGGGACACAGTGGGACACAGCGGGGACACAGCGGGGGACACAGCGGGGAAACAGCAGGACACAGAGGGGGACACAGTGGGACACAAAGGGAAACAGCGTGGGATACAGCGGGACACAGGTGGGGACACTGCGGGGGACATAGCGGGACACAGCGGGGGACACAGGGAGGACACAGCGGGACACAGCGGGATAAAGCGGGGACACAACGGGGACACAGTGGGGTACACAGAGAGAACACAGAGGGACACAGCGGGATACAGCGGTGACACAATGGGGACACAGCGGGGGACACAGCGAAACACAGCTGGACACAGCAGGACACAGCGGGGACATATCAGTACAAGGCGGGGGAAACAGCGGGACACAGCGGCACACAGCGGGACACAGCGTGGGACACAGTGTGGGACACAGCGGGACTCAGCGGGGGACACAGCGAGACACAGCGGGGGACAGAGTGGGGACACAGCGGGGGACAGAGTGTGGACACATCGGGACACAGCGGCAAACATCGGAGGACACAGCTGGACACAGCAGGATACACGGAGGGACACAGCGGGGGACATAGCGAGACACAGCGGGGGACACAGCAGGGACAAATCGGGACAAAGCGGGACACATCGGGGGACACAGCTTGACAAAGCGGGATACACGGCGGGACAGAGCGGGGACACAGCGAGGACACAGCAGGACACATCGGGACACAGCGGGACACAGCGGGCTAACAGGGGACACAGCGGGACACAGAGGGACACAGCGGGACACAGCAGGGGACACAGCGGGGACACAGCGAGGATAGAGCTGGGACACAGCGGGACACATCTGGGACATAGCGGGTACACAGCGGGACATAGCGGGACACTGAGGGGGACACAGCGAGGACACAGCGGGACATAGCGGGACACAGTGGGACACAGCGGGGACACAGCGGGGAAAAAGCAGGACACAGAGGGGGACACAGTCGGACCCAGAGGGAAACAGCGTGGGATACAGCGGGACACAGCTGGGGACACTGCGGGGGACATAGCGGGACACAGCAGGGGACAGAGGGAGGACACAGCGGGACACAGCGGGAAACAGCGGGGACACAACGGGGACACAGTGTGGGACACAGAGAGAACACAGAGGGACACAGCGGGACACAGCGGGGGCACAGAGGGGAAACAGCGGGACACAGCGGGGGACACAGCGGTACACATCGGGGGACACAGCTTGACACAGCGGGATACACGGCGGGACACAGCGAGGACACAGCGAGGACACATCGGGACACTTTGGGACACATCGGGACACAATCGGGATACAGCGGGGAGACAGTGGACATAGCGGGACACAGCGGGACACAGTGGGACACATCGGGGACACAGGGGACACAGCGGGGACACCTCGGGACACATTGGGTTACAGCGGTACACAGCGGGACACAGCAGGGGACACAGGGGGGACACAGCGGGGACACAGAGAGACACAGCGGGGACACAGCGGGACACAGCGGGACACTGCAGGGACACAGCGAGGACACAGCGGGACAAAGCGGGACACAGTGGGACACAGCGGGGGACACAGCGAGACACAGCGGGGGGACAAAGCGGGGACACAGCTTGACACAGCGGGATATACGGCGGGACACAGCGGGGACAGAGCGAGGACACAGCGGGACACAGCGGGACACATAGGGACTAAGCGGGACACAGCGGGGACACAGGGGACATAGCGGGACACAGCGGGACAAAGCAGGACACATCGGGGGACACAGCAGGGGACGCAGCGGGACACAGCGGGGACAGAGCGATTACACAGCGTGGACACAGCAGGACACAGCGGGGACACAGCAGGGAAACAGCGGGACACAGCGGGGACACTGCGGGACACAGTGGGGACACAGTGGGGACACAGCGGGACACAGCGGGACAAAACGAGGGACACAGCGGGACACAGCGGGGACACAGTGGGGGACACAGCATGGACACAACGGGACACAGCTGGGGACACAGCAGGACACAGCGGGGTACACAGCTGGGGACACAACGGGACACAACGGGGACACAGCGGGGATTCAGCGGGGGACACAGCGGAGGAGAAAGCGGGACACCACGGAACACAGCAATACACACCGGAACACAGCGGGGACACTGTAAGGACACAGCTGGACAAAGCGTGGGACACAGCGGGACACAGAGGGGGACACAGCGGGACACAGCGGAGGACAGATTGGGGGCCACAGCGGGCCACAGAGGGACACAGCGGGGGACAGAGCACGACAAAGCAGGGGACAGAGTGGGGGACACAGCGGGACACAGCGGGGACACAGCGGGGACACAGCGGGACATAGCGGGACACTGCGGGGACACAGGGGACACAGCAGGACACAGCAGAACACAGCGGGGACACAGCGGGACATAGCGGGACACTGCGGGGACACATCGGGACACAGCGGGGGACACAGCAGGACACAACGGGAACACAGCGGTACACGGCGGGGGACACAGCGGGACACAGCAGCACACAGCAGGACACAGAGTGGGACACAGCAGGACACAGTGGGGGACATAGCGAGACACAGCGGGGGACACAGCAGGGACAAATTGGGACACAGCGGGACACATCGTGGGACACAGCTTGACACAGCGGGATACACGGCGGGACACAGCGGGGACACAGCGAGGACACAGCAGGACATAGCGGGACACATCGGGACACAGCGGGACACAGCGGGGACACAGTGGACACAGCGGGACACAGCGGGACACAGGGGACACAGCGGGGGACAGAGCGGGGGACACAGTGGGACACAGCGGGGACACAGCGGGGACACAGCGGGGACACAGCGGGACACAGCGGGGACACAGCGGGGACACAGCGGTACATAGAGGGACACTGAGGGGGACACAGAGAGGACAAAACGGAACACAGCGGGACACAGTGGGACACAGCGTGGAGACAGCGGGGGATACAGCGAGGAAACAGCGT
Source organism: Dipodomys merriami (assembly GCF_024711535.1). Lineage (NCBI taxonomy): Eukaryota > Metazoa > Chordata > Mammalia > Rodentia > Heteromyidae > Dipodomys > Dipodomys merriami. The sequence goes on along the minus strand of NW_027205448.1, from coordinate 613,292 downwards.
GACACAGTGGGGGATACAGCGGGACACATTGGGACACAGCGGGACACAGCGGGGACACAGGGGACACAGCGGGACACAGCGGGACACAGGGGAAACAGCGGGGGACACAGCGGGACACAGCGGAGACACAACGGGGACACAGCGGGGCTACAGCGGGACACAGTGGGGACAGAGCGGGGACACAGCGGGACATAGAGGATCACTGAGGGGGACACAGAGAGGACAAAGCGGCACACAGCGGGACACAGTGGGACACAGCGGGGGATACAGCGGGGAAACAGCGTGACACAGTGGGGGACACAGGGGGACACAGCGGGACACATCGGGGGACACAGCTTGACACAGCGGGATACATGGCGGGACACAGCTGGGACACAGTGAGGACACAGCGGGACACAGCGGGACACATCAGGACAGAGCGGGACACAGCAGGGACAAAGGGGACACAGCGGGACACAGCGGGACACAGCGGGGGACACAGCGAGGACACAGCGGGACACAGCGGGACACATCAGGACACAGCGGGACACAGCAGGGACAAAGGGGACACAGCGGGACACAGCAGGGACAAAGGGGACACAGCGGGACACAGCGGGGGACACAACGGGACACAGCGGGGACACAGCAAGGACACAGCGGGACACAGCGGGACACAGCGGGACACAGCGGGGACACAGGGGACACAGCAGAACACAGCGGGACACAGCGGGAGACACAGCGGGTGACACAGCGGGGCACAGCAGGGACAGAGCGGGGATACAGCGCGACACAGCGGGACACTGGGGGTGACACAGCAAGGACACAGCGGGACACAGCGGGACACGTGGGACACAGCGGGTACACAGCGGGGGACACAGGTAAAAACAGCGCGACACAGCCGGACACAGTATGGGACACAGCGGGACACATCTGGGACACATCTGGACACAGCGGGGGGCACAGCGGGACACAGCGGCACACAGCGGGACACAGCGTGGGACACAGCGTGGGACACAGCCTGGGACACAGTTGGACTCAGCGGGGGACACAGCGAGTCACAGCGTGGGACAGAGTGGGGACACATCGGGACACAGCAGGACACATCCGGGGACACAGCTTGACACAGCAGGATACACGGAGGTACACAGCGGGGACACAGCGAGGACACAGCGGGAGACCGCGGGACACATCGGGACACAGCAGGACACAGCGGGGACACAGGGGACACAGCAGGACACAGCGGGACACAGCGGGGACACAGCTGGACAGAGCGGGACAAAGCAGGGACACTGCTGGGGACACAGCGGGGGACAAAGCGGGGGACACAGCGGGACACAGTGGGGGACACAGCGGGTACACAGCGGGACAAAGCAGGATACAGCGGGGGACTCAGCGGGACAAAGCGTGGGATACAGCGGGACACAGCGGGGACCCAGCGGGACACAGCGTGGGACAAAGCGTGGGTCACAGCTGGACTCACCGGGGGACACAGAGGGGACACAGCGGGACACAGCATGGGACACAGCGGGACACAGTGGAGGACACAGCGTGATCCAGCGGGGGACACAGCGGGACACAGTGGGGACAGAGCGAGGACACAGTGGGGACATACCCGGGACACAGGGGGACACAGCGATGAGACAGCGGGATACAGCGGGGACAAAGCGGGACACAGCGGGGACGCATCGGGACAAAGCGGGGGACACAGCGGGGATACAGTTGGGACACAGCAGGACACAGCCGGGACACATCGGGACACAGCGGTGGACAAAGCGGGACACAGCGGGGCACAGCGGGGAACACAGGGGGACACAGCGGGACACATTGGGGGACACAGCTTGACACAGCGGGATACACGGCGGGACACAGCTGGGACACAGCGAGGACACAGCGGGACACAGGGGGACACGTGGGACACAGCGGGGACACAGCGGGGGACACAGGGAAAAACAGCGGGATACAGCGGGACACAGTGGGGGACACAGCGGGACACAGCGGGACACAGCTGGGACACATCTGGACACAGCGGGGGACACAGCGGGACACAGCGGGACACAGCGGGGACACAGCAGAACACAGCGGGGGACACAGCAGGACACAGCCGGGACACATCGGTACAAGGCGGGGGACACAGCGGGACACAGCGTGGGACACAGCGTGGGACACAGTGGGACTCAGCGGGGGACACAGCGAGACACAGCGGGGGACAGAGGGGGGACACAGCGGGACACAGCGGGACACATCGGGGGACACAGCTTGACACAGCAGGATACACGGAGGGACACAGCGGGGACACAGCGAGGACACATCGGGACACCGCGGGAAACATCGGGACACAGCAGGACACAGCGGGGCACAGGGGACACAGTGGGACACAGCGGGACACAGAGGGACATAGCGGGACACTGCGCGGACACATCGGGACACAGTGGGGGACACAACAAGACACAGCGGGGACACATTGGTACACGGCGGGGGACACAGCGGGACACAGCGGCAAACAGTGGGACACAGCGTGGGAAACAGCAGGACACAGCGGGGGACACAGCGAGGACACAGCGGGACATAGCGGGACACAGTGGGACACAGCGGGGACACAGCGGGGGACACAGCGGGGAAACAGCAGGACACAGAGGGGGACACAGTGGGACACAAAGGGAAACAGCGTGGGATACAGCGGGACACAGGTGGGGACACTGCGGGGGACATAGCGGGACACAGCGGGGGACACAGGGAGGACACAGCGGGACACAGCGGGATAAAGCGGGGACACAACGGGGACACAGTGGGGTACACAGAGAGAACACAGAGGGACACAGCGGGATACAGCGGTGACACAATGGGGACACAGCGGGGGACACAGCGAAACACAGCTGGACACAGCAGGACACAGCGGGGACATATCAGTACAAGGCGGGGGAAACAGCGGGACACAGCGGCACACAGCGGGACACAGCGTGGGACACAGTGTGGGACACAGCGGGACTCAGCGGGGGACACAGCGAGACACAGCGGGGGACAGAGTGGGGACACAGCGGGGGACAGAGTGTGGACACATCGGGACACAGCGGCAAACATCGGAGGACACAGCTGGACACAGCAGGATACACGGAGGGACACAGCGGGGGACATAGCGAGACACAGCGGGGGACACAGCAGGGACAAATCGGGACAAAGCGGGACACATCGGGGGACACAGCTTGACAAAGCGGGATACACGGCGGGACAGAGCGGGGACACAGCGAGGACACAGCAGGACACATCGGGACACAGCGGGACACAGCGGGCTAACAGGGGACACAGCGGGACACAGAGGGACACAGCGGGACACAGCAGGGGACACAGCGGGGACACAGCGAGGATAGAGCTGGGACACAGCGGGACACATCTGGGACATAGCGGGTACACAGCGGGACATAGCGGGACACTGAGGGGGACACAGCGAGGACACAGCGGGACATAGCGGGACACAGTGGGACACAGCGGGGACACAGCGGGGAAAAAGCAGGACACAGAGGGGGACACAGTCGGACCCAGAGGGAAACAGCGTGGGATACAGCGGGACACAGCTGGGGACACTGCGGGGGACATAGCGGGACACAGCAGGGGACAGAGGGAGGACACAGCGGGACACAGCGGGAAACAGCGGGGACACAACGGGGACACAGTGTGGGACACAGAGAGAACACAGAGGGACACAGCGGGACACAGCGGGGGCACAGAGGGGAAACAGCGGGACACAGCGGGGGACACAGCGGTACACATCGGGGGACACAGCTTGACACAGCGGGATACACGGCGGGACACAGCGAGGACACAGCGAGGACACATCGGGACACTTTGGGACACATCGGGACACAATCGGGATACAGCGGGGAGACAGTGGACATAGCGGGACACAGCGGGACACAGTGGGACACATCGGGGACACAGGGGACACAGCGGGGACACCTCGGGACACATTGGGTTACAGCGGTACACAGCGGGACACAGCAGGGGACACAGGGGGGACACAGCGGGGACACAGAGAGACACAGCGGGGACACAGCGGGACACAGCGGGACACTGCAGGGACACAGCGAGGACACAGCGGGACAAAGCGGGACACAGTGGGACACAGCGGGGGACACAGCGAGACACAGCGGGGGGACAAAGCGGGGACACAGCTTGACACAGCGGGATATACGGCGGGACACAGCGGGGACAGAGCGAGGACACAGCGGGACACAGCGGGACACATAGGGACTAAGCGGGACACAGCGGGGACACAGGGGACATAGCGGGACACAGCGGGACAAAGCAGGACACATCGGGGGACACAGCAGGGGACGCAGCGGGACACAGCGGGGACAGAGAGATTACACAGCGTGGACACAGCAGGACACAGCGGGGACACAGCAGGGAAACAGCGGGACACAGCGGGGACACTGCGGGACACAGTGGGGACACAGTGGGGACACAGCGGGACACAGCGGGACAAAACGAGGGACACAGCGGGACACAGCGGGGACACAGTGGGGGACACAGCATGGACACAACGGGACACAGCTGGGGACACAGCAGGACACAGCGGGGTACACAGCTGGGGACACAACGGGACACAACGGGGACACAGCGGGGATTCAGCGGGGGACACAGCGGAGGAGAAAGCGGGACACCACGGAACACAGCAATACACACCGGAACACAGCGGGGACACTGTAAGGACACAGCTGGACAAAGCGTGGGACACAGCGGGACACAGAGGGGGACACAGCGGGACACAGCGGAGGACAGATTGGGGGCCACAGCGGGCCACAGAGGGACACAGCGGGGGACAGAGCACGACAAAGCAGGGGACAGAGTGGGGGACACAGCGGGACACAGCGGGGACACAGCGGGGACACAGCGGGACATAGCGGGACACTGCGGGGACACAGGGGACACAGCAGGACACAGCAGAACACAGCGGGGACACAGCGGGACATAGCGGGACACTGCGGGGACACATCGGGACACAGCGGGGGACACAGCAGGACACAACGGGAACACAGCGGTACACGGCGGGGGACACAGCGGGACACAGCAGCACACAGCAGGACACAGAGTGGGACACAGCAGGACACAGTGGGGGACATAGCGAGACACAGCGGGGGACACAGCAGGGACAAATTGGGACACAGCGGGACACATCGTGGGACACAGCTTGACACAGCGGGATACACGGCGGGACACAGCGGGGACACAGCGAGGACACAGCAGGACATAGCGGGACACATCGGGACACAGCGGGACACAGCGGGGACACAGTGGACACAGCGGGACACAGCGGGACACAGGGGACACAGCGGGGGACAGAGCGGGGGACACAGTGGGACACAGCGGGGACACAGCGGGGACACAGCGGGGACACAGCGGGACACAGCGGGGACACAGCGGGGACACAGCGGTACATAGAGGGACACTGAGGGGGACACAGAGAGGACAAAACGGAACACAGCGGGACACAGTGGGACACAGCGTGGAGACAGCGGGGGATACAGCGAGGAAACAGCGTGACACAGTGGGGGATACAGCGGGACACATTGGGACACAGCGGGACACAGCGGGGACACAGGGGACACAGCGGGACACAGCGGGACACAGGGGAAACAGCGGGGGACACAGCGGGACACAGCGGAGACACAACGGGGACACAGCGGGGCTACAGCGGGACACAGTGGGGACAGAGCGGGGACACAGCGGGACATAGAGGATCACTGAGGGGGACACAGAGAGGACAAAGCGGCACACAGCGGGACACAGTGGGACACAGCGGGGGATACAGCGGGGAAACAGCGTGACACAGTGGGGGACACAGGGGGACACAGCGGGACACATCGGGGGACACAGCTTGACACAGCGGGATACATGGCGGGACACAGCTGGGACACAGTGAGGACACAGCGGGACACAGCGGGACACATCAGGACAGAGCGGGACACAGCAGGGACAAAGGGGACACAGCGGGACACAGCGGGACACAGCGGGGGACACAGCGAGGACACAGCGGGACACAGCGGGACACATCAGGACACAGCGGGACACAGCAGGGACAAAGGGGACACAGCGGGACACAGCAGGGACAAAGGGGACACAGCGGGACACAGCGGGGGACACAACGGGACACAGCGGGGACACAGCAAGGACACAGCGGGACACAGCGGGACACAGCGGGACACAGCGGGGACACAGGGGACACAGCAGAACACAGCGGGACACAGCGGGAGACACAGCGGGTGACACAGCGGGGCACAGCAGGGACAGAGCGGGGATACAGCGCGACACAGCGGGACACTGGGGGTGACACAGCAAGGACACAGCGGGACACAGCGGGACACGTGGGACACAGCGGGTACACAGCGGGGGACACAGGTAAAAACAGCGCGACACAGCCGGACACAGTATGGGACACAGCGGGACACATCTGGGACACATCTGGACACAGCGGGGGGCACAGCGGGACACAGCGGCACACAGCGGGACACAGCGTGGGACACAGCGTGGGACACAGCCTGGGACACAGTTGGACTCAGCGGGGGACACAGCGAGTCACAGCGTGGGACAGAGTGGGGACACATCGGGACACAGCAGGACACATCCGGGGACACAGCTTGACACAGCAGGATACACGGAGGTACACAGCGGGGACACAGCGAGGACACAGCGGGAGACCGCGGGACACATCGGGACACAGCAGTACACAGCGTGTGACACAGCAGGACACAGCGGGGGACATAGCGAGACACAGCGGGGGACACAGCAGGGACAAATCGGGACACAGCGGGACACATCGTGGGACACAGCTTGACACAGCGGGATACATGGTGGGACACAGCGGGGACACAGCGAGGACACAACAGGACACAGAGGGACACATCGGGACACAGCGAGACACAGCGGGGACACAGGGGACACAGCGGGACACAGCGGGACACAGGGGACACAGCCGGGGACACAGCGGGGGACACAGCGGGACACAGAGGGGACACAGCGGGGACACAGCGGGGACACAGCGGGACACAGTGGGGACACACCGGGGACACAGCGGGACATAGAGGGACACTGAGGGGGACACAGAGAGGACAAAGCGGGACACAGCAGGACACAGTGGGACACAGCGGGGAGACAGCGGGGGATACAGCGGGGAAACAGCGTGACACAGTGGGGGACACAGCGGGACACAGAGGGACACAGCGTGGGACACAGCGGGACACAGCTGGGGACACTGCGGGGGACATAGCGGAACAGTGGGGGACACAGGGAGGACACAGCAGGACACATCGGGATAGAGCGGGGTCACAACGGGGACACAGCGGGGGACACAGAGAGAACACAGAGGGACACAGCGGGATAAAGAGGGGGACACAGCGGGGGACACAGTGGGACACAGCGGGGACACAGCGTTGACACAGCGGGACACAGCGAGGACACAGCGGGGACACAGCAGGGAAACAGTGGGACACAGTGGGGGACACAGCGGTACACAGCCTGGGACACAGAGGGACATAGCTGGGGACACTGCGGGGGACATAACGGGTAACAGTGGGGGACACAGGGAGGACACAGCGGTACACAGAGAAATACAGGGAGACACAACGGGGACAAAGCGGGGGACACAGAGAGAACACAGCGGGACACAGCGGGATACAGCGGAGACACAATGGGGACACAGCGGGGTACACAGCGAGGACACAGTAGGACACAGCGGGACACAGCGGGACAGAGAGGGACACAGCAGGGACACAGCTGGGGACACAGCGGAACACAGCGGGGGACACAGCTGGGGACACAGCGGGACACAGCGGGGGACACAGCGGGGGGCACAGCGGGACACAGCGGGTTACACAGCGGGGAACACAGGGGGGACAGCGGGGACACAGCGGGGACACAGCGGGACACAGCAGGACACAGCGGGAGACTCATCGGGAAACAGCCTGGGACACAGCGTGACATATCAGGACAGAGCGGGACACAGCAGGGACAAAGGGGACAATGCGGGACACAGCGGGACACAGCAGGACACAGTGGAGGACACAGCGGGATCCAGCGGGGGACACAGCGGGACACAGCGGGACACAGCAGGGGACACAGGGGGGACACAGCGGGGACACAGAGGGACACAGCGGGGACACAGCGGGACACAGCGGGACACTGCAGGGACACAGCGAGGACACAGCGGGACAAAGCGGGACACAGCGGGACACAGCGGGGGACACAGCGAGACACAGCGGGGGACACAGCGGGGACACAGCTTGACACAGCGGGATAGACGGCGGGACACAGCGGGGACAGAGCGAGGACACAGCGGGACACAGCGGGACATATCGAGACTCAGCGAGACAAAGCAGGGACACAGCGGGACAGCGCGGGACACATTGGGACACAGCAGGACACAGCGGGGACACAGGGGACACAGCAGGACACAGCGGGACACAGCGGGGACACAGCGGGACATAGCGGGACACTGTGGGGACACATCGGGACACAGCGGGGGACACAGCAGAACACAACGTGGACACATCGGTACACGGCGGGGGACACAGCGGGACACAGCGGCGCACAGCAGGACACAGCGTGGGACACAGCAAGACACAGCAGGGGACATAGAGTGACACAGCGGGGAACACAGCAGGGACAAATCGGGACACAGAGGGACACATTGGGGGACACAGCTTGACACAGCGGGATACACGGCGGGACACAATGGGGACACAGCGAGGACACAGCGGGACACATCGGGACACCGCGGGACACCGCGGGGACACAGGGGACACAGCGGGACACAGGGGACACAGCCGGGACACAGCAGGGACACAGCGGGACACAGCGGGGACACAGCGGGGACACAGTGGGACATAGAGGGACACAGAGGGGGACACAGAGAGGACAAAGTGGGACACAGCGGGACACAGTGGGACACAGCGGGCAGACAGCGGGGGATACAGTGGGGAAACCGCGTGACACAGTGGGGGAAACAGCGCGACAAAGAGGGACACAGCATGGGACACAGCGGGACACAGCTGGGGACACTGCGGGGGACATAGTGGGACACAGAGGGGGAAACAGGGAGGACACAGCGGGACACAGCCGGATACAGCGGGGTCACAACGCGACACAGCGGGGGACACAGAGAGAACACAGAGGGACACAGCGGGATACAGCGGGTACACAATGGGGACAGAGCGGGGGACACAGTGAGGACACAGCAGGACACAGCGGGACACAGCGGGACTCAGCGGGGACACAGCGGGACAGAGCGGGGGACACAGCAGTACACAGCGGGGGACACAGCGGGGACACATTGGGGACACAGCAGGACACAGCGGGACACAGCGGGACCCTGCGGGGACACAGCAGGACACAGTGGGGGACACAGCGAGACACAGCGAGACACAGCGGGACACAGCGGGGACACAGCGGGGACACAGCGGGACACAGCGGGGACACATAGGGACACAGTGGGGGACACAGCGGGGATAAAGTTGGGACACAGCAGGACACAGCCGGGACACATCGGGACACAGCAGTGGACACAGCGGGACACAGCCGGACACAGCGGGGGACACAGCTTCACACAGCGGGATACACGGTGGGACACAGCGGGGACACAGCGAGGACACAGCGGGACACAGCGGGACACAGCGGGACACAGCAGGGACACCGCTGTTGACACAGCAGGACACAGCGGGGGACACAGCGGGGGACACAGCGGGGCACAGCGGGGGACACAGCGGGGACACAGCGGGACAAAGCAGGACACAGCGGGGGACTCAGCGGGACAAAGCGTGGGATACAGCGGGACACAGCGGGGACCCAGCGGGAAACAGCGGGGGACACAGAGGGGAAACCACCGGACACAGCATGGGACACAGCGGGACACAGCGGAGGACACAGCGGGATCCAGCGGGGGACACATCGGGACACAGCGGGGGACAAAGCGAGACACACCGGGACACAGCGGGGCAGAGTGGGGACAGAGCGAGGACACAGTGGGGACACCGTGGGGACACAGCGGGGGACACAGCGGGGGACACAGCGGGGACACAGCCGGAACAAATCGGGGACACAGCGCGGGACACAGTGGAGACAAAGCAGGGACACAGCTGGACACAGTGGGATACACAGCGGGACACATCGGCTACACAGCAAGGACACAGCAGGACACAGCGTGGAACACAGCGGGACACAGCGGGGACACAGCGGGGACAGAGCGGTGACACAGATGTGACACAGCGGGACACAGCGGGACAGACCGGGGGACACAGCCGGACACAGCGGGGGACAGAGCGGGACACAGCGGGGGACACAGCGAGTACACAGCGGGACACAGCGAGATACATCGGGGACACAGCGGGACAAGCGTGGACACAGCAGGGAAACAGCAGGACACAGCGGGGGACACAGCGAGTGCACAGCGGGACAAAGCAGGACATATCGGCGACACAGCGGGACACAGCGGGGACACAGCGGGGGACACAGCGTGGGACAAAGCGGGACACAGGGGTGACACAGCGGGGACACAGCAGGGACAGAGCTGGACACAGTGGGATACACAGCGAGACACTTCAGGGACACAGCGGGGACACAGCGGGGACACAGCGAGGACACCGCAGGACACAGCGAGGATACAGAAGAGGACATAGGGGGACACAGCGGTACACAGCGGGAGACACAGAGGGATACAGGGGGGACAGAGCGGGACACAGCGGGTTACAGCGGGGACACTGCGGGGAAACAGCGGGAAACAGCAGGGACACAGTGGGGGACACAGCGTGACACAGCGGGATAGAGCAGAGGTCAAAGCCGGACACAGTGGGACACAACGGGCACCCAGCGGGACACAGCGGCAGACACAGCAGGACACAGTGGGGGAACCCGCGGGACACAACGGGGGACACAGCGGGGGACACAGCGGGACACAGAAGGGCACATTGGAGACACAGAGGGGACCCAGCGGGGGACATAGCTGGACACAGCGGGGACAGAGCGGGGACACAGACGGACACAGCGGGATACACACCGATACACAGCGGGGACACAGTGAGGACACAGCGGGACACAGCGGGGACACAGCAGGGGACACAGCGGGACACAGCGGGACAGAGCTGGACACAGCGGGGACACAGCGAGGGACACAGCAGTGACACAGCGGGACACAGCGGAGGACACAGCGGGGCACAGCGAGGGACACATTGGGGACAAAGCAGGACACTGTGGGGACAGAGTTGGACACAGAGGGGACACAGCGGGGGAATCAGTGGGGAACACAGCGGGACACAACGTGGACACAGTTGGGCTCAGCGGGATACACAGATGGACAGATCAGGGACACAGCGGGGGGACACAGCGGGGGACACAGCAGGGGACACAGCGGGGTCCAAAGCTGGACACAGCGGGATACACAGCGGCACACATTGGGGACACAGCAGGGACACAGCAGGACACAGTGGGGACAGAGTAGAGACACAGCAGGATACAGCATGGACACGGCGGGGACACAGTGAGCACACAGCCGGACACATGGGGACACAGCAGGACACAGCGGAACACAGCGGGTACACAGCATGACACAGACGGGGACACAGCGGGACAAAGCGGGGGACACAGCCGGACACAGAGGGACACAGCGGGGACACAGCGGGACAGAGCTGGGGACATAGCGGGACACAGCGGGACACAGCGGGGGACACAGTGGAACACAACAGGGGACACAGCGGGACACAGTGGGGACACAGCGGGGAACACAGCGGGACACAGTGGGGACAAAGCTGGACACAGCAGGATACACAGCCAGACACAACGGGGACACAGCGAGGACACAGCGGGACACATCGGGGACACAGCGGGGACACAGTTGGGCACACAGCGGGACACAGTGGGGACACAGGGGGGACACAGCGGGGACACAGCAGGACACAGCTGGACAAAGCGGGGACACAGAGTGGGACACAGCTGGGGAAACAGTGGGGAACACAGCTGGACACAGCAGGGACACAGTTGGACACAGTGGGGTACAGAGCGGAACACATCGGGGGCACAGCAAGGACACAGCGGGACACAGCGGGACACAACGGGACACAGCGTGACACAGCGGGGACACAGCGGGGACACAGCAGCAGACACAGAGGGACACAGCGGGGACAAATCAGGACACAGTGTGGACACAGCGGGGACACAGCAGGATACAGCGCGGACACAGCGGGATACAGCGGGGACACAGCGGGGGACACAGCGGAGTCACACTGGGGGACACAGCGGGGGACACAGCGGGGGACAAAGCGGGACACAGTGGGGTCACAGCTGGACACAGCAGGATACACAGCCAGACACAGCGGGGACACAGCGAGGACACAGCGGGGGACACAGCGGGGGACAAAGCGGGATACAGCGGGGACGCAGCGGGACACAGCGGGGACACAGCGGGGGATAAAGCGGGGGACACAGTGGGGGACACAGCGGGGAACAGAGCGGGACACAGCGGGGATTCAGCGGGACACAGCTGGACACAGCGGGATACACAGCGGGACACAGCAGGGACACAGCGAGGATACAGCGGGACACAGCGGGGACACAGCGGGCCAAAGCGGGGACACAGCGGGACACAGAGGAGACACAGCAGGACACAGTGAGGACACAGCCGGGGAGAGCGGGGACACAGCGGGACACAGCGGGGACACAGCCGGGGAGAGCGTGGACACAGCGGGAAACAGCGGGGACACAGCGGGGGACAGCGGGGACACAGCAGGGGACATATCGGGGACACAGCGGGGCACACAGTGGGACACAGCGGGAACACAGCGTGACACAGCGGGACAGAGCGGGGGACACAGCAGTACACAGCGGGGGACACAGCGGGACACAGCGGGACACTGCGGGGACACAGCAGGGACAGAGCGGGGACAAAACAGGACACAGCGGGGACAGAGCGGGGGACACAGTGGGACACAGGGGGAACAGAGCGGGGACACATCAGGGACACAAATGGACACAGCGGGATACACAGCGAGGACACAGCGGGACACAGCAAAACACAGCGGGACACAGCGGGAACACAGCGGAGACAGAGCCGGGACACAGCAGGATACAGAGGGGACAGAGTGGGGGACAAAGCGTGACACAGCGGGACACAGCAGGGTCACAGCAGGACACAGTGGGGGACACAGCGGGGGACACAGCGGGAACACAGCGGGGATATAGCGGGACAGAGCGGGGCACACAGCAGGACTAAGCGGGCACACAGCGGGGTCACAGTGGGGGACACAGCGGGACACAGCGGGGACACAGCAGGGTCAAAGCGGGGACACAGGGGGGACACAGCGGGAACACAGCAGGGACACAGCTGGACACAGTGGGATCCAGTGGGGGACACAGCGGGGGACACAGCGGGGACACAGCAGGGACACAGCGGGAACACAGTGGGACACAGCAGGGACACAGCGGGGACACAGCGGCACACAGCAGGGACACAGCTTAGACACAGCAGGACACAGCGGGACACAGCCGGACACAGCGGGACACAGCGGGGGACACAGTGGGGGACAGCGGTGACACATCGGGGGACAGTGGGGACACAGCGGGATGCAGCGTGGGACACAGCGGGACACAATGGGAGACACAGCGAGGACACAGTGGGTAACACAGCGGGGGACACAGCGGGACACAGCGAGGACACTGCAGGACCCAGCAGGGACACAGCGGGGCACAGCAGGCGACACAGTGGGGGACAGAGTGCGACAGAGAGGAGACACAGCGGGACAAAGCAGGGGACACAGCGGGGACACAGAGGTGGACACACCGGGACACTGCTGGGGAAAAAGCGGGACAGAGCGGGGACACTGCGGACACAGAGGGGGACACAGAGGGGGACACAGCGGGACAAAGCGGGACACAGCGGGACACAGCATCGACACGGCGGGGACACAGCGGGACACAGCGGGGCACACAGTGGGACACAGCGTGACACAGCGGGACAGAGCGGGGGACACAGCAGTACACAGCGGGGGACACAGCGGGACACAGCGGGGGACACAGCGGGACACATCGCGGACACAGCGGGACACTGTGGGGACACAGCGGGGACAGAGCGGGGACAAAACAGGACACAGCAGGGACAGAGCGGGGGACACAGTGGGACATAGGGGGAACAGAGCGTGGACACATCAGGGACACAGCTGGACACAGCGGGATACACAGCGAGGACACAGTGGGACACAGCGAGACACAGCGGGACACAGCGGGAACACAGCGGAGACAGAGCCGGGACACAGCAGGATACAGCGGGGACAGAGTGGGGGACAAAGCGTGACACAGCGGGACACAGCAGGGTCACAGCGGGACACAGTGGGGGACACAGCGGGGGACACAGCGGGAACACAGCGGGGATATAGCGGGACACAGCGGGGACACAGCAGGACAAAGCGGGCACACAGCAAGGACACAGCGGGACACAGGGGGGACACAGCGGGAACACAGCAGGGACACAGCTGGACACAGTGGGATCCAGTGGGGGACACAGCGGAGGACACAGCGGGGACACAGCAGGGACACAGCGGGAACACAGCGGGACACAGCGGGGGACACAGTGGGGGACAGGGTGGACAAACCGGAGGACAATGGGGACAGAGCAGGACACAGCGGGGGACAACGGGGACAAAGAGGGACACAGCGTGACATAGCAGGACACAGCGGGGACACAGTGAGGACACAGCTTGACACAGCGGACACCGCAAGGAACACAGCAGGACACAGCATGACACAGCGGTGGACACAGTGGGTCCCAGGGAGGACACAGCTGGGACACAATGGGGACACAGCGGGGACAAAGCAGGACAGAGCGGGACACAGTGGGGACACAGTGGGGACACAGCGGGACATAGGGGAGCACAGCGGCACACAGCGGGAGACACAGCGGGACACAGCAGGGGACACAGCGGAACCCAGCGGGGGAAACAGCGAGGACACAGCGGGACACAGTGTCGACAAAGTGGGGACACAGTGGGACACAGCTGGTGACACAGCAGTGGACACAGCGGGACAAAATGGGGGACACAGCGGGACACAGCAAGACACAGCGGGGACATAGCGTGGGACACAGAGAAGACACAGCGGGACACAGTGTGAACCAGCGGGACACAGCGGGACATAGCGGGGGACACAGAGGGGGACAGCAGTGACACATCGGGGGACAGTGGGGACACAGCGGGACACAGCGGGACACAGCGTGGGACACAGCGGGACACAGCGGGGACACAGAGGGGGACACAGTGGGACACAGGGTGAAACAGCGGGACACAGCGGGACACAGCGGGGGACACAGCGGGGGACAGCAGTGACACATCGGGGGACAGTGGGGACACAGCGGGACACAGCGGGACACAGCGGGACACAATGGCAGACACAGCGAGGACACAGTGGGTAAAACAGCGGGGGACACAGGGGGACACAGCGAGGACACTGCGGGACCCAGCAGGGACACAGCGGGGCACAGCAGGCGACACAGCGGGGGACACAGTGCGACAGAGCGGAGACACAGCGGGACACAGCAGGGGACACAGCGGGGGACACAGCGGTGGACACAACGGGAACACAGCGGAGACAGATCCGGGACACAGCAGGATACAGCGGGGACAGAGTTAGGGTTAGGGTGAGGGTGAGGGTTAGGTTTAGGATTATGGTTAGGGTTCGGGTTAGGGTTAGGGTGAGGGTGAGGGTGAGCTTTAGGTTTATGGTTAGGTTTAGGGTGAGGGTTAGATTTAGGGTTAGGGTGAGGGTTAGGGTTAGGATGAGGGTTAGGGTTAGGGTGAGGGTGAGGGTGAGCTTTAGGGTTAGAGTTAGTGTTAATGTGACGTTTTGGGTTAGGGTTAGGGTTAGGGTGAGTGTAAGGCTTAGGGTGAGGGTAACAGGGAGGGTGAGGGTTAGGGTTATGATTATGGTTAGGGTTAGGGTTATGGTTCGGTTGAGGATTAGGGTGAGGGTGAGGGTGTTTGTTATGGTGAGAGTTAGGGTTAGGGTGAGGTTTAGGTTTAGGATTATGGTTAGATTTAGGGTGATGTTTAGGGTGAGGGTGAGGGATAGGGTGAGAGTGAGGGTGAGGGTGAGGGTGAGGGTTAGAGTGTGGGTGAGGTTTAGGGTTAAGGTGAGGATTAGGGTGAGGGTTAGGGTTAGGGTGATGTTGAGGGTGAGGGTGAGGGTTAGGGTGAGGGTTAGGTTTCGGGTGAGGGTTAGGGTTAGTGTGAGGGTTAGGGTTAGGGTTAGGGTGAGGGTTATGGTGAGGGGTAGGGTTAGGGTTAGGGTGAGGGTTAGGATTAGGTTTAGGGTTACGGTGAGGGTAAGGTTTAGGGTGAGGTTTAGAGTGATGGTGTGGGTTAGTCTTACGGTTAGTGTTAGGTTTAGTCTGAGGGTGAGGATGAGGGTGTGGGTTACTGTTAGAGTTAGGGTTATGGTTAGGGTTAGGGTTTGGCCTAGGGTGGGGGTGAGGTTTAGGGTGAGGGTGAGGGTTATGATGAGGGTTTGGGATAGGTAATTGTTAGGGTTAGGGTTAGGGTGAGGATTAGTGTGAGGGTGAGGGTGATGGTTAGGGTTAGGGTTAGGGTTGGGTTAGGTTTAGGGTTAGAGTTATGGTGAGGGTAAGGTTTTGGGTAAGGGTTAAGGTGAGGGTTAGGTTGAGGGTTAGGGTTAGGGTTAGGGTGAGGTATAGGGTTAGGGTTAGGGTGAGGGTTAGGGTTAGGGTGAGGGTTAGGGTTATGGTGAGGGTTAGGGTTAGTGTTAGGGTTAAGATTAGGGTTAGGGTTAGTTTTAGCATGAGTGTAAGGGTTAGCTTGAGTGTTAGGGTTAGTGTTAGGTTTAGGGTGAGGGTTAGGTTAGGGTGAGGGTTAGGGTTAGGGTTAGAGTGAGGCTGAGGGTGAGAATGAGGGTTAGGGTTTGGGTAAGTGTTAGGTTTAGGGTGAGGGTTAGTGTGAGTATTAGGTTTAGGGTTAGGTTTAGGGTTTTGGTTAGTGTTAGGTTGCGGGTGAAGGTAAGGTATAGGGTTAGGGTTAGGGTGAGGGTGAGTGTTAGGGTTAGGGTCAGTGTTAGAGTTAGTGTGAGGGTAAGGGCTAGGGTTAGGGTTAGGGTTAGGGTTAGGGTGAAGGTGAGGGTTAGGGTTAGGGTTAGGATGAGGGTTAGGGTGAGGGTTAGGGTAAGGGTCAGGCTTAGGGTAATGGTGAGGGTTAGCCTTAGGGTTAGGGTTAGGGTTTGGGTGAGTGTTAGGGTGAGGGTGAGTGTTAGGGTTAGGTTGAGGGTTAGGGTTAGGGTGAGGGTTAGGGTTAGGGTTAGGGTGAGGGTGAGGGTTAGGGTTAGGATTAGGGTTAGGTTTAGGTTAAGCTGATGGTGAGGGTGAGGGTTAGTGTTAGAGTTAGGGTTATCGTTAGGGTTAGGGTGAGGCCTAGAGTGAGCGTGAGGTTTAGGGTGAGGGTGAGGGTGAGGTTTTGGGATAGGTTATTGTTAGGGTGAGGATTAGGGTGAGGGTGAGTGTTAAGGTGAGGGTCAGCTTTAGGGTGAGGGTTAGGGTTAGGGTTATTGTAATGGTTAGGGTTAGGGTGATGTTTAGTTGGAGAGTGAGGTTTAGGGTGAGGGTTAGGTTTCGGGTGAGGGTTAGGGTTAGTGTGAGGGTTCGGGTTAGGGTTAGGGTGAGGGTTATGGTCAGGGGTAGGTTTAGGGTTAGAGTTAGTGTTAGGGTTACTGTGAGTGTTAGGGTTAGGCTTAGGGTTATGTTGAGAGTAATGTTGAGGATGAGGGTTATCGATAGGGTGAGGTTTAGGGTTTGGGTGAGGGTTAGCTTTAGGGTTAGGGTTATAGTTATTGTAAGGTTTAGGGTTAGAGTTCGTGTGAGGGTTAGGTATAGGGTGAGGGTTAGTGTTAGTGTGAGAGTTAGGGTTAGTGTGAGGGTTACGGTTAGGGTTAGGGTTAGGGTTAGGTTTAGGTTTCGGGTTAGGGTTAGGGTTAGGTTGAGGGTGAGGGTTAGGTTTTCGTTTAGGGTGAGGGTTAGGGTTAGTGTGAGGGTTAGGGCTAGGGTTAGGGTTAGGGTAAGGGTGAGGGTAAGGGTTAGGTTGAGGGTTAGGGGGAGGTTGAGGGTTAGGGTTACCGTTAGGGTTAGGGTGATTGTGAGGGTTAGGGTTAGGATTTGGGTTAGGATTAGAATAAGGGTAAGGGTTAGGCTGAAGGGTGAGGGTGAGGTTTAGGGTTATCATTAGTTTTAGGGTGAGGGTGAGAGTTAGGGTTAGGTTTGGGTTTATGTTGAGGGTGAGGGTGAGGGTTAGTGTGAGTGTGAGGGTGATATTTAAGGTTAGTGTGAGGGTTAGGGTGAGGGTGAGTGTTAGAGTTAGGGTGAGGTTGAGGGTGAGGTTTAGGTTAGGGTTAGTTTTAGGGTTAGCATGAGGGTTAGGGTTAGGATGAGGTTTAGTGTTAGGGTTAGGGTTATGGTGAGGTTTAGGGTTAGGTTTAGGTTTAGGATAATGGTGAGGGTTAGGGTTAGGATTGGGGTTAGGGTGAGGGTGAGAATTAGGGTGAGTGTTAGTGTTAGAGTTAGGTTTATTGTGAGGGTGATGGTTAGGATTAGGGTTAGGGTTAGGGTTAAGGTTAGGGTAAGGATTAGGGTGAGGGATAGGGTGAGTTTTAGCGTTAGGGTTAGGGTTAGGGTGAGGATTAGGGTGAGGGTGAGGGTTATGTATATGGTTAGTGTTAGGGGGAGGGGGAGGGGGAGGGTTAGGGTTAGTTTTAGGCTGAGGGTGAGGGTGAGGGTGAGGGTTAGGATGAGGTTGAGGGTGACGGTGAGGTTTTGGGTTAGGTAAGGGTTAGGTTTAGGGTTAGCATGAGCGTTAGGGTCAGGGTGATGTTTCGGGTGAGGGTTAGCGTTAGTGTGAGTGTTAGGGTGAGGGTTATGGTGAGGGGTATGGTTAGGGTTAGAGGGAGGGTTAGGGTTAGTGTGAGGGTTCGGGTTAGGGTTAGGGTTATGGTGAAGGAAAAGTTTTGGGTGACGGTTAAGGTTAGTGTGGGGTTTAGGATTAGGGTTAGTGTTAGTGTTAGGTTTAGGGTGATTGTTAGGGTGAGCATTTGGGTTAAGATTAGTGTTAGGGTTAGGCTTAGGCTTAGGGTTAGGGTTAGGGTGAGGGTGAGGGTTAGGTTTAGGGTTAGGGTTAGGGTGAAGGTGAGGGTTAGGTTTAGCTTTAGGGTGAGGGTTAGGTTTAGTGTGAGGGTTAGGGCTAGGGTTAGGGTTAGGGTTAGAGTTAGGGTTAGGATGAGGGTTAGGGTTAGGGTTAGGGTTAGGTTTAGGGTGAGGGTGAGGGTGAGGGTTAGGGTTAGGTTAGGGTGAGGGTGAGGGTTAGCTTTAGGATTATGTTTAGGGTTCAGGTTATTGTTAGGGTGAGGGTGAGGGTGAGCTTTAGGTTTATGGTTAGGGTTAGGGTGAGGGCTAGGTTTAGGGTTAGGGTGAGGGTTAGGGTTAGGATTAGGGTTAGGGTTAGGGTTAAGGTTATGGTTAGGTTGAGGGTGAGCTTTAGGGTTAGGGTTAGTGTTAGTGTCATGGTTAGGGTTAGGGTTAGGGTTATGGTGAGGATAAGGGTTAGGGTGAGGGTAAATTTGAGGGTGAGGGTTGGGTTTATTGTTATGTTTAGTGTTAGTGTTATGGTTAGGTTGAGGATTAGGGTGATTGTGAGGGTAAGTGTTAGGGTGAGAGTTAGGGTTAGGGTGAGGTTTAGGGTTAGGTTGAGGGATAGGGTGAGGGTTAGTGTGTTGGTGAGGGTTAGGGTAAGGATAAGGGTTAGGTTTAGGCTGAGGGTGAGGGTGAGGGAGAGGGTTATTGTTAGATTGAGGGATATGGTTAGGGTTAAGGTTTGGCCTAGGGTGAGGGTGAGGTTTATTGTGCGGGTGAGGTTTACAATGAGGGTTTGGGATAGGTAATTGTTAGGGTTAGGTTTAGGGTGAGGGTGAGGGTGATGGTTAGTTTTAGGGTTAGTGTTAGTGTTAGGGTTAGGGTTAGGTTTAGCGTGAGTGTAAGGGTTAGCTTGAGGGTTAAGGTTAGGGATTTTGTGAGCCTTAGGGTGAGGGTGAGGGTTAGGGTTAGGTTGAGGTTTAGGGTTAGGGTGAGTGTTAGGGTTAGCTTTAGGGTTAGGGTGAGGGTTAGTGTTAGGATTAGCGTTAGCGTTAGGTTAGGGTGATGGTGAGGGTGAGGGTTAGTGTCAGAGTTAGGGTTATCGTTAGGGTTTGGGTGAGGCCTTGGATGAGGGTGAGGTTTAGGGTGAGGGTGAGGGTGAGAGTGAGGTTTTGGGATAGGTAATTGTTAGGGTGAGGGTTAGGGTGAGGATTAGGGTGAGAGTGAGTGTTAAGGTGAGGGTTAGCTGTAGGGTGAGGTTTAAGGTTAGGGTTATTGTCATGGTTAGGGTTAGGGTGATGTTTAGGTTGAGGGTGAGGGTTAGGGTTAGTGTGAGTGTTCCGGTTCGGGTTAGAGTGAGGGTTATGGTGAGGGGTAGGGTTAGAGTTAGGGTGAGGTTTAGGGTTACTGTGAGGGTTAGGGATAGGTTTAGGATTATGTTGAGGGTAAGGTTTAGGGTGAGGTTTAGGGTAAGGGTGAGGGTTAGGCTTAGGGTTAGGTTTAGGGTTAGGGTTATGGTGAGGGTAAGGTTTAGGGTTATAGGGTTAGGTTGAGGGTTAGGTTTAGGGTGAGGGTTAGGGTTATGGTGAGAGTTAGGGTTAGTGTTAGGGTTAAGTTTAGGTTTAGGTTTAGGCTGGGGTTGAGGGTGAGAGTGAGGGTTGGGTTATGGTAGGGGATAGGGTTAGGGTTAGGGTGAGTGTTAGGGTGAGAGTGATGGTAAGGGTTAGGGTGAGGGTGAGGGTGAGGGTCAGTTTTTGATTTAGGTAAGGGTTAGGGTTAGGGTTAGCCTGAGGGTGAGGTTTAGGGTGAGGGGTAGGGGAAGGGTTTAGGTGAAGGTTAGGGTTACGGATAGGGTGAGGGTGAGGGTGAGAGTGTGGGTGAGTTTTAGGTTTAGGGTTAGGGTAAGGGTGAGGGTATGGGTTAGTTTTAGGACTAGGGTTAGGATTAGGGTTAGGGTGAAGGTGAGTGTGAGGGTTTGCGACGGACCAGCTCGGCCGGAGCACTGGGACCGACGGGACAGGGATCTCGGTATAGGTGGGCAAAGGAGTCGGCGAAGTGACAAACAGACACAGACTCAAAAGAGTTGCATCTGAGTGTATCTTTATTGAGGAGAATTAACATTTTTAGACAGTGTGTGATTGTGACATAGATTCTTTGTTTATTTAAGCACGTAATCAATTTTTTAAAAGGCAAAGCATTGATGAATTATATGAAAATTAATGACTATCCCACCATCTGTTTAAGCTAAGTGGTGTGAAACAAGTCTAGCATATTGTTTAATAGAATACGTCATCTATTCAGCCTTTTTTATGTTTAATAATTAACAAACCTAAGACAGGGCTGTACTTACATTATACTCTTTTTAATTTTATCCAACTAATTTTATCTTTTATAAGCTCCTGTATAAGGAAATGGTTCTTGGTTGGTTCAGAAAATATGTTACTAACTTTATATTTTGTGTGAAAACACCATCTATTCCCTATAATGTAAGTTGGACTAAACTTAATCATAACTGTTGGGAGAATCTTTCTTTTTCTTTTATAATCAGAGGTCCCTTCTTTTTAGAACTCTCTAAACTACTGGAATAACTCTTTTTAACTTAGTTTAGTTCATTGATTTTGTCTATTAGACATATCTAGAAATTTTAAGTCTTTATATTTACTATTCATGAGCTGTAAAACCGCTTGTGAAGTTGTAGGAGTATCTGGAGGCAACGTCACATCAGATGATAGATTGATTGGGGGATTGCCCACATTTAATCTTTGGCCTTAGTCTTTATTACTTAGAGAAGCCATCTCTATTGGACTGGAAAAATACAACATGCTCTGTTCACGGATCAATGGAAAAATAGCCAAAATGAGAATAAAGGCAACGAATGTACAGCCAAGAAGAATATAGTAAGAATAAAGGTAGAGGCTATAAAGGTGCAGCCAAGTGTATGGGAAGCCTTGAACCAACACCCCCTTCCTGGGGGCATGCTTCCTTGAAGCTCTTTGTCCAACACAATCTCTCACGCAGACTCCGCAGAAGGTGGCGTGGCACCCATTGGTCACAGAAAGATGTCCACTCAGCTGGAAATACCAGGAACCACTGGAAATGAAGAAACTTAAGTGTTTGACCTTGTTTCTCTGGCCAGAGACTATTCATTGAACTTGCAGTCCCTTATTTTGTTGTCGAGGTCAAATCAGTCCATCTGTCCACCACAGGCAGCTTTATGGAAGTGCTCCGCCCACCTGCGCTGGCTTCTCTTTGCTGAACCCAGCTAAGGACTCCTTGCAGACACACATTCATGGCTGCTTTGCCTGCTGTGATCTCTGCTCCTTTCCAAACGCTTGCTTCGGCAGCTTCCTCTCCATTGTGCCTCTCGGACTGGGTTCCCATGGTGGTTGGATACTGAGCTGCTTGTTAGAGGAGGAAACAAGAGTTGTACACAATGGCAGGCCTGAATTGGCCTGGAGGCAGGACAGACGCTCTCCCAGGTGGGACTTGTCAGGGCACAGGGCAGGCATCCTGCCACTGGGCCCTGGGTCACTGTGGTGAGCAGCAGTCACACTGGAACTTCTCTTTCTCAGAGAACAACGGGTTAATTCTGACCAGATTGTCTTTTTTAGGGAATCCAGTTCTCCACCAACTCCTGGGGGATGCCTGGGGCTTGAGTCTATGCCAGGCTCCACTCCTGTCCAGAACCTTTCATTCCAAAAGTTTCAACCAAGTGTACGTGGCATGGCATTTTTTTTTTATTTTTTAATTGAAGCTCGTGAATGTCTTGGCGCACAGAAGAGACAGATTTAAAGATCAGGCGGAAAATGATTGGAAATATAAGAATAAGAATTAAGAGAATTGATCCGACAATAGCAATTATAATTATTACATGAATCCAATCCAGAGGATTGAGGGCCTCCAAGTTATGTTTAAGTGACTCTGTCAAAGACTGTAAGTTTCTTACATCTAAATGAACTTTACTAATTGTTGTAATTTTGTCCTGTAAAGCCTCCATATTATGAGAAATATCGTTATCTCTCCAAACTCCTAACAGATGATTTTTGGTGGCATTTTAATTAAAAGAAGAGTTATATTTTAAAGGAGTAACACAGATATAATTAAAACTAGCATGACATTTAACTGAAAGTTGTATTTTTAAATTTTGAACTTCCTGACCTATAGCCAGAACCGCTTTTTTTAGAGCATTTATTTTTATTTTTAACTTTTTATCTATAATTTGTTGTTTTGTTAGGGCTAATGTAACATTTTTGTTTAAATCATTAACAAAATTAGCAGTATTTACTTTATTTACTAAGGCTGTTGTGGAAATTACTAAAGAGGTAATTATTGTTATTAAAGCACTTATTTTTAAAATCAAGGCTGTAACAAAGTGTTTTGGCCGTAACATAACATCCAAAGTTTTTAACATTTGTAAAGTAGAATTTTTAAACCAAGGATCATTTTGTAAATCTATAGGTAACAATACATACGAAGGTCTTTTTAATATAAAAATTATAGAATATGTTTTATCCAAAGAAGAAGTAAGACAATTAGTAAAAATACAATTTTTACAACTAATATAGTATGATTTTTTTTGATTAATAATGATTACATTATCTGGTTTTTTAGCTAAAATCCCCATAGGATAACCCACACATGTTCTTACCCCAATTGTAGTACTCTTAGGTTTTTTTGGCTTTTTTAATAAAATCATGTTTGTTGTTGTAAAAAGTCTGAACAAAGCCGGCTGAACACCCGTTTTATTGTGTAAGGGGGAATGACTCACCAAAATCGGAGCCACCCACCCTGGAGTGAACCATCTTTTTAAAGGTTCCCCGTATGTATCAGGAACATAGCCATTAAACTTTTGTGAATTTTGTTTTAAGTAGGTAGTATAATCATAATCGGGATTAGCAATAGAAAAATCAAAAATACTATCTGGTGCCCCATAAGGTTGTAATAAAGAGGCCTTTTGAAATCCACATTTTAACCATTTTGGTGAGGTAATTAATGTATTCCAAAATTGATTTTTGTCATGATATTTTTGTAAACAGTTATCTAAATGTATATTTTTTTTGGAAATAACAAAGGATTCATTATACGTATGAAAGCCTAATGTCATCATACCAATTTTCCATATTAGTCTTTTTTTGAACTTTTTATCACGAAATCGATCAGGGGTGTCACACATCAATCCTTTTTTGAACTTTTTATTATTGGATTGATCAGGGGCATCAGTCAAAAATGTTTTATAATTTATAGGCAAACACCCGGGGAGATTTTTTTTTGATAGCGTTATACAAATTGGAGTGATATCTGTTATTCCTTTATAGTTAATTGTTTGAGAGGTCATATGAAAATCAGAATAGTCCTCCAACCCTCCTAGCAGGTCACTATTATTTGTCATTATTTTTATTACATCCTCATCCCCCCATCCCACGGGATGTAGAAGAGGAGGATTAGGAACATATGTCCAGTATTGTTTTCCTGAAACAGACAGTGCCTGTACAGACATAATAGTAAGCATAGCAAGAAACATATTTTTAACAGTGATAGTCTTTTTTGTAGAAACCACAATCTCCTCTGAAGAATGGGTGAGCTTCTTAATTTGTTCCCAGGTTGGTGATTGGACTTTTTTTATTGTCTTTGTCTGTTGAAGAGAAGGGTGAAGCCTTTTAAGCTTCTGTATCGTCTTTTTTTTTGTTTTGTTTTTTTGGTTTTTGTTATTATTGTAGGGGCGCACGAGTTAGTCAGGAATCCAGATAGGTGACTCGGCATCCTGTGGAAACACACATGTATACCCTCTTCCCGAGGTGATTAATATATCAGGTCCTTTCCATGTGTCTGTAAGCAAATCTTTCCATTTAACTTTTGGATGAACTTTTAATCCAATTTCGCCCCAATGTTTTTGTATAGGTGTAAGATTTTGTTTATTAGTATTAAGGTGATTTATTACAAATAAAGCATGTTGTAATGCTTGATGGGGGGAGTAATATTGATTGCTTTCTTTTTGTCTCTGTAACTGGATTTTAGTATTTGGTGACTTTTTTTAATTATTGTTTGACCTTGAGGGTTATAAGGAATTTCTGTAATATGTTCTATATTCCACATTACACAAAATTTTTTAAAGGCTTGTGATGTATAAGCAGGTGTATTATCAGTTTTTAGTCTTTTGGGAAGCCCCATAACTTGAAAGCAAGTCATTAGATGTTGTATAACATCTTTTACTGTTTCTCCTGTACGAGCTGAAGCATGTATTACGTGAGAAAAGGTATCTATTGTTACATGTACATAAGACAATTTTTCAAATTCTGGGATGTGAGTAACGTCCATTTGTCAGAGAACCTGAGGTTTAAGCCCTCGAGGATTAACTCCTAATTTTAATGGGTGGTATACATCTGGACAATAATCACAATTTTTTACAATTTGTTTAGCCTGTTCTCTAGTTAAGCTAAACATTTTTTTAAGGCTAATGTATTTTGATGATGTATTGTATGACTCTTTTGTGTTACTTCCAATGCATTACAGATGATGGTTTTTTTAGTTAATAAATCAGCCATCATATTTTTAAATGTAAGAGGACCTGGTAAATTTGTATGTCCTCTTATATGTCCAATAAATATTTTTTTAAGTTGAATTAATTTTTGTAACTGTTGTAACAAGTCTATAATTTTTGATTGTCCTGATAAAAGAGCTGTCTCTATAGCTGGAAATAAGTTAACCACATACTTAGAATCTGTGTAAATATTAAGCTGTTGGGGAAATGTGGTTAAGGCTAAAATTACAGCAATAATTTTTGTTTGTTGTGTTGATATATCAGATGTCCTTTTAATAATAGGGGGGTGGTCTGGAATGTATATCACTGAAGTTCCATTTGAGGACCCATCAGTAAAAACTGTTAGAGCATCTTTTAAAGGTGTTGTGGTTACCACTAATGGAAAAATAATTTTTACTTCTTTTACAAATTTTAATATAGGATGTTGAGGAACATGAAATTTTATTTGTCCTGTATAATTTAATAATGTTAATCCCCAATTATCATCATTTTGTAATAATATTTTTAATTGTTGTTTATTATAAGGTATAATTATATTATGCATTTCTTTTCCAAATAACTCTCGGGACCGACTCCTTGTCTTGACAATAAGTTGACTGTACAAGTATACATAAGAAGCTATCATTTTTGTTTGAGTGTGAGGCAAGTGAAGCCATTCCAGAACTCCATCTTGTCACAAACATCCAGTAGGAGTATAGGATGTCTTTAATATTATAAAATCCCAATCTTTATTATAGTCCAATTGGACCACTTTTGTTTGTTGTAACTTTTTTTCCACCAATGAATTTTTTTTAACATTATTGGAGTCAATTGTCTCTTAGATTAAGGATTAGAATCCCCTTTTAGGGCTTTAAACAATGGATGTAATTTTTCTGTGGTAATTTTTAAATAGGGTCTAACCCAATTTATATTTCCTAATAATTTTTGAAAATCATTTAATGTTTTTAATTTATCTAGCCTAATACTCATTTTTTGTGACATGATGTAATCATCATGTATTATTTTTCCTAAATAATTTAAAGGTTTATTATGTTGAATTTTATCTGGAGCAATAAGCAACCAAAGTTGGTTAATTGTTTAATCATGTTTTAAAATTTGTTTTGTTAAATGTTTACTTTTAGCAGTTATTAATATATCATCCATATAATGAATAATATAAGCATTAGAAAACTCTTTCCTAGTTTTTTGTAAAGCTTTATCCACAAATTTTTGACATAATGTAGGAGAATTTTTCATGTTTTGTGGCAAGACCTTCCACTGATATCTTTGTCAGGGCCTTTTCAAATTACATGAGGGCACACTAAATGTAAATCTTTGAGAATTATTAGGATCCAATTTTATTGTAAAAAAGCAATCTTGAAAATCAATAACTATTATATAATGTCCTTTAGGAACAGCCACAGGAGATGGAAGTCCTGGCTGAAGAGCCCCCATGTCATGTATGGTGTTATTAATGGCTCTGAGGTCTTGTAACAACCTCCATTTCCCAGATTTCTTTTTAATTACAAAAATTGGAGTATTCCAAGGACTATTGGATTCCTCTAAATGTCCTTTTTGTAATTGTTCATTTACCAATTGTTTTACAGCCTGTATCTTTTTTTGTGTTAGGGGCCACTGATCAACCCACACAGGCTGATCATTTTTTTATGATATTGTATCAGCAAATTTTTTATCAGTGGCCCCTATGAAAAATTTTGTATACTAAAAGAATCAGAAGTAACTAATTTTAATTTCATGTTTTGTATAATGTCTCTGCCCCATAATGTAAAGGGCAAAGAAGATATGATATAAGGTTGAAAGTTTTCAAATCTATTTTTACACTCCCACTTTAAAATTTTTGAACTTTGGGCAACATTGTTAGCCATACCCAATCCCATTAATGTAGATTTTGTCTTTATAATTGGCCAAGATGAGGGCCAGTCTTTTCCTGTAATGTATGTTTGGTCTGCCCCGGTATCCAAAAGACCTTTAATAGGTTTTTTATCTACTTTTATAGTTTTTATGGGTCGATCCTTAGAAATAGATTGTACCCAGGCCACAGTTTCTGTGGAACCGAAACCTCCTGTGCCTCGATCTTGTTTTAGGATTTGTTTTGGAATATTTAAAATTAAGATTTGAGCTATTTTTTGATTTTTATGTATTTGTATATATTTTTTAAAGACCTTACCATTACTTTAATTTTCCCTTGATAATCTGTATCAACTACTCCTGGTAATACCTCAAAATTTTTCTTATAATTTGAGCTTTTACCAATTATCAAGCCCACAGTTCCTTCAATTAAAGGATCATGAACTTGAGTGTCTATTAGCTGAACACCATCCATGATAGAGATAATGTAATCTCTTTTTGTTGTCAGATCTAACCCTGCATTTCCTGGAGTAGCTCTTGGCAAATCCCATACTGTAAAAGGAGGAGCCAAGGGATTTAATGGAACTGATCCCTTAGGGGAATTTTGTGTAACAGTAGGTGTTTCCCCTCTTTCATTTACGGGGCTGAGGGAGCGCCCCTCTTTCCGTTTTTTGTCTCCTTTTTTTCTGTTGTTAGGGGAGTTCCATCCTTATGATATTTTGATCTACACTCATTTTTCCAATGATTGTCTTTCTTACATCGTGGACAAAGTCCAGGCGCTTTACCCTTCTTACTGTTACTAAGTTTATTTTGTTTTTGTTGACAATCTTTACTCATGTGTCCTGACTGGCCACATGAGAAACAGACCCCATTTCCGGCCTGGGGTCGTGTCTTATGTAATTTTTGTACATAAGCACTGAATGGTTCTCCTTTCATTGCTGCAGCATATGCCATTCCTTGAATGACTGCTGGTGAGGCATCTATGCATGCTTTAACATAATCTTGTAATGATCCCGTCTTTCTTATGGGTCTTATGAGTTCTTTACATAGTGAGTTTGTATTTTCCCATGCCAATTGTTTGAGCAATAGCTCTATTCCTTCAGAGGGGGGAAGCATTCTCTGCAAGGCTTCTTCTAGTCTAGCCACAAATTCTTCATATGGCTCATCTAGTTTTTGTTGAATACCAGCTAAAACTGTGGTTTTGTCTTTAGCTGGTGGTAACCTTTTCCAGGCTGTTACTGTTAATTTTGATATTTCAATAAGCCTTTTTTTAGGTATATCTGTTTGACTAGAGGGAGTAGTATATTCACCTCTTCCCATCAACATGCCCATGGTTGGTTTAGTGCCTCCCCTTTTAACAATTGATTTTTGTACTATTTCTCTAGCTCCATCCTCATAATCAGTTCTCCACAAGATATATTGTCCTGGGCTGAGAACAGATTTTGTGGTTTGGAACCAGTCATAAGGCGTTAACCACATGTTTTTTACCATGTCTAAAATTTGAAGAGTATAAGGAGAAGATGGTCCCATAGTCTTGACAGCTATTTGAAGCTCCTTAAGAGTCTTTAGTGGAAGAGGCTCCCAATCAGGAGGAGCATCATCATACAAAACTACTGGAAAGCAAAAAGAGGGATCACCTTGTTGACGAGCCTCTTGTATTGCTCCCATAAATCCTGGAGCTAAAGCTCTGGGGTGAGCTCTATTTCTTACTTCCTTGTTAAAGGGACGAGGGGCAGAAGGAGTAGAGGGAAACACCATAGGACCTCTTTTTATTTTATTTTTCCTAAAACAATCCTCTCCTTCATCATAATCAAATTGCCCTTCATATGTTTCCCAACAAGTAACGTTATCTTCATAGCAATCATCATCAGGTAAAGCTTCTAACAAATTGACACCACCTCCTGTCTCATCCTTGTTTATAGTATTATAATTTTTGTCATTTTTCCCTTTACCAGATGTTAAAGGGGCAGTCTCATCATTATTTTTAGACTGAGCTTGTTTAGCTAAGAGTTCCATCTCGGTCTCATCTGTAAGCATGTCCTTAACCTGTAACCAGATTGAAAAAGCAGGTGGGGGGACTTCTTTAGGGCCATGTTTTCTATAGTACCTTTTTATTTCCACTCCAACCTTCTTCCAGTCTTGCAGAGACAAGCTTCCCTCCTCAGGAAACCAGGGTGAAACCCTTAAAACAAACTCATAAAACTCCACAAGAGCCTTCTTAGAAACATGATTACCCCTACTTTCCAACATACATTTTAGCACAGAGAGAAATAATTCCTTATTTCTTGACTAGGAATGCCCCATGGTTTTAAATACCTGCTCGTCTTCTTATCCTGATTAGCCTTTATCAGGGAGCCTGCAGCGCTCTGACGAGGTCCTATCCTTTGCCTGAAAAATAATGAGAGAAAGAGGAGAGACAGCTTACCTTCCCGAGAACTGTCTGTACAGCTTCAAGCTGCATGTGGTTTCGGGCCCCACGTTGGGCGCCACCTGCGACGGACCAGCTCGGCCGGACCACTGGGACCGACAGGACAGGGATCTCGGGATAGGTGGACAAAGGAGTCGGCGAAGTGACAAACAGACACAGACTCAAAAGAGTTGCATCTGAGTGTATCTTTATTGAGGAGAATTAACATTTTTATACAGTGTGTGATTGTGACATAGATTCTTTGTTTATTTAAGCATGTAATCAATTTTTTAAAAGACAAAGCATTGATGAATTATATGAAAATTAATGACTATCCCACCATCTGTTTAAGCTAAGTGGTGTGAAACAAGTCTAGCATATTGTTTAATAGAATACGTCATCTATTCAGCCTTTTTTATGTTTAATAATTAACAAACCTAAGACAGGGCTGTACTTACATTATACTCTTTTTAATTTTATCCAACTAATTTTATCTTTTATAAGCTCCTGTATAAGGAAATGGTTCTTGGTTGGTTCAGAAAATATGTTACTAACTTTATATTTTGTGTGAAAACACCATCTATTCCCTATAATGTAAGTTGGACTAAACTTAATCATAACTGTTGGGAGAATCTTTCTTTTTCTTTTATAATCAGAGGTCCCTTCTTTTTAGAACTCTCTAAACTACTGGAATAACTCTTTTTAACTTAGTTTAGTTCATTGATTTTGTCTATTAGACATATCTAGAAATTTTAAGTCTTTATATTTACTATTCATGAGCTGTAAAACCGCTTGTGAAGTTGTAGGAGTATCTGGAGGCAACGTCACATCAGATGATAGATTGATTGGGGGATTACCCACATTTAAACTTTGGCCTTAGTCTTTATTACTTAGAGAAGCCATCTCTATTGGACTGGAAAAATACAACATGCTCTGTTCACGGATCAATGGAAAAATAGCCAAAATGAGAATAAAGGCAACGAATGTACAGCCAAAAAAAATATAGTAAGAATAAAGGTAGAGGCTATAAAGGTGCAGCCAAGTGTATGGAAAGCCTTGAACCAACACCCCCTTCCTGGGGGCATGTTTCCTTGAAGCTCTTTGTCCAACACAATCTCTCACGCAGACTCCACAGAAGGTGGCGTGGCACCCATTGGTCACAAAAAGATGTCCACTCAGCTGGAAATACCAGGAACCACTGGAAATAAAGAAACTTAAGTGTTTGACCTTGTTTCTCTGGCCAGAGACTATTCATTAACCTTGTAGTCCCTTATTTTGTTGTCGAGGTCAAATCAGTCCATCTGTCCACCACAGGCAGCTTTATGGAAGTGCTCCGCCCACCTGCGCTGGCCTCTCTTTGCTAAACCCAGCTAAGGACTCCTTACAGACACATCTTCATGGCTGCTTTGTTTGCTGTGATCTCTGCTCCTTTCCAAACGCTTGCTTCGGCAGCTTCCTCTCCATTGTGCCTCTCGGACTGGGTTCCCATGGTGGTTGGATACTGAGCTGCTTGTTAGAGGAGGAAACAAGAGTTGTACACAATGGCAGGCCTGAATTGGCCTGGAGGCAGGACAGACGCTCTCCCAGGTGGGACTTGTCAGGGCACAGGGCAGGCATCCTGCCACTGGGCCCTGGGTCACTGTGGTGAACAACAGTCACACTGGAACTTCTCTTTCTCAGAGAACAACGGGTTAATTCTGACCAGATTGTCTTTTTTAGGGAATCCAGTTCTCCACCAACTCCTGGGGGATGCCTGGGGCTTGAGTCTATGCCAGGCTCCACTCCTGTCCAGAACCTTTCATTCCAAAAGTTTCAACCAAGTGTACGTGGCATGACAAGGGTTAGATTTAGGGTTACGGTGATGGTTAGGTTTAGGTTGAGGTTTAGCGTTAGGGTCAGGGTGAGGTGTAGGGCTAGGGTTAGGTTTAGGGTGATGCTGAGGGTGAGGGTGAGGGTTAGGGTTAAGTTTAGAATGAGGGTTAGTATGAGGGTGAGGGTTAGGATTAGGTTTAGGGTTAGGGTTAGGGTTGGGGTGAGGATGAGGATTAGGTTCAGGGTTAGGGTGAGCATGAGGTTTAGGGTTAGGTTTAGGGTGAGGGTTTGGGTTATTGTGAGTGTTAGTGTTAGTGTTAGGGTTAGGTTGAGGGTGATGGTTACGGTAAGGGTGAGGGTTGGTGTGGGGGTGAGGGTGTGGGTTAGGTTTAGGATTATGGTCAGGGTTCGGGTTAGGGTTAGGGTGAGGTTTAGGGTGAGTTTTAGGTTTATGGTAAGGGTTAGGGTGAGGGTTAAGTTTAGGGTTAGGGGCAGTGTTAGATTAGGGTGAGGGTTACAGTTAGTGTGAGGGTTAGGGTTAGGTTTAGGGTTAGGGTTAGGGTTAGGTTTAGTATAATGGTGAGGGTTAGCGGGAGGGTGAGTGTTAGGGTTACCATTAGGGTTAGGGTGAGGTTGAGGGTTAGGGTTAGGGTATGGGTTAGGGTTAGTGTAAGGGTAAGGTTGAGGGTGAGGGTGAGGGTTAGGGCTATCTTTAGGTTTAGGGTGAGGGTGAGGGTTAGGGTTAGGTTTAGGTTTATGGTGAGAGTGAGGGTGAGGGTTAGGGTGAGTTTGAAGGTGAGGGTTAAGGTTAGGGTGAGGGTTAGGGTGAGGGTGAGGGGTACAGTTAAGGTGAGGGTGATGGTGAGGTTTAGGTTAGGTTTAGTGATAGGGTTAGGGTGAGGGTAAGGGTTAGGGTGAGGGTAAGGTTTAGGGTTCGGGTTATGGTGAGGCTAAGGGTGAGGGTGAGGGTTAGGGTTAGGGTTAGGTTTAGGATAATGGTGAGGGTTAGGGTGAGGGTTAGTGTTAGGATTAGGATTAGGGTTAGGGTGAGTGTGAGGGTTAGGGTTAGGGTTAGGGTTCGGGTGAGGCTGAGGGTTAGGCTTAATGTGAGGGTTAGGTTTAGGGTTAGGGTTAGAGTGAGGGTGAGGGTTAGAGTTAGGGTTAGGGTGAGAGTAAGGGTGAGGGTTAGGGTTAGGGGTAGGTTTAGGGTAAGGTTTAGGGTGAGGATTAGGGTGAATTGTAGTGTTAGGGTTAGGGTTAGGGTGAGGGTTAGGGTTAGGGTGAGGGTTAGGTTTAGCGTTAGGGTTAGTATGAGGCTGACTGTGAGGGTTAGGTTTAGTTTAGGCTGAGGGGGAGGGTGAGGGTGAGGGTTAGGGTGTGGGTGAGTGTTAAGGTTAGGGTTAGTGTGAGGGCTAGGGTGATGGTTAGGGTTAGGGTGATGTTTAGGGTGAGGGTTAGGGTTAGGGTAACAGTTAGGGTTAGGGTTACGGTTAGGGTGAGGGTGAGGGTGAGTGTTAGGGTTATGATTTTGTTTAGGGTTAAGTTTAGGCTGAGGGTGAGTGTTAGGGTCAGAGTGAGGGTTAGTGTAAGGTTTAGGGTTAGGGTTACGATTATGGTGAGACCTCGGTTGAGGGTGAGGGTTAGGGTGAGGGTGAGGATCAGGGTCGGGGTGAAGGTATGGGTTAGGTAAGGTTTATTGTTAGTGTTAGGGTGAGGATGAGGGATAGGGTGAGGGTTAGTGTTAGGGTGAGGGTTAGGGTTAGATTGATGGTTAGGGTTAGGGTGATGTTTAGGGTGAGGGTGAGGGTTAGGGTGAGGTTGAGGTTTCGGGTGAGTGTTATGGTTATTGTAAGGTTCAGGGTTAAGGTTCAGGTGATGGTTATGGTGAGGCGTAGGTTTAGGGTTATTGTGAGGGTTAGGCTTAGTGTGAGTGTTAGGGTTAGGGTTAGGGTTATGGTGAGGGTAAATGTTAGGGTGAGGGTTAGGTTGAGTGTGAGGGTTAGGGTTAGGTTTAGGGTTAGAGTGAGGTTTCAGGTGAGGGATAGTGTTAGGTTTAGGCTTAGGGTGAGCTTTAGGGTTAGGGTTAGGGTGAGGTTTAGTGTTAGGGTGAGTGTTAGAGTTAGGGTTATGGTGAGGCTGAGGGTGAGGGTTAGGGTTAGGATTAGGGTGAGGGTTAGCCTTAGGAAGAGGGCTAGGGTGTAGTTTAGGGTTAGGTTTAGGCTGAGGGTTAGGGTGATGGTTAGGGTTAATGTTAAGGTTAGGGTGAGAGTGAGGGTGAGGGTGAGGGTGAGGATTAGGGTTAGGGTTAGGATTAGGGTTAGGTTTAGGTTTAGGCTGAGGTTGAGGGAGAGGGTGAGGTTTAGGGTTAGGGTAAGGGTTAGGGTTATGATTAGGGTGAGGGCTAGGATGAGGTTGAGGGTGGGGGTGAACGTGAGATTTTGTGTTAGGTAAGGCTTCGGGTTAGGGTTAGGGTGAGGGTGAGGGTTAGGGTGAGGGTTAGTATTAGATTAGGGTGAGGCTTAGAGTTAGTGTGAGTGTTAGGCTTAGGGTTAGGGTTAGGGTGAGGGTGAGGGTAAGGGTTAGGGTGAGGGTTAGGGTGAGGGTGAGGGTTAGGGTTACCGTTAGGATTAGGGTGAGGGTGAGGGTTAGGGTTATTGTTTGGGTTAGGGTTAGAGTAAGGGTAAGGGTTAGGGTGAGGTTGAGAGTGAGGGTTAGGTTTAGGTTTATGGTGAGGGTGAGGGTGAGTGTTAGGCTGAGGGTGAGGGTGAGGGTTAAGGTTAGGGTTATGGTTAGGGTGAGGGTGAGGGATAGAGTTAGGGTGAGGGTGAGGGTGAGGTTTTGGTTAGGGTTATTGTTATGGTTAGGTTTAGGGTAATGGTTAGGTTAATGATTAGGGTGAGGGTGAAGGTTAGGGTGAGAGTTAGGCTTAGGGGGAGGGTTAGGGTTAGGGTTAGGGTTTGGGTGAGGGTTAGGGTGAGGGTGAGGGTTAGGATTAGGGTTAGGGTTAGTGTTAGATTTAGGGTTAGGACTAGGGTTAGGGTGAGGGTGGGTGTTAGGGTTAGTGTGAGTGTTAGGGTTAGGGTTAGGTGCCGAGGACCAGGTTCTGTCGGGACGACAGAGGACACCTAAGGGAGGAACCTGGAATAGGATGGGGAGATGGCAAACAGACGACTCACACACATTAGGAGTGGATGCTGAGTGCGATTTAATGCAGAGGATAGCAAACTTTTATAACAGAAGTCTCCATGAGAAAAGGCAAAAGGTTACACAATCTTGCTGCAGGGCTTCTTTCTTGGGTGGTCACCAGCTGGGCACCTGATAGGCATTTGTCTCCGGCTTATCTCTAAGGAATACAATGGGTTTGGGTTTTGATGTTTGTCAGCAATTAACCATTACCTATCTTTATAGAGGCCTTAACTTTCCCATAAGATCTTTCCTGTCTCTTCTTTAATAGTAAACTTTAAGGAGACCTAGCAATTCTCTTAGTAAATAGCAGGAAATTCTCTCTCCTAAATAATTATCCCAGCAATTGCCATACATTCTTTCTGTTTTAACTGAGCCTATAGCTTCTTGTAAATCCCTTACAAATAATTCCTTCTGCTGAAGTGACTTCATGAAACCCCCAATACTTTTATATTTACTTATAACTTGTCTACTAGCCTTCATAAGAAGGGTTTCAGGGTAGCACTTAACTATTTTGAGTTAGTCATATTTTTAAGACACTCATCAGTTATTGGAGTCGTCAACACTCTTAAGAAAGAGCTTTGAATAAGGGAACGTTGACAATGAGCAAGTACATAAAGCAGTAGAAGCAGTAAAAGATTAACAGGCACTCTTATACAGTGAAGAAAGGCAGAAACACATCTTTTCCCAGGGGTTTGCCAGCCTTTTTCCAGGAGTAGACCTCTTAGAAGCCCTATTCTCTGAGGTAGACTTTGGTGAATCCCAAAACTTGGAGATAGGTTTCTGTAAAGCCCCATTCTCTGAGGTAGACTTCGGTGAAGTCCCAAAACTCAGAGATAGGTCTCTGAAGCCCCTATCATGGTCTGATAGATGGTTTCCCATGCTAAGCAGACTCTACTGCAGTCAGCCTGGCATTTGCCCCCCCCCCTTTTTTTTAAGATGTGCCAGAAAATTTCATCTCGTATAGAGGAGATGGAGCGGAAGACTAGTTTGAAGAGGATTGGAAAGACAACAAGAATACATATAATAATTAGTGTTATAACTCCAAATGTAACCAAATAGTGCCACCAATCTAAAGGATTAAGACTTTTTAATCCTTTCTGTAAGTCTTCTGCTAAAGAATTTATCCCTGCGGTTTCCAAATGAGCTTGACTAAGGGCTGAGATGTCTTCCTGTAGCTGTCCTATATCATGAGTTAAGCTATTGTCCTTCCAGATTCCTTGTAGATGCACTTTGTTAGCTTCCCAATCTATGCTGTCGTTATAAGGCAATGGGGTAACACAAATATACTTAAATGACTGATGACATCTAGCGGCCAGCTGGGTTTTAAGATTATTAACTTCAGTCCCTAACTTTAAGACTACTTCCTCCAAAACCTCTAGTTTGCTGTCTAATTTTTGATCAATGATCTGCTGCTCTGTTAATGCTAGAGAAACATTCTTATTTAACTCATTAACAAAATGCACCGAGTGCACTTGTTGTACTAGCGCAGTGGTGGATACAGCAAGGGAAGTTACCAATGCTAAAAGGGAAGCAATTCCAAAAATCAATGTTGCAACAAATCTTTTGGTCGTATTAATTCATACAAAACACGAAGTGTTTGCAAAGCAGAATTATCAAACCAAGCATCATCATGTAAATTCACAGGAAGCATTACATATTTAAGTCTTTTTACAATAATTACTACTGAAAATTCTTTATCTAAGGAAGCATCAACACAGTTGGTCAGTCGACAAGAGTAACATTGAATTAAAAAGGAATTTCCTATATGTGTAATGTAAATTCTTTTATCACTTCCAATTAAAGCTGCATACGGATAAGACAAGCAAGCTCTCAATGCAATTGACTCTGGTAGGTTAGCTTTGGGCCTTTTTAGCAATACCATATTTGCAGCTGCAGCAAATCTAAACAAGTTTTTATGGGTAATGGTGGTTCCATAATGACTAGATTTAGCAACCCACATTGCGGTGACAAATCCAGGCGTGAACCAACGCCTTACCGGATCCGGGCCAACCGGAGCTCTATAGCCTGTGAACCTCACTTTCGCATTTTCTTTGAAATATTTTTTTGCGGTCATAAGTTGGGTTGGCAATGGAAAAATCATGTACCAAATCTGTAGTGCCCCTAGGCCAATGTACAGAGGCAGAATGTGGAAATCGACAATCCAACCATGTTGGAAGCTCTTTTTCTGTTTTTCTGTCCCAAAATTGATCTTTATCCTGGTAAGTTGTTAAACAATTTGGAAAAGTCATGCTAACATTGTTATCTTTGTCAAAGGTCTCATTGTAATTAGAATACCCAAGTGTTTGAAAACTCAATTCCCACATCACCCTCTTACTGCTAGAAGCAGTCTTATCAGGTGCATCAGCATAAAGGGTCCTGTAGTTAACAGGCAAGCATGCAAAGGGAGCACGGCCTTTTAAAGCCAAGCATATAGGGGTGACATCAGATCTTCCCTCATAATCTAGATACGTGGAGATCATAGGCTTCTCCCACCCCACTGGAATGCCTCCTAGTATAGAGGTATCATTCATTAGCACTTTTATGTTAGACGGGTGAGTCCAACCCACGGGATGAAGCAAAGGTGGATCAGGAACATACGCCCAATACATTGTACAAAAAGCGTACTTCACCTGTAAAGAAACAAGAGCAAGCATGGCTAAAAACATGTTTTCCGGATTGGGTTGATTTCCGGTGACCTCAACAGTGTGTCGAGCTTCCTCGCACAACTTCTTGATCTGTTCCCACATAGGTGGTGCAGCGACGTTTGTAGAATCAAGCCTGCGGTGGTAATAGAGAGAAAGTCTTCATCTTCTGCACCAGTTTTCTCTCCTGATGTATTTTCACTTTCTTCCTGACTCTTTTTTGGGCCCGAGAAGGGCCTGATGAGTCTGTCTGGGACCCAAATGGGGTATTCTGCATCCTGTGGGAAAACACAAGCATAGCCTCTCCCAGATGTTAACAGGATGTCTGGCCCACGCCAGGTTCCAGTGAGCAGATCCTTCCATTTTACTAATGGAAAAGTTGTAGTTTTTTCCATGCCCCAATGTCTCATCATCGGGGTTATTCCTTGCTCATCAGTATTAAAATGATTAAGGACCAGCAAAGCATGGTTAAGAGTGTAATGGGGGGAGTATTGCTTCCCTCCTCCCTGTCTAATTCTTGTCAATTGGTTTTTTAAAGTCTGATGAGCCCGCTCTATGATTGCTTGGCCTTGTGGATTATACGGAATTCCTGTTTTGTGCATGATTTTCCATTGTGCACAAAATTTAGCAAAAGCTTTGGAGGTGTACGCTGGTCCATTGTCTGTTTTTATTTCCTTAGGAATTCCTAGGTCCACAAAGGCTTTAATCAAATGTTGAATAACATCTTTCACAGCCTCTCCAGAATGGGCTGTAGCAACCATGGCATGAGAATAAGTATCTATACTAACATGGACAAAGGCAAGTTTCCCAAATTCTGCTACATGGGTAACATCCATTTGCCATAACATTTTAGGCTTTAAGCCTCTGGGATTAACTCCCATTTTTTGTGGATGAAAAACCTCCGGGCATGCCTCACATTCCCTGACAATTTGTCTTGCCTGTTCTCGAGACACTTGAAACATCTTTCTTAAGGCATTAGCATTTTGATGATGTAGTCCATGACTTTCCTAAGCTTCTTCTAAAGCTAACATTACAAGACCTCCCTTAGTTAATAAGTCTGCAAACTTGTTACCTTGAGACAAAGGCCCAGGGAGATTGCTATGCCCCCTGATGTGTCCCACAAACACATTTGCCGTTCTTTGTTGTAATAGCTGTTGTAATTGTACTAAGTATTCTTTAACTTTAGATTGACCAGTAACTAAGGCTGTTTCAATGGCAGTAAATAAGGAAACTACATAGCGGGAATCTGTGTAAAGGTTAAACTCCTCTGAATAATTTTGAAAGGCTAGCAGAACTGCAATAAGTTCTGCCTGTTGTGCAGATACAGTTGGGTCACAAGATATTAATGGTGGTCTTGTACTGCAATAAACCACAGACTTTCCACTAGAAGATCCATCTGTAAAAATAGTTAATGCCCCGCCCAAAGGCTCTGTAACCACAACTTTTGGAAATATCACAGGAGTTTCAGTATAAAAATGTAACAAAGGATGTTGGGGCATATGGAAACTTATTTTACCTGTATAAGTTAATACAGCAATTTTCCAATCATCATCAAATTGTATCAAATGATCTAATTGTTTCTTATTATAGGGGACAATAATGTTAGGTATTTCTTGGCCAAATAATTCTCTAGCTCTTAATCTAGCCTTTAAAATCAAATTAGCACATAAGAAGGGATATTAAGGAACTATTTTTCCAGTGTTATGGGAATAATGGATCCATTCCAGTATTCCATCCTGCCAAAAACATCCTGTGGGAGTAAAGCTTGTAGCCAGAATTATAAAGGACCATGTTTGTGTAATATTAATTTGCTGTATTTTAGCTGTATTTAATGCTTCTTCTACCAATCTTATACAGGCTAGGGTTGCAGGAGTTATTTCCCTGGCAGATTTAGGGTGAGGATCTCCATTCAACATTTTCATCAAAGGATCTAATTGTCCTGTAGTTATTTTTAAACTAGGCCGAATCCAATTAATATTTCCTAATAATTTTTGGAAATCATTTAATGTTTTTAGTTTATCTATTCTAATTTGTGTTTTTTGGGACATAATATAATCATGTCCAATCATTTTTCCTAGATAATTTAAAGGCCGTTCATGCTGAACTTTATCAGGAGCTATTATTAACCCAAATTTTGTTAATTGTTCTATCATATCCTGTAATACTTTCTCTGTCTTTTCTCTAGTTTCATCGGCCATAAGTATATCATCCATATAATGAATAATATATGCCTCTGGATATTTTTCTCTAACTTTTTCTATAGCCCTCTTTACATATTGTTGACATAAGGTAGGGCTGTTTTTCATGCCCTGAGGTAGCACTTTCCATTGGTACCTATTATAAGGTTGTTTAAAATTAGCTGAAGGGACACTGAAGGCAAATCTCTTGGAATCTTCTGGCTGTAAGTTTATTGTAAAAAAGCAATCCTGTAAGTCTATTATTATTATATATCTACCCTGTGGGACTGCAACAGGAGAGGGCAGGCCTGGTTGAAGGGCTCCCATGTCATGCATGATCTCATTAATTGCCCTTAGATCTTGTAATAATCTCCATTTTCCTGACTTCTTTTTTATTACAAAAATTGGAGTATTCCATGGACTGGTAGTCTCTTCTATCCTTCTTTGACTCAATTGTTCTAAAACTAAATCCTGTATGGCTTGAATCTTTTCTTGAGTTAGGGGCCACTGATTAATCCATACAGGGTCATCACTTTTCCATATTATTTTGTCAGCATAAAGCTGTTCCTCAGCGGCCCCTATGAAAAATTTTGCTCCTTCGATGAGGAGTTTATTTGCCCAATTTGTATATTCATGTCTTGCATGATGTCTCTGCCCCATAAAGAAAAGGGCAGGCTGGGGATAACATAAGGTTTGAAGTGGCCTTGCTGCCCTTCACATACCCATTTGAGTTTCTGAGCTGACTGAGCTACATTAGAAGCCATCCCTAATCCTATTAGGGAGGAAGAAGTCTCCTGCACTGGCCAAGCCGTAGGCCAATCTTTTCCAGCTATATAGGATCTGTCAGCCCCTGTGTCTAGGAGTCCTCTTATTTGTTTTCCATTGACCTTAATGTCCTTGTAAGGCCTTTCATCTGTAATTTCCTGAACCCAGGCTACAGTATCTGTGGTGCCAAACCCTCCTTCTCTGCTTTGAGTCAAGTTGGGATTAGGCAACTTTAAATATGAAAGTAAAAGTATCTGGGCTATCCTCTGCCCTTTATGAATTTGAATAGTCTCTTTTAAAGACCTTATCATGACTTTTATAGTGGTAGGACTGTCTGAGTCTATTACTCCTGGTAAAACCTCAAAATTCTTTTTATAGTTTGAACTCCAGCCCATTATTAGGCCCATTACTCCTGAAGGGAGTTCCCCTTTTATGTTTGTCTCTAACAATACAACCCCATTATCTCGGAATATAATATGATCTTGAGTGGCAGCCAAGTCCAATCCAGCACTCCCTGGAGTGGCTCTAGGCAAGTCATGAATAGTTTGCTTTAGTTCCTCCCTTGGGGAGGGGTTGAGAGGTTGCCCCTCCATACGGTTTTTGTTTCCTCTTGAAGAGGAGTTCCGTCTTTATGGAACTTAGATCTACATTCACTTCTCCAATGGTTCCCTTTTTGACACCGAGGGCAAAAGCCTGGTGCTTTTCCTGATCCTTTCTGTTGCTTTTGAGCTTTACACTCCTTCTGAACGTGGCCTGGTTTGCCACAGTTATGACATACTCTTTGTTCAGGATTATATCCTGAGCCTCTGGTTACCTTTTTCACATATGTTTGAAAAGGCGTTTCTTTTATGGCAGCAGCGTATGCAAGTCCCTGAACCATTGCAGGAGAAGCATCTATGCAAGCCTTAATATAGTCTTGTAGGCCTCCTGTTTTTCTCACTGGCCTGATTAATTCCTGGCACACAGTATTAGCATTCTCCCATGCCAACTGTTTGAGAATGATTTGTGATCCCTCAGAAGGAGGGAACATTCTTGTAATAGCTTCCTCCAACCTAGCTATGAATTCCTCATATGGCTCCTCAGGCCGTTGCTTAATTCCTGATAGGACAGTGGTCTTTCCTTCCCCTGATGGTAACTTTTTCCAGGCCATAACAGCAAGCTTAGTGATGGTTTCTAAAATCTCCTTTGAGAATTTAAGTTGTTTTCTAATGTCTGCATAATCCTCCTGACCAGTTAACATGGAGCCTGTAGGCTTAGGGCCTGAATTTGTGAATAATCGCCGTTGCACTTCTCCTCTAACAAGGTCCTCATATTCTGTTCTCCATAATATGTATTGCCCCGGGGTTAGCACCGACTTTGCAGTTTGATACCAATCATAAGGAGTTAGCCAATCAGTTGCTATGGAGTCAAGGACTGTTAAAGTAAAAGGGGCAGAAGGACCCATAGTTTTTACTGCTGTTTGTAATTCTTTTAGCACTTTTAAAGATAATGGCTACCACTGAGGCGCACCATGGTCTAGGTCAATAACAGGGAAAGTGAACGTAGTATCGCCGAGCTTTTTTGCCTCTAACATAGCTGCTCGAAAACCTGTGGGCGGAAGTGCGGGCATTTTTACTTCCTCAGTATTATTGTCCCCGTTTCTATTTAAATCTATACATGGTTTTTCCTTATTATTTAAATTTGTAGCCTCCATAACTGTGGCATAGTTTGGACACTGATTGGAGCTCTTTAACTCAGAGGTTTCTTTGACTGCGGGACCTGCTTCCTCGGCTGAGCATTTTTGCTCAGCCTTTTCCTCCATAAGATCTCTTATCTGAGTCCACAATGAATAGGCTGTCACAGGGATTGTTGCTGAGCCATGAGCTCGGTAGAACTCTTTTATCCCTTGTCCTACTTTTTGCCAATCTTGTAGAGAAAGGCTTCCTTCCTCCGGGAACCAAGGATTAGTTTGTATCACAAAATTATAAAATTTTTTCATTGTTGCTGTGGAGATCTTAATGCCTCGTGCTTTTAGCATGTGTTTTAAGATAGATACAAACCTATTCTTATTCTTAGAAGATGAACTCCCCATGATTTACTCGTTATCTTTCTCAGTCACAACTGAGGGGCCTGCAGCACCCCAACAAGCTTCTGACTACTATTCCAGGTGAAAAGAAATGAGAGAGATGCTTACCTCCCAAGGTTCCTTGACTGAAGAGACCACTTCGTGCCCCGCTTCGAGCCCCACGTTGGGCGCCACCTGCCGCGGACCGGGTTCTGTCGGGACGACAGATGACACCTAAGGGAGGAACCTGGAATAGGATGGGGAGATGGCAAACAGACGACTCACACACATTAGGAGTGGATGCTGAGTGCGATTTAATGCAGAGGATAGCAAACTTTTATAACAGGAGTCTCCATGAGAAAGGGCAAAAGGTTACACAATCTTGCTGCAGGGCTTCTTTCTTGGGTGGTCACCAGCTGGGCACCTGATAGGCATTTGTCTCCGGCTTATCTCTAAGGAATACAATGGGTTTGGGTTTTGATGTTTGTCAGCAATTAACCATTACCTATCTTTATAGAGGCCTTAACTTTCCCATAAGATCTTTCCTGTCTCTTCTTTAATAGTAAACTTTAAGGAGACCTGTAGAGAGCTGCGAGAGGCCGCACCTGGAAGATGGTGCCGGCTTCCGCCCTCCGCCTTCCCGATGGCGAGTGCTCTCGTGGTAAACAACTCCTGATATGGCTAAGGCAAAGAATCTGGCTTGCTTCAGCGCACCTGAACCTAATGGTGGTTCCCACGTGGCGTATCAGGGTTGGCTACCCAGCGGGTACTTAAGGCTGTGGGGAATTTTCCCCGGGGTTGGGGTCAGAAGATTACTAAAAGGTCCTGAATAAACGGCAGAGAGAAGAGTCCGGTGTCGCGTCTCCTTGCTGGTCGAGGCGGTAGAGACACGTGGTGGCCCGTACGGGGCCCTCAGCCATAACCCCAACGAGGACTCAGAACTCTCTGCGGTCAGGGTGGTGCACCGGTAAGTCCCCAGGTAAAAGGGGAATCCGCGTCAAAAGCGGGGGTAAGTCCCCAGGTAAAAGGGGAATCCGCGACAAAAGCGGGGGTAAGTCCCCAGGTAAAAGGGGAATCCGCGACAAAAGCGGGGGTAAGTTCCCAGGTAAAAGGGGAATCCGCCACAAGAGCGGGGAGTAAGTTCCCAGGTAAAAGGGGAATCCGCCACAAGAGTGGGGAGTAAGTTCCCAGGTAAAAGGGGAATCCGCCACAAGAGCGGGGAGTAAGTTCCCAGGTAAAAGGGGAATCTGCCACAAGAGCGGGGGGGATTTTTGCTCTTCTCGGTAGATAAAGAGAGAGTGAGAACCCGGGGCTAGTCAATAGAGTAGCCAAAAGTGAAAGTAAAAGTTTGTTTACCAGCTTTAAATGTTTAAAACATGGGCGCTTCTTCTTCGCACCCAATGTTTTTGGCTCTCAATGAGCTACTGCACTCAAAAAAGTTAAAAATAAAAAAGAGTACTTTAGAGAGATTTTTGAATGAATGTGACATCGTTGCCCCGTGGTTCGCTGTCTCCGGAAGCCTCACGGTGGCCTCTTGGGAGAAACTAGGGAGGGACCTAGATTTTGCCTCTGAACAAGGAACGCTTAAGAGCGGA
Organism: Dipodomys merriami; assembly: GCF_024711535.1. Classification (NCBI taxonomy): domain Eukaryota; kingdom Metazoa; phylum Chordata; class Mammalia; order Rodentia; family Heteromyidae; genus Dipodomys; species Dipodomys merriami. The sequence continues at coordinate 569,152 of NW_027205448.1, read as the reverse complement.
GTGAGACCAATATGGAAACTGATAAGAGGCTGTCTCGAGGACCAGCGTTGCAGTGAGGCGGTAGAGAATGGTCAGGCTGCCTTAGAAATGCTGCAGGAAGAAAGATCAGAAAGGGCAGACAGCGAAAAGGAGGAGAGCAGGGGGGGGTCATACCCTGATTTTGCCGAACTAGAGACCTCTGAGTCTACAGACTCAGAGGAACTACAATCACTCATAGAACAAATAGACAAAACAAAGATAAGAAAGAGGAGGAAAAGGAAGGAGAGAGAGGACCCAGATAAAGATGAATGCACGCCCTCCATGCCCCGCCCCACACCTTCGGCCCCTCCGCTCTATGCGGAGGACCCTGGAAGTGGCAGCCCCGGCTGTTCTTTCAGCCCAGGCATGTGGAAAGCGGTCAGAACCGAGTTACATCTAGCCTGTCCAATATTTCAGGATCCACAGGGACAGCGGTATCATGAACCCTTAGATTTTAAGGTTATAAAATCTTTAGCTGAGTCTGTGCGGACATACGGAATCACAGCCTCCTTTACTGTAGCCCAGGTGGAGGCCCTAAACAGACACTGCATGACACCCGGTGATTGGAGTGGGCTCGCACGAGCTTGTTTGAGCCCAGGTCAGTATTTAGATTGGAAGGCCTTTTTGATTGAATTTGCTAGTGAAGAGGCTGCGGCCAATCAGGCTGGGGGAAACCCAGCTTGGGACAGAGATATGCTGCTTGGACAGGGGAGATTCGCCAATCAGCAGATAGGCTACCCGGTTCAAGTTTATGAACAAATCAATAAAATTGGCATAAAGGCATGGAAGGCCTTACCAAATAAAGGCGAGGTGAGTGGCAATCTCACCAAAATCCTGCAGGGCTCTATGGAGCCGTTTTCGGACTTTGTTGCCCGTATGGTCGAGGCCGCTGGCAGAATTTTTGGTGACCCAGATGCAGCCATGCCATTAATTAAACAGCTTGTTTACGAGCAGTGTACTAAGAAATGCAGAGCCGCCATAACCCCATATAAGAATAGGGGACTAGAAGCATGGATGAAAGTTTGCAGAGAGCTGGGCGGACCACTAACTAATGCTGGATTAGCTGCTGCTGTGGTGCAATTAACCCAGAAGAATGGGGGCTGGGAAAGTGGCTCAGTGGTAGAGTGCTTGTTTTGCATGCCTGAGGCCCTGGGTTCAATTCCCCAGTACCATATAAGCAAAAAGAAGAGAAAAAAGCCAGAAATAGCGCTGTAGCTCAAGTGGTAGAGCGCTGGCCTTGAGCTGAAGAGCTGAGGGACAGCGCCCAGGCCCAGAGTTCAGGCCCAGGAAAAAACCTATTTAAAAAACGCTGCAAATTTGTCTAAACAGTTGTTTAGTTATCTTTTAGGTAATTGAACTAGGGAGTTCGACAGCCTGATGGAACAGCTCAGGGTTGCCATCGTCATGGTGAACTCGACCCGAGTGGATGCCGGATTGGCGGAGGGGTTATCTTCATGGATCTCCGCTGCTATGAATCATCTTAAGGAATGGGCGGGTTTAGGAGCCCTGACAGGCCTCCTGGTGTTAGCCTCCTTGGTATGTCTGTGGTGCATTTGCCAAATTAGAGGTTCTCAGTGTCGCAGTGCAGCCATGATTATCCAAGCCTTTTCAGTCATTGGAGCAGGTCAGTCCCCCTAAGCGTGGCTTGTCACCCTAAAACAATGAACACAGATTGCAAAGCCAAAGTACTGCAGTCGAGAGGCATGAGTTTTGCCCTCGAGGAGAGCATGTTTGATTGCACACGGGTTCGATTCGCCTTTTCCCGTCCTTGTGAAAAACGAATCAATGGACAGGCTGAGTCATCCCTAGAGAAGGCGCCCTCTGGGAGAAGGCTTGTATGCAGTCCTTGCAATTGCACAACAGGGATCAGACCTCTCTTCTCATCTGTGTTCTTTAAACAAAAAAGGGGGAACTGTAGAGAGCTGCGAGAGGCCGCACCTGGAAGATGGTGCCGGCTTCCGCCCTCCGCCTTCCCGATGGCAAGTGCTCTCGTGGTAAACAACTCCTGATATGGCTAAGGCAAAGAATCTGGCTTGCTTCAGCGCACCTGAACCTAATGGTGGTTCCCACGTGGCGTATCAGGGTTGGCTACCCAGCGGGTATTTAAGGCGGTGGGGAATTCTCCCCCGGGTTGGGGTCAGAAGATTAAAAAAAGGTCCTGAATAAACGGCAGAGAGAAGAGTCCGGTGTCGCGTCTCCTTGCTGGTCGAGGCGGTAGCGACAGAGACCTAGCAATTCTCTTAGTAAATAGCAGGAAATTCTCTCTCCTAAATAATTATCCCAGCAATTGCCATACATTCTTTCTGTTTTAACTGAGCCTATAGCTTCTTGTAAATCCCTTACAAATAATTCCTTCTGCTGAAGTGACTTTGTGAAACCCCCATTACTTTTATATTCACTTATAACTTGTCTACTAGCCTTCATAAGAGGGGTTTCAGGTTAGCACTTAACTCTGGTGAGTTAGTCATATTTTTAAGACACTCATCAGATATTGGAGTCGTCAACACTCTTAAGAGCTTTGAATAAGGGAACGTTGACAATGAGTAAGTACGATGAACAGCAGAAACAGTAAAAGATTAATAGGCACTCTTATGAGGAGAAGAAAGACAGAAACACATCTTTCCCAGGGGTTTGCCAGCCTTTTTCCAGGAGTAGGCCTCTTAGAAGCCCTATTCTCCGAGGTAGACTTCGGTGAAGTCCCAAAACTTGGAGATAGGTTTCTGTAAAGCCCCATTCTCTGAGGTAGACTTCGGTGAAGTCCCAAAACTCAGAGATAGGTCTCTGAAGCCCCTATCATGGTCTGATAGATGGTTTCCCATGCTAAGCAGACTCTACTGCAGTCAGCCTGGCAGTTAGGGTTAGGGTCAGGGTGAGGGTTAGGGTTAGGGTTAGGGTGAGAGTTAGGGTGAGGGTTAGGGTTAGGGTTAGGGTAAGGGTTAGGTTGAGTGATAGGGTGAGTTTTAGGGTTAGGGTTAGGGTTAGGGTGAGGATTAGGGTTAGGGTGAGGGTTAGGTTTAGGGTTAGGGTTAGGGTGAAGGTGAGTGTGAGGGTTAGGGTTAGTTTTAGGCTGAGGGTGTGGGTGAGGGTGAGGGTTAGGGTGTGGGTGAGGGTGATGGTGTGGTTTTGGTTAGGTAAGGGTTAGGGTTAGGTTTAGGGTTAGCATGAGGATTACGGTGAGGGTGAGGGTTAGGGTGAGGGTTAGGGTTGGGGTGAGGTTTAGTGTTAGGTTTAGGGTGAGGGTACGGGTGATGGTTAGGGTTAGGGTTAGGTTTAGGGTGAGGCTGAGGGGGAGGGGGAGGGTGTGGATTAGGGTTAAGGTTAGGATTAGGATTAGGTTTAGGTTTAGGCTGATGGTGAGGGAGAGTGTGAGGTTTAGGGTTAGGGTAAGTGTTAGGGTTATGAATAGGGTGAGGGCTAGGATGAGGTTGAAGGTCAGGGTGAGGGTGGTGGTGAGGGTGAGGGTTTGGGTTAGGTAAGGCTTAGGGTTAGGGTTAGGGTGAGGGTTAGGGTGAGGGCTAGTGTTAGATTAGGGTGAGGGTTAGAGTTAGTGTGAGGGTTAGGGTTGGGGTTAAGGTGAGGGTGAGGGTAAGGGTTAGGGGGAGGGTTAAGGTGAGGGTGAGGGTTAGGGTTAGGTTTTGGGTTAGGGTTCGAGTAAGGGGAAGGGTTAGGGTGAGGGTGAGTTTGAGGGTTAGGGTTATCATTAGGTTTAGGTGAGGGTGAGGTTTAGGGTTAGGTTTAGGTTTATGGTGAGGGTGAGGGTGAGGGTTAGGGTGAGGGTGAGGGTGAGGGTGAAGGTTAGGGTGAGGGTTAGGGTGAGGGTGAGGGGTAGAGTTGGGGTGAGGTTGGGGGTGAGATTTAGTTTAGGGTTTGTGATAGGGTTAGAGTGAGGGTTAGGGTTAGGGGGAGGGTTAGTTTTAGGGTTAGGTTTATGCTGAGGCTGAGGGTGAGGGTGAGGGTTATGATTAGGTTTAGGATAATGTTGAGGGTTAGGGTGAGGGTTAGGGTTAGGATTATGGTTAGGGTTAGGGTGAGTGTGAAGGTTAGGGTTAGAGTGAGGGTGAGGTTTAGGTTAGTGTGAGGGTTAGGGTTAGGGTTAGGGTTAGGGTTGGGGTGAGGGTGAGGGTGAGGGTTAGAGTTAGGGTTAGGGTGAGAGTTAGGGTGAGGTTTAGTGCTAGGGTTAGGGTTAAGGTAAGGTTTAGGGTGAGGTTTAGATTGAGTTTTAGGGTTAGGGTTAGGGTGAGGGTTAGTGTTAGGGTGAGGTTTAGGTTTAGGTTTAGGGTTAGGGTGAGGGTGAGGGTGAGGGTTAGGTTTAGTTTTAGGCTGAGGGTGAGGGTGAGGGTTAGGGAGAGGGTGAGGGTAATGGTGAGGTTATGGGTTAGGTATGGGTTAGGGTTAGGTTTAGCGTGAGGATTATGGTGAGAGTGAGGTTTAGGGTGAGGGTTAGGTTTAGGGTGACGGTTAGGGTTAGGGTTAGGTTGATGATTAGGTTTAGGGTGATGTTAGGGTGAGGGTTAGGGTTAGGGTGACGGTTAGGGTTAGGGTTAGGTTTAGGGTGAGGGTAAGGGTGAGGGTCAAGGTTAGGATTAGGGTTAGGGTTAAGTTTAGGCTGAAGGTGAGTGTTAGGATGAGGGTGAGAGTTAGTGTAAGGGTTAGGATTAGGGTTAGGATTATGGTGAGACCTCCGGTGAGGTTGAGAGTTAGGGTGAGGGTCAGGGTGAAGGTGAGGGTTTGGGTTGCGTAAGGTTTAGGGTTAGGGTTAGGGTGAGGATTAGGGTGAGGATGAGGGATAGGGTGAGGGTTAGTGGTAGACTGAGGGTTAAGGTTAGATTGATGGTTAGGGTTAGGGTGAGGGTTAGGGTGAGGTTGAGGGTTCGGGTGAGTGTTAGGGTTAGTGTAAGGTTTAGGGTTAGGGTTCAGGTAATGGTTATGGTGAGGGCTAGGGTTAGGATTAGGGTGAGGATTAGGCTTAGTGTGAGTGTTAGAGTTAGGGTTATGGTGAGGGTAAATGTTAGGGTGAAGGTTAGGTTGAGGGTGAGGGTTAGGTTTAGGTTTAGGGTTAGGGTGATGTATAAAGTGAAGGAGAGTGTTAGGGTTAGGGTTAGGGTGAGCTTTAGGGTTAGGGTTAGGGTGAGGTATAGGGTTAGGGTGAGGGTTAGGGTTAGGGTTAGGGTGAGGCTGAGGCTGAGGGTTACGGTTAGGGTTAGGTTTAGGGTGAGGGTTAGCGTTAGGGAGAGGGATAAGGTGAGGTTTAGGGTTAGGTTTAGGCTGAGGGTTAGGGTGATGGTTAGAGTTAGGGTTAGGGTTAGGGTTAGGGTGAGAGTGAGGGTGAGTGTGAGGGTGAGGATTAGGGTTAGGGTTAGGATTAGGGTAAGGTTTATGTTTAGGCTGTGGGTGAGGGAGAGGGTGTGGTTTAAGTTTAGGGTAAGGGTTAGGGTTATGGTTAGGGTGAGGGCTAGGATGAGGTTTAGGTTAAGGGTGAGGGTGAGGGTGGGGGTGAAGGTGAGGTTTTGGGTTAGGTAAGGCTTATTGTTAGGGTGAGGGTTCGGGTGAGGTTTAGGTTCAGGGATAGTGTTAGATTAGGGTGAGGCTTAGAGTTAGTGTGAGGGTTAGGCCTAGGTTTAGGGTGAGGGTGAGAGTAAGGGTTAGGGTAAGGATTAGGGTGAGGGTGAGGGTTAGGGTTACCGTGAGGGTTATGGAGAGGTTGAGGGTTAGGGTTAGGGTTTGGGTTAGGTTTAGAGTAAGGGTAAGTGTTAGGGTGAGGGTGACGGTGAGGGTTAGGGTTATCATTAGGTTTAGAGTGAGGGTGAGGGTTAGGGTTAGGTTTAGGTTTACGGTGAGGGTGAGGATAAGGGTTATGGTGAGGGTGAGGGTGAGGGTTAAGGTTAGGGTTAGGGTTAGGGTGAGGGTGAGGGTGAGGTTTAGTTTAGGGTTAGTGTTAGGTTTAGGCTGAGGGTTAGGGTTAGGGTGAAGGTTAGGGTTAGGTTTAAGGTTATGTTTAGGCTGAGGCTGAGGGTGAGGGTTACGGTTAGGGTTAGGTTTAGGATAAAGGTGAGGGTTAGGGTGAGGGTTGGGGTTAGGATTAGGGTTAGGGTTAGTGTGAGATTTAGGGATAGGATTAGGGGTAGGGAGAGGGTGAGTGTTAAGGTTAGTGTGAGGGTTAGGGTTAGGGTTGGGGTTAGGGTGAGGGTGAGGGTTAGGGTTAGGGTTAGGGTGAGAGTTAGTGTGAGGGTTAGGGTTAGGGTTAGGGTGAGTGTGAGGGTTAGGGTTAGTTTTAGGCTGAAGGTGAGGGTGAGGTTTAGGGTGTGGGTGAGGGTGAAGGTGAGGTTTGGGGTGAGGTAAGGATTAGGGTTAGGGTTAGGGTAGCGTGAGGATTACGGTGAGGGTGAGGGTTAGAGTGAGGGTTAGGGTTGGGGTGAGGTTTAGGGTTAGGGTTAGGTTGATAGTTAGGGTTAGGGTGATGTTTAGGGTGAGGGTGAGGGTTAGGGTGAGGGTGAGGGTTCGGGTGAGGGTTAGGGTTAGTGTGAATGTTAGGGTGAAGGTTATGGTGAGGGGTATGGTTAGGGTTAGGGTGAGGGTTAGGGTTAGTGTGAGGGTCCGGGTTAGGGTTAGGGTTATGGTGAGGGAAAGGTTTTGGTTGAGGATTAAGGTGAGGGTGAGGATTAGGGTTTGGGTTAGCATTCGGTTTAGGGTGAGGTTTAGGATGAGCATTAGGTTTAGGATTAGGGTTAGGGTTAGAGCTAGGGTTATGGTTACAGTGAGGGTGAGGGTTAGGTTTAGGGTTAGGGTGAGGGTTAGGGTTAGTGTGAGGGTTAGGGCTAGTGTTAGGGTTAGGGTGAGATTTAAGGTGAGGGTTAGATTTAGGGTTAGTGTTAGGGTGAGGTTTAGGGTTAGGGTTAGGTTGAGGTTTAGGGTTCGGGTGAGGGTTAGGGTTAGGGTTAGGGTGAGGGTGAGGGTTAGGGTTAGGGTTAGTTTTAGGGAGGGTTAGCATTATGGAGAGGGCTAGGGTGAGGGTTAGGTTTAGGTTTAGGGTGAGGGTGAGGGTGATTGTTACGGTTAGGGTTAGGGTTAGAGTGATGCTTATGGTGAGGGGGATGGTGAGGATTAGGGTTAGGGTTAGGGTTAGGGTTAGGTTTAGGTTTAGGCTGATGGTGAGGGAGAGCGTGAGGTTTAGGGTTAGGGTACGTGTCAGGGTTATGATTAGGGTGAGGGCTAGGATGAGGTTGAGAGTAAGGGTGAGGGTGAGTGTGAGGGTGAGGGTGAGGGTTTGGGTTAGGTAAGGCTTAGGGTTAGGGTTAGGTTTAGGGTGAGGGTGATGGTAAAGGTTAGGGTGAGGGTTAGGGTGAGGGTGAGGGTGAGGGTTAGGGTGAGGGTGAGGGTGAGGGTTAATGTTAGGGTGAGGGTTAGGGTGAGGGTGAGGGGTAGTTTTAGGGTGAGGGTGAGGGTGAGGTTTAATTTAGGGTTAGTGATAGGGTTAGGGTGAGGGTTAGGTTTAAGGTGAGGGTTAGGGTTAGAGTTAGGGTTATGGTGAGGCTGAGGGTGAGGGTGAGGGTTAGGGTTAGGTTTAGGATAATGGTGAGGGTTATGGTGAGGTTTGGGGTTAGGATTAGGTTTAGGGTTAGGGTGAGGGTGAGGGTTAGGTTTAGGGATAGGGTGAGGGTGAGGGTTAGGGTTAGTGTGAGGGTTATGGTTATGGTTATGTTTATGGTTAAGTTGCGGGTGAGGTTTAGAGTTAGTGTTAGGGTGAGAGTTAGGGTGAGGTTTAGTGTTAGGGTTAGGGTTAGGGTTAGGGTTAGGGTGAGAATGAGGGTGAGGGTGAGGGTGAGGATTTGGGTTAGGTTTAGGATTAGGGTTAGGTTTAGATTTGGGTTAGGTTTAGGATTAGGGTTAGGTTTAGTTTTAGGCTGAGGGTGAGGAAAAGGGTGTGGTGTAGGATTAGGGTAAGGGTTAGGGTTATGATTAGAGTGAGGGCTAGGATGAGGTTGAGGCTAAGGGTGAGGGTGAGGGTGGGGTTGAAGGTGAGGGTTTGGTTTAGGTAAGGCTTATTGTTAAGGTTATGGTGAAGGTGAGGGGTAGATTAGGGTGAGGCTTAGAGTTAGTGTGAGGGTTAGGGTTAGGGTTAGGGTTAGGGTGAGGGTGAGGGTTAGGGTTAGGGTTTGGGTTAGGGTTAGAGTAAGGGTAAGGGATAGGGTGAGGGTGAGGGTGAGGGTTAGGGTTATCCTTAGGTTTAGGGTGAGGGTGAGGGTTAGGGTTAGGTTTAGTTTTATGATGAGGGTGAGGGTGAGGGTGAGGGTGAGGGTGAGGGTGAGGGTGAGGGTGAGGGTTAAGGTTAGGTTGACGGTTAGGGTGATGGTGAGGAGTAGAGTTAGGGTGAGTGTAAAGGTGAGGTTTAGGTTAGGGTCAGTGATAGTTTCAGGGTGAGGGTTAGGGTTAGGATGAGGGTTAGGGTTAGGGTTAGGGTTATGTTTAGGCTGAGGCTGAGGGTGAAGGTTAGGGTTAGGGTTAGGTTTAGGATAATGGTGAGGGTTAGGGTGAGGTTAGGGTTAGGATTAGGGTTAAGGTTACGGTGAGGGTGAGGGTTAGGGGTAGGGTTAGGGTGAGGGTGAGGTTTAGATTTAGGGTTAAGGTGAGAGTTAGGGTGAGGGTTAGGATTAGAGTTAGGATTAGTGTTAGGGTAAGGTTTACTGTGAGGGTGAGGATTAGATTAGGGTTAGGGTTAGGGTGAGCGTAAGTGTGAAGGTTAGGTTTAGTTTCAGGCGGAGGGTGTGGGTGAGGGTGAGGGTTAGGGTGAGGGTGAGGGTGACGGTGAGGTTTTGGGTTAGGTATGGCTTAGGGTTAGGATTAGCGTTAGGATTATGTTGAGGGTGAGGTTTAGCGTGAGGGTTAGTGTTAGGATGAGGGTTAGGGTTAGGGTTAGGTTGATGGTTAGGGTTAGGGTGATTTTTAGGGTGTGGGTTAGGGTTAGGGTGACGGTTAGAGCTAGGGTTAGGGTTAGGGTGAGGGTGAGGGTGAGGGTTAGGGTTAGGATTAGGGTTAGGGTTTGATTTAGGCTGAGGGTGAGTGTTAGGGTGAGGGTGAGTGGTAGTGTAAGGGTTAGGGTTAGGGTTAGGATTATGGTGAGACCTCGGGTGAGGGTGAGGGTTTGGGTGAGGGTCAGGGTGAGGGTGAGGGTTTGCGTTAGGTAAGGTTTATTGTTAGGGTTAGGGTGAGTATTAGGGTGACGATGAGGGATAGGGTAAGGGTTAGTGTTAGGGTGAGGGTTAGGGTTAGATTGATGGTTAGGGTTAGGGTGATGTTAAGGGTGAGGGTGAGGTTGACGGTTAGGGGTAGGTTGGGGGTTTGGGTGAGTGTTAGGGTTAGTGCAAGGTTTAAGGTTAGGGTTCGGGTGATGGTTATGCTGAGGGTTAGGGTTAGGGGTAGGGTGTGGGTTAGGCTTAGTGTGAGTGTTAGGGTTAGGGTTAGGGTTATGGTGAGGGTAAATGTTAGGGTGAGGGTTAGGTTGAGGGTGAGGATTAGGGTTAGGTTTAGGGTTAGGGTGAGGTTTAAGGTAAGGGATAGTGTTAGGGTTAGGGTTAGGGTGAGCTTTAGGGGTAGGGTTAGGGTGAGGTTTAGGGTTATTGTGATGATTAGGATTAGGTTTAGGGTGAGGGTGAGGCTGAGGTTTAGGGTTAGGGTTAGGTTTAGGGTGAGGGTTAGCGTTAGGGAGAGGGCTAGGGTGAGGTTTAGGGTTAGGTTTAGGCTGAGAGTTAGGGTGATGGTTAGGGTTAGAGTTAGGGTTAGGGAGAGAGTGAGGGTGAGGTTGAGGGTGAGGATTAGGGTTAGAGGTAGGAATAGGGTTAGGTTTAGGTTTAGGCTGTGGATGAGGGAGAGTGTGTGGTTTAGGTTTAGGTTAAGGGTTAGGATTATGATTAGGGTGAAGGCTAGGATGAGGTTGAGGGTAAGGGTGAGGGTGAGGGTGGGGTGAAGGTGAGGGTTTGGGTTAGGTAAGGCTTAGGGTTAGGGTGAGGGTGAGGCTGAGGTTTAGGTTTAGAGTTAGGTTTAGGGTGAGGGTTAGCGTTAGGGAGAGGGCTAGTGTGAGGTTTAGGGTTAGGTTTATGCTGAGAGTTAGGGTGATGGTTAGGGTTAGAGTTAGGGTTAGGGAGAGAGTGAGGGTGAGGGTGAGAGTGAGGATTAGGTTTAGAGTTAGGATTAGGGTTAGGTTTAGGTTTAGGCTGAGGGAGAGGGAGAGGGTGTGGTTTAGGTTTAGGTTAAGTGTTAGGGTTATGATTAGGGTGAGGGCTAGGATGAGGTTGAGGGTAAGGGTGAGGGTGAGGGTGGGGATGAAGGTGAGGGTTTGGGTTAGGTAAGGCTTAGGGTTAGGGTTAGGGTGAGGATTAGGGTGAGGATGAGGGATAGGGTGAGGGTTACTGATAGGGTGAGGGTGAGGGTTAGATTGATGGTTAGGGTTAGGGTGATGTTTAGGATGAGGTTGAGGGTAAGGGTGAGGTTGAGGGTTCCAGTGAGTGTTAGGGTTAGTGTAAGTTTTAGGGTTAGGGTTCGGGTGATGGTTATGGTGAGATCTAGGGTTAGGTTTAGGTTGAGGGTTAGGCTTAGTGTGAGTTTTAGGGTTAGGGTTATGGTGAGGGTAAATGTTAGGGTGAAGGTTAGGTTGACGGTGAGGGTTAGGGTTAGGTTTAGGGTTAGGTTGAGGTTTAAGGTGAAGGATAGTGTTAGAGTTAGAGTTAGGGTGAGCTTTAGGGTTAGGGTTAGGGTGAGGTTTAGGGTTAGGGTGAGGGTTAGGGTTAGGTTTAGGGTGAGGGTGTGGGTGAGGGTTAAGGTTAGAGGTAGGTTTAGGGTGAGGGTTAACGTTAGGGAGAGGGTTAGGGTTAGGGTTAGGGTTATGGTTAGGCTGAGGCTGAGGGTGAGGGTTAGGGTTAGGGTTAGGGTGAGGGTGAGGGTTAGGGATAGGTCTAGGGTGAGGGTGAGGTTTAGAGTTAGGGTTGAGGTGAGGGTTAGGGTTAGGATTAGGGTTAGGGTAAGGTTTAGTGTGAGGGTTAGATTAGGGTTAGGGTTCGGGTGGGGGTGAGTGTGAGGGTTAGGTTTAGTTTTAGGCTGAGGGTGAGCGTGAGGGTTAGGGTTAGGGTGAGGGTGAGGGTGATGCTGAGGTTTTGGGTTAGGTATGGCTTAGGGTTAGGGTTAGCTTTAGGATTATGGTGAGGGTGAGGTTTAGGGTGAGGGTTAGGGTTAGGGTGATGGTTAGGTAAGGGTTAGGTTGATGGTTAGGGTTAGGGTGATGTTTAGGGTGTGGTTTAGGGTTAGGGTGACAGTTAAGGTTATGGTTAGTGTTAGGATGAGTGTGAGGGTGAGGGTTAGGGTTAGGATTAGGGTTAGGGTTTGGTTTAGGCTGCGGTTGAGTGTTAGGGTGAGGGTGAGGGTTAGTGTAAGTGTTAGGGTTAGGGTTAGGATTATAGTGAGACCTCGGGTGAGGGTGAGGGTTTGGGTGAGGGTCAGGGTGACGGTGAGGATTTGGGTTAGGTAAGGTTTAGGGTTAAGGTTAGGGTGAGTATTAGGTTGACGATGAGGGATAGGGTGAGGGTTAGTGTTAGGGTGAGGGTTAGGGTTAGATTGATGGTTAGGGTTAGGGTGACCTTAAGTGTTTGGTTAAGGGTTAGGGTGAGGTTGAGGTTTCGGGTGAGTGTTAGGGTTAGTGTAAGGTTTAGGGTTAGGGTTCAGGTGATGGTTATGCTGAGGGGTAGGGTTAGGGTTAGGGTGAGGGTTAGGCTTAGTGTGTTAGGGTTAGGGTTATGGTGAGGGTAAATGTTAGGGTGAGGGTTAGGTTGAGGGTGAGGATTAGGGTCAGGTTTAGGGTTAGGGTGAGGTTTAAGGTAAGGGATAGTTTTAGGGTTAGGGTTAGGGTTAGGGTGAGCTTTAGGGTTAGGGTTAGGGTGAGGTTTAGGGTTAGGGTGAGGGTTAGGGTTAGGGTTAGGGTGAGGGTGAGGCTGAGGGTTAGGGTTAGAGTTAGGTTTAGGGTGAGGTTTAGCATTAGGGAGAGGGCTAGGGTGAGGTTTTGGGTTAGGTTTAGGCTGAGAGTTAGGGTGATGGTTAGGGTTAGGGTTAGGGTTAGGGAGAGAGTGAGGGTGAGGGTGAGGATTAGGGTTAGAGTTAGGATTAGGGTTAGGTTTCGGTTTAGGCTGAGGGTGAGGGAGAGTGTGTGGTTTAGGTTTAGGTTAAGGGTTAGGATTATGATTAGGGTGAGGGCTAGGATGAGGTGAGGGTAAGGGTGAGGGTGAGGGTGGGGTGAAGGTGAGGGTTTGGGTTAGGTAAGGCTTAGGGTTAGGTTTAGGGTGAGGGTGAGGGTTAGGGTGAGGGGTAGTGTTAGATTAGGGTGAGGGTTAGAGTTAGTGTGAGGGTTAGGGTAAGGGTTAGGTTTAGGGTGAGGGTGAGGGTAAGGGTTAGGGTGAGGGTTAGGGTGAGGGTGAGGGTTAGGGTTACCGTTAGGGTGAGGGTGAGGGTTAGGGTTTGGGTTAGGGTTAGAATAAAAGTAAGGGTAAGGGTGAGGGTGAGGTTGAGGGTTAGGGTTATCGTTAGGATTAGAATGAGGGTGAGGGTTAGGGTTAGGTTTAAGTTTATGGTGAGGGTGAGGGTGAAGGTTATGGTGAGGGTGAGAGTGAGGGTTAAGGTTAGGGTTAAGGTTAGTGTGAGGTTGAGGGGTAGAGTTAGGGTGAGGGTGAGGGTGAGGTTTAGGTTATGGTTAGTGTTAGTGTTAGGCTGAGGGTCAGGATTAGGGTGAGGGTTAAGGTTAGGGTTATGGTGAGGCTGAGGGTGAGGGTGAGGGTTAGGGTTAGGGTTAGGTGTAGTATAATGGTGAGGGTTAGGGTGAGTGTTAGGGTTAGGATTAGGGTTAGGGTTAGTGTGAGATTTAGGGTTAGGATTAGTGTTAGGGTGAGGGTGAGTGTTAGGCATAGTGTGAGGGTTAGGTTTAGGGTTAGTGTGAGAGTTAGGATGAGCGTTAGGGTTAGGGTTAGGGTAAGGGTTAGGGTGAGGGTTAGGGTAAGTTTTAGGGTTAGGTTTAGGGTTAGGGGGAGGGTTAGATTTAGGGTGAGGGTTAGGTTTATGGTTAGTGTTAGGGTGAGGGTGAGGGTTAGGGTTAGGGTTTGGGTTAGGGTTAGAGTAAGGGTAAAGTTTAGGGTGAGGGTGCTGGTGAGTGTTAGGGTTATCGTTAGGTTTAGAGTGAGGGTGAGGGTTAGGGTTAGGTTTAGGTTTATGGTGAGTGTGAGGGTGAGGGTTAGCCTGAGAGTGAGGGTTAAGGTTAGGTTTAGGGTTAGGGTGAGGTTGAGGGGTAGAGTTAGGGTGAGGGTGAGGGTGAGGTTTTGGTTAGGGTTAGCGTTAGCTTTAGGGTGAGGGTTAGGGTAAGTTGAGGGTTAGGGTTAGGGTTAGGGTTATGGTGAGTCTCAGGGTGAGGGTGAGGGTTAGGGTTAGGGTTAGGTGTAGGATAATGGTGAGGGTTAGTGTGACAGTTAGGGTTAGGAATAGGGTTAGGGATAGTGTGAGATTTAGGGTTGGGATAATGGTTAGGGTGAGGGTGAGTGTTACTGTTAGTGTGAGGGTTAGGGTTTAGGGTTAGGGTGAGGGTGAGGGTGAGGGTTAGTGTTAGGGTTAGGTTGAGAGTTAGGGTGAGGGTTAGGGTTAGGGTTAGGGTGAGATTTAGGGTGAGGGTTAGGGTTAGGGTTAGGTTTAGGATAAAAGGGAGGGTTAGGGTTAGGGTTGGGGTTAGGATTAGGGTTAGGATTATGGTTATGATTAGGGTTAGGATTAGGGTTAGGGTGAGGTGAGTGTTAAGCTTAGTGTGAGGAATAGGGTTAGGTTTAGGGTTAGGGTGAGGGTGAGGGTTACGGTTAGGGTTAGGGTGAGATTTAGGGTGAGGGTTAGGGTTAGGGTAAGGGTTAGGTTGAGTGTTAGGTCAGTTTTAGGTTTAGGGTTAGGGTTAGGGTGAGGGTTACGTTTAGGGTTAGGGTTAGGGTTAGGGTGAGTGTGAGGGTTAGGGTTAGTTTTAGGCTGAGGGTGAGGATGAGGGTAAGGGTTAGGGTGTGGGTGAGTGTGACAGTGAGGTTTTGGGTTAGGTAAGGGTTAGGGTTAGGGTTAGCTTGAGGATTACGGTGAGGGTGGGGGTTAGGGTTAGGGTTAGGTTTAGGGTTAGGGTTAGGTTGATAGTTAGGGTTAGAGTGATGTTTAGGGTTTGGGTTCGGGTTAGGGTGAGGGTGAGTGTGAGGGTTAGGGTTAGTGTGAGTGTTAGGGTGAGGGTTATGGTGAGGGGTATGGTTAGGGTTAGGGTGAGGGTTAGGGTTAGCGTGAGGGTTAGGGCTAGTGTTAGGGTTAGGGTGAGATTTAAGGTGAGGGTTAGTGTTAGGGTTAGTGTTAGGGTGAGGTTTAGGGTTAGGGTGAGGGTGAGGTTTAGGGTTTGGGTGAGGGTTAGGGTTAGGGTTAGGGTGAGGGTGAGGGTTAGGGTTAGGGTTAGGTTTAGGGAGGGTTAGCGTTAAGGAGAGGGCTAGGGCGAGTGTTAGGTTTAGATTTAGGGTGAGGTTGAGGGTGATGGTTAGGGTTAGGGTTAGTGTGAGGCTGAGGGTGAGGGTGAGGGTGAGGCAGAGGATTAGGGTTATGGTTAGGATTAGGATTAAGTTTAGGTTTAGGCTGAGATTGAGGGAGAGTGTGAGGTATAGAGTTAGGGTAAGTGTTAGGGTTATGATTAGGGTGGCTAGGATGAAGTTGAGGGTAAGGGTGAGGGTGAGTGTGGGGGTGAGCGTGAGGGTTGGGTTTAGGTAAGTCTTAGGCTTAGGTTATGGTGAGGGTGAGGGTTATGGTGAGGGGTAGTGTTAGATTAGGGTGAGGGTTAGAATTAGTGTGAGGGTTAGGGTTAGGGTTAAGGTTAGGGTGAGGGTGAGGGTAAGGGTTAGGGTGAGGGTTAGGGTGAGGGTGAGGTTACGGTTACCGTTAGGGTTAAGGTGAGGGTGAGGTTTAGGGTTAGGTTTTGGGTTAGGTTTAGAATAAGGGTAAGGGTTAGGGTGAGGGTGAGGGTGAGGGTTATGGTAATCGTTAGGTTTAGGGTTAGGGTGAGGTTTAGGGTTAGGTTTAGTTTTATGGTGAGGGTGAGGGTGAGGGTTAGGGTGAGGGTGAGGGTGACGGTTAAGGTTAGGGTGAGGGTTAGGGTGAGGGTGAGGGATAGATTTAGGGTGAGGGTGAGGGTGAGGTTTAGTTTAGAGTTAGGGTGAGGGTTAGGGTTAGGGCTAGGTGTATGATTAGGCTGAGGGTGAGGGTGAGGGTTAGGTGTAGGTTTAGGATAATGGTGAGGGTTAGGGTGAGGGTTAGGGTTAGGATTAGGGTTAGGGTTAGGGTGAGGGTGAGGGTTAGTTTTAGAGTTAGGGTGAGGGTGAGGGTTAGGGTTAGTGTGAGGGTTAGGGTTAGGGTTAATGTGATGGTGAGGGTTAGAGTTAGGGTGAGTGTGAGTTTTAGGGTTAGGATTAGGTAAGGTTTAGGTTGAGGCTTAGGGTGAGTTTTAGGGTTAGGGTTAGGGTTAGGGTGAGGGTTAGGGTTAGGGTGAGGTTTAGGGTTAGTGTTAGGGTTAGGGTGAGGGTGAGGGTTAGGGTGAGGGTGAGGGTGACGGTGAGGTTTTGGGTTAGGTATGGGTTACGGTTAGGGTTAGCGTGAGGATTATGGTGAGGGTGAGGTTTAGGGTGAGGGTTAGGTTTAGGGTGAGATTTAGGGTTAGGGTTAGGTTGATGATTAGGTTTATGGTGATCTTTAGGGTGAGGGTTAGGGTTAGGGTGATGGTTAGAGTTAGGGTTAGGTTTAGGGTGAGGGTAAGGGTTAGGGTGAGGGTTATGATTAGGGTTAGGGTTAGGTTTAGGCTGAGGGTGAGTGTTAGGGTGAGGTTGAGTGTAAGTTAAGGGTTAGGGTTAGGGTTAGGATTATGGTGAGACCTCGGGTGAGGGTGAGGTTTAGGGTGAGGGTCAGGGTGAGGGTGAGGGTTTGGGTTAGGTAAGGTTTATGGTTAGGGTTAAGGTGAGGATTAGGGTGAGGATGAGGGATACGGTGAGGGTTAGTGATAGGGTGAGGTTTAGGGTTAGGGTGATGTTTAGGGTGAGGGTGAGGGTTAGGGTTATGATTAGGGTGAGGTCTAGGATGAGGTTGAGGGTAAGGGTGAGGGTGAGGGTGGGGGTGAAGTTGAGGTTTTGGTTTAGGTAAGGCTTATTGTTAGGGTTAGGGTGAGGGTGAGGGTTAGGGTGAGGGGTAGTGTTAGATTAGGGTGAGGCTTAGAGTTAGTGTGAGGGTTAGGGTTAGGGTGAGGGTGAGGGTGAGGGTGAGGGTTAGGGTTAGGTTTTGGTTTAGGGTTAGAGTAAGGGTAAGGGTTTGGTTGAGGGTGAGGGTTAGGGTTATCCTTAGGTTTAGGGTGAGGGTGAGGGTTAGGGTTAGGTTTAGTTTTATGGTGAGGGTGAAGGTTAGGGTTAGGGTGAGGGTGAGGGTGAGGGTTAAGGTTAGGTTGAGGGTTAGGGTGAGGGTGAGAAGTAGAGTTAGGGTGAGTGTGAAGGTGAGGTTTAGGTTAGGGTTAGTGATTGTTTTAGGGTGAGGGTTAGGGTTAGGGTGAGGGTTAGGGTTAGGGTTATGGTTAGGCTGAAGGTGAGGGTGAGGGTTAGGGTTAGAGTTAGGTTTAGGATAACGGTGAGGGTTAGGGTGAGGGTTAGTGTTAGGATTAGGGTTAGGGTTATGGTGAGGGTGAGGTTTAGGGATAGGGTTAAGGAGAGGGTGAGGTTTAGAGTTAGGGTTAAGGTGAGAGTTAGGATGAGGGTTAGGGTTAGGATTAGGGTTAGGGTAAGGTTTAGTGTGAGGGTGAGGTTTAGATTACGGTTAGGGTTAGGGTGAGGGTGAGTGTGAGGGTTAGGTTTAGTTTTAGGCTGAGGGTGACGGTGAGGGTGAGGGTTAGGGTGAGGGTGAGGGTGACGGTGAGGTTTTGTGTTAGGTATGGCTTAGGGTTAGGGTTAGCTTTAGGATTATGTTCAGGGTGAGGTTTAGGGTAAGGGTTAGGGTTAGGGTGAGGGTTAGAGTTGGGGTTAGGTTGATGGTTAGGGTTAAGGTGATGTTTAGGGTGTGGGTTAGGGTTAGGGTGACGGTTAGGGTTAGGCTTAGGGTGAGGATGAGGGTGAGGGTTAGGGTTAGGATTAGGGTTAGGGTTTGGTTTAGGCTGAGGGTGAGTCTTAGGGTGAGGGTCAGTGTTAGTGTAAGGGTTTGGGTTAGGGTTAGGATTATGGTGAGACCTCGGGTGAGAGTGAGGGTTTGGGTGAGGGTCATGGTGAGGGTGAGGGTTTGGGTTAGGTAAGGTTTATTGTTAGAGTTAGGGTGAGTATTAGGGTGAGGATGAGGGATAGGGTGAGGGTTAGTGTTAGGGTGAGGGTTAGGGTTAGATTGACAGTTAGGGTTAGGGTGATGTTAAGGATGAGGTTTGGGGTTAGGGTGAGGTTGAGGGTTTGGGTGAGTGTTAGGGTTAGTGTAAGGTTTAGGGTTAGGGTTCGGGTGATGGTTATTCTGAGGGTTAGGGTTAGGGTTAGGGTGAGGCTTAGGCTTAGTTTGAGTGTTAGGGTTAGGGTTAGGGTTATGGTGAGGGTAAATGTTAGGGTGAGGGTTAGGTTGATGAAGGATAAGGGTTAGGCTTAGGGTTAGGGTGAGGTTTAAGGTGAGGGATAGTGTTAGGGTTAGGGTTAGGGTGAGCTTTAGGGTTAGGGTTATGTTGAGGTTTAGGGTTAGGGTTAGGGTGAGGGTGAGGGTGAGGGTGAGGCTGAGGGTTAGGGTTAGGGTTAGGTTTAGGGTGAGGGTTAGTGTTAGGGTGAGAGCTAGTGTGAGGTTTAGGATTAGGTTTAGGCTGAGAGTTAGGGTGATGGTTAGGGTTAGGGTTAGGGTTAGGGAGAGAGTGAGGGTGAGGGTGAGGGTGATGATTAGGTTTAGACTTAGGATTAGGGTTAGGTTTAGGTTTAGGCTGAGGGTGAGTGAGAGGGTGTGAATTAGGTTTAGGGTAAGGGTTAGGGTTATGATTAGGGTGAGGGCTAGGATGAGGTTGAGGGTAAGGGTGAGGGTGAGGGTGGGGGTGAAGGTGAGGATTTGTGTTAGGTAAGGCGTAGGGTTAGATTTAGGGTGAGGGTGAGAGTTAGGGTGAGGGGTAGTGTTAGATTAGGGTGAGGGTTAGAGTTAGTGTGAGGGTTAGGTTTAGGGTTAGGTTTAGGGTGAGGGTGAGGGTAAGGATTAGGATGAGGGTTAGGGTGAGGGTGAGGGTTAGGGTTACCGTTAGGGTTAGGGTGAAGTTGAGGGTTAGGGTTAGGGTTTGTGTTAGGGTTAGAGTAAGGATAAAGGTTAGGATGAGGGTGAGGGTGACGGTTAGTGTTATCGTTAGGTTTAGAGTGAGGGTGAGATTTAGGGTTATGTTTAGGTTTATGGTGAGGAGAGGGTGAAGGTTAGGGTTAGTGTGAGGGTATGGGTTAAGGTTAGGGTTAGGTTGAGGTTGAGGGGTAGAGTTAGGGTGAGGGTGTGGATGAGGTTTAGGTTAGGGTTAGTGTTAGGGTTAGCCTGAGGGTTTGGAATAGGGTGAGGTTTACGGTTAGGGTTATGGTGAGGTTGAGGTTCAGGGTGAGGGTTAGGTGTAGGATAATGGTGAGGGTTAGGGTGAGTGTTAGGGTTAGGATTAGGGTTAGGGTTAGTGTGAGATTTAGGGTTAGGATTAGGGTTAGGTTGAGGGTGTTTGTTAGGGTTAGTGTGAGCGTTAGGGTTAGGGTTAGAGTTAGAGTGAGGGTGACGGTTAGTGTTAGGTTGAGAGTTAGGGTGAGGGTTAGGGTTAGGGTTAGTGTGAGAGTTTCGGTGAGGGTTAGGGTTAGGGTTAGAGAAAGAGTAAATGTTAGGGTGAGGGTTAGGGTGAGTTTTAGGGTTAGAGTTAGGGTTAGGGTGAGGGTTAGGTTTAGGGTAAGTGTTAGGATTATGGTTAGGGTTAGGGTGAGGGTGAGTGTGAGGGTTAGGGTTAGTTTTAGGCTGAGGGTGAGGGTGAGGGTTAGGGTGTGGGTGAGGGTGACGTTTAGGTTTTGGGGTAGGTAAGGGTTAGGATTAGGGTTAGCGTAAAGATTACGGTTAGGGTGAGGGTTAGGGTGAGGGTTAGTGTTGGGGAGAGGTTTAGGGTTAGGGTTAGGTTGATGGTTATGGTTAGGGTGATGTTTAGGGTGAGGGTTCGCGTTAGGGTGAGGGTGAGGGTGAGGGTTAAGGTTAGAGTAAGTGTTAGGGTGAGGATTATGGTGAGCGGTATGGTTAGAGTTAGGGTGAGGGTTAGGGTTAGTGTGAGGGTATGGGTTAAGGTTGAGGTTGAGGGGTAGAGTTAGGGTGAGGGTGTGGGTGAGGTTTAGGTTAGGGTTAGTGTTAGGGTTAGCCTGAGGGTTTGGAATAGGTTGAGGTTTACGGTTAGGGTTATGGTGAGGTTGAGGTTCAGGGTGAGGGTTAGGGTTAGGGTTAGGTGTAGGATAATGGTGAGGGTTAGGGTGAGTGTTAGGGTTAGGATTAGGGTTAGGGTTAGTGTGAGATTTAGGGTTAGGATTAGGGTTAGGGTGAGGGTGTTTGTTAGGGTTAGTGTGAGCGTTAGGGTTAGGGTTAGAGTTAGAGTGAGGGTGACGGTTAGTGTTAGGTTGAGAGTTAGGGTGAGGGTTAGGGTTAGGGTTAGTGTGAGAGTTTCGGTGAGGGTTAGGGTTAGGGTTAGAGATAGAGTAAAGGTTAGGGTGAGGGTTAGGGTGAGTTTTAGGGTTAGAGTTAGGGTTAGGGTGAGGGTTAGGGTTAGGGTAAGTGTTAGGATTATGGTTAGGGTTAGGGTGAGGGAGAGTGTGAGGGTTAGGGTTAGTTTTAGGCTGAGGGTGAGGGTGAGGGTTAGGGTGTGGGTTAGGTTCAGGATAATCGTGAGGGTTAGGGTTAGGATTAGGGTTAGGGTCAGCGTGAGGATGAGGGTTAGGGTTAGGGTTAGGCTGAGGGTGAGGGGGTTACTGTGAGGTTTAGGGTTAGGGTTAGTGTTAGGGTTAGGGTGAGGGTGAGGGTTAGAGTTAGGGTTAAGGTGAGAGTTAGGTTGAGGGTTAGGGTTAGGGTAAGGTTTAGGGTGAGGGTGAGGGTTAGACTAGGGTTAGGGTTAGGGTGAGGGTGAGCGTAAGGGTTAGGTTTAGCTTTAGGCTGAGGGTGAGTGTGGGGGTGAGGGTTAGGGTGAGGGTGAGGGTGACGGTGAGGTTTTGGGTAAGGTATGGCTTAGGGTTAGGGTTATCGTTAGGATTATGGTGAGGGTGAGGTTTAGGGTGAGGGTTAGGGTTAGGGTGAGGGTTAGGGTTAGGGTTAGGTTGATGGTTAGGGTTAGGGTGATGTTTACGGTGTGGGTTAGGGTTAGGGTGACGGTTAGGGTTAGGGTTAGGGTTAGGGTTAGGGTGACGGTGAGGGTTAGGGTTAGGATTAGGGTTAGGGTTAGGTTTAGGCTGAGGGTGAGTGTTAGGGTGAGGGTGAGGGTTAGTGTAAGGATTACGGTTAGGGTTAGGATTATGGTGAGACCTCGGGTGAGGGTGAGGGTTTCAGTGAGGGTCAGGGTGAGGGTGAGGTTATGGGTTAGGTAAAGTTTAGGGTTAGGGTTAGGGTGAGGATTAGGATGAGGATGAGGGATAGGGTGAGGGTTAGTGTTAGGGTGAGGGTTAGGGTTAGATTGATGGTTAGGGTTAAGGTGACGTTTAGGGTGAGGGTGAGGGTTAGGGTTACGGTGAGGCTGAGGGTAAGGGTGAGGGTTAGGGTTAGGGTTAGGGTTAGGGTGATGGTTATGGTGAGGGGTAGGGTTAGGGTTAGGGTGAGGGTTAGGCTTAGTGTGAGTGTTAGGGTTAAGGTTAGGGTTATGGTGAGGGTAAATGTTAGGGTGAGGGTTAGGTTGAGGGTGGGGTTAGGGTTAGGTTTAGGGTTAGGGTGAGGTTTAAAGTGAGGGATAGTTTTAGGGTTAGGATTAGGGTGAGCTTTATGCTTAGGGTTAGGGTGAGGTTTAAGGTTAGGGTGAGGGTTAGGGTTAGGGTTAGGGTGAGGTTGAGGGTGAGGGTTAGGGTTAGGTTTAGATTTAGGGTGAGGGTTAGCCTTAGGATGAGGGGTAGTGTGAGGTTTAGGGTTAGGTTTAGGAAGAGGGTTAGGGTGATGGTTAGGGTTAGGTTTAGGGTTAGGGTGAGAGTGAGGGTGAGGGTGAGGATTAGGGTTAGGGTTAGGATTAGGGTTAGGTTTAGTTTTAGGCTGAGGATGAGGGAGAGGGTGAGGTGTAGGGTTAGGGTAAGGTTTACTATAATGGTGATGGTTAGGGTTAGGTTTAGGTTTAGTTTTGGGGTTAGGGTTAGTGTGAGATTTAGGGTAAGGATTATGGTTAGGGTGAGGGTTAGTGTGAGAGTTAGTGTGAGGGTTAGGGTTAAGGTTTGGGTTAGGGTGAGGGGGAGATTTAGGGTTAGGTTTAGTGTGAGAGTTAGGGTGAGGGTTAGGGTTAGGTTTAGGGTGACAATTAGGGTGAGGGTTGGGTTAGGGTTAGGGTAAGGGTTAGGTTGAGGGTTAGGGTGAGTTTTAGGGTTAGGGTTAGGGTTAGGGTGAGGGTTAGGGTTAGGGTTGGGGTTAGGTTTAGGGTTAGGGTTAGGGTGAGGTTGAGTGTGAGGTTTAGGGTTAGTTTTAGGCTGACAGTGAGGGTGAGGATGAGGGTTAGAGTGTGGGTGAGGGTGACGGTGAGGTCTTGGGATAGGTAAGGGTTAGGGTTAGGGTTAGCCTGAGGATTACGGTGAGAGTGTAATTTAGGGTGAGGGTTAGGGTTGGGGTGAGGTTTAGGGTTAGGGTTAGTTTGATGGTTAGGTTTCGGGTGATGTTTAGGGTGAGGTTGATGTTTAGGGTTCGGGTGAGGGTTCGGGTGAGGGTTAGGGTTAGTGTGAGTGTTAGGGTGAGGGTTATAGTGAGGGGTATGGTTAGGGTTAGGGTGAGGGTTAGGGTTAGTGTGAGGGTTCGGGTTAGGGTTAGGGTTAGGGTGAGGGAAAGGTTTTGGGTGAGGGTTTGGGTGAGTGTGAGGTTTAGGATTAGTGTTAGGGTTAGCATTAGGTTTAGGGTGAGTGTTAGGGTGAGCCTTAGGTTTAGGATTAGGGTTAGGGTTAGAGTTTGGGTTAGGTTTATGTTTAGAGTGATGCTGAGGGTTAGGTTTAGAGTGAGGGTGAGGGTGAGGGTTAGGGTTAAGGCTAGGTTTAGGAAGGGTTAGCGTTAGGGAGAGGGCTAGTTTGAGGGTTAAGGTTAGGTTTAGGGTGAGGATGAGGCTGAGGGTGAGGGTGAGGGTGAGGATTAGGGTTACAGTTAAGATTAGGGTTAGGTTTAGGTTTAGGCTGAGGGAGAGAGTGAGCTTTAGGGTTAGGGTAAGTGTTAGGATTATGATTAGGGTTAGGGCTTGGATGAGGTTGAGGGTAAGGGTGATGGTGAGGGTGGGGGTGAGGGTGAAGGTTTGGGTTAGGTAAGGCTTAAGGTTAGGGTTAGGGTGAGGGTGAGGGTTAGGGTGAGTTGTAGTGTTAGATTATGGTGAGGGTTAGGGTTTGGGTTAGGGTTAGGGTGAGGGTGAGGGTAAGGGTTATGGTTAGGGTGAGGGTGAGGGTGAGGGTTAGGGTTAGGGTGAGTGTTAGAGTTAGTGTGAGTGTAAGGACTAGGTTTAGGGTTAGGGTTAGGGTTAGGGTGAGCGTGAGGGTTAGGTTTAGGGTTAGGTTTAGGATGAGGGTTAGGGTAAGGGTTAGGTTTAGGGTCAGGCTTAGGGTAAGGGTGAGCGTGAGGGTTGCTGTTAGGGTTAGGTTTTGGGTGAGGGTTAGGGTGAGGGTGAGGGTTATTGTTAGGTTGAGGGTTAGGGTTAGCGTAAGGGTTAGGGTTAGGGTTAGGGTCAGGGTTATCGTTAGGGTTAGAGTGAGGCCTAGGGTGAGGGTGAGGTTTAGGGTGAGGGAAGGGTGAGGGTGAGATTTTGGGATAGGTAAATGTTAGGGTGAGGATTAGGGTGAGCATTAGGGTGAGGGTGAGTGTTATGGTGAGGTTTAGCTGTAGGGTGAGGGTTAGGGTTAGGGTTATTGTAATGGTTAGGGTTGGGGTGATGTTTAGGTTGAGGGTGAGGGTTAGGATGAGGGTTTGGGATAGGTAATTGTTAGGGTGAGGGTTAGGTTTCGGGTGAGGGTTAGGGTTAGTGTGAGGGTTTGGGTTAGGGTTAGGTTGAGGGTTATGGTGAGGGTAGCGTTAGTGTTAGGGTGAGGGTTAGGGTTACTGTGAGGTTTAGGGTTAGGTTTAGGGTTATGTTGAGGGTAAGGTTTAGGGTGAGGGTTAGGGTAATGCTTAGGTTTAGGGTTAGGGTTAGGTTTAGGGTTAGGTTTATTGTGAGGGAAAGGTTTAGGTTTGGGGTTAGGGTGAGGGTTGGGTTTAGGGTGAGGGTTAGGGTTAGGGTGAGAGTTAGGGTTAGTGAGAGGGTTAGGGTTACGGTTAGGTTTAGGATTAGGTTTAGGTTTAGGCTGAGGTTGAGGGTGAGGGTGAGGGTTATGGTAGGGGATAAGGTTAGGGTTAGGGTGAGGTCCAGGGTGAGAGTGAGGGTAAGGGTGAGGGTGAGGGTTAGGTTGAGGGTGAGGTTTAGGGTAAGCGGTAGGGTTAGGGGTAGGGCAAGCGTTAGGTTTAGGTTTAGGGTTAGGGTAAGGGTGAGAGTGTGGGTGAGGTTTAGGGTTAGGTTTGGGTTAGGGTAAGGGTGAGGGTGAGAGTTAGGTTTAGGACTAGGGTTAGGATTAGAGTTAGGGTGAAGGTGAGTGTGAGGGTTAGATTTAGGGTTAGGGTTAGGTTGAGGGTTTCGTTTAGGTTGAGGTTTAGGGTTAGGGTTAGGGTGAGGGTTAGGTTTAGGTTTAGGGTTAGGGTGAGGGTGAAGTTGAGGGTGAGGGTTATGTTTAGGGTTAGGGGGAGTGTTAGGGTTAGGGTTACTTTGAGGGTGAGGTTTACGGTAAGGGTGAGGGTTAGGGTGAGGGTGAGGTTTTCGGTTAGGGTTAGGATTATGGTTACTGTAAGGGTTAGGGTGAGGGTTAGAGTGAGGTTTAGGGTTAGGGTTAGGGTTA